>NC_134080.1:136962245-137288245 GCF_000715075.1 Nicotiana tabacum
GGAACATGTGCTCTCAATGTGGATACTTCACAGCTTCACATGTGTTTAGAGAGGAAAACTGCCCAGCTGACTCCTTATCCAAGCTCATCCACGACCTCACAACCTTGACCAATTTCAGCAATCTCTCATCACTCCCCAACCATATAATGGGCCAGATCCTATTAGATTTCTTAGGTACTCCTTCCTTCAGACATAGGAAAACTAGCAAGATCAGAATGCTCTTTCAGTTTGCTTCTTATGCTATTGCTTCTACCTCTTCTCATGGTTATGGATGACCTCATTGCCCCCCCTAGTAGCTCAGTTAGCAGTCCACAATCACCAGATACAAATAAAGGAATCCATGAAGTCTAACTTTAGTTTCTTTTTTGTAGGTACCATCCTATTTCTCATGTTCAGCCCTCTGGTTTTCATTTAGAGTATGATATTAACATCTTTGATGTTTAATATTCTAAATAATCACCAAAACACTATCACAAGAGAAACAAATACAATAATCCTCACCCAACACCACTTACTCAAGATGCCACAACATTACTACAGCCTTCCCCAATCATACAACAACCAACCTCACACACCATCCAAAAACACATATTATCCTACCCTCAAATTCTACCAACAAAAGATTTTGAATCCAAACAATCCCCCAGATCAAACAGGAATCTGGAAACAAATACCACCAAAACAGGCAGCAATGTCAACAGAAAAAATAGAGTAAAGGGCAGAAATGTCCAATATTCTACTAACTCAGTTTTCTATTTTGTAGGAAAACTCTTTTCTATGCTTAGCCATTGGTTATATCCTCAGCGTGTGATATTAGCATTTACAATGCTCATTCTACTGAGCACACATCAATAGTTAAAAACACAACTCATCAATAATAAGGGCACTCCAAACCCTTTAGCATCCAAACAGAAAAAGATCCAACAGTACACTAAAAGAAGTAGAAACCATTGGAGCCCCATCTCTTCTTTTCCAAGTACTAATGCTAAATATCAACAGTCCATTATTGTAACGACCTGACCGGTTGTTTTGAGCTTTTTCACTTTTCACACCAGTTTCCGGGCATGACTTACCCCGTGTGATGAATTATGACTTATGTAAATCGTTAGTTTTGGTTTTTAGGGTAAACGAAACGAATTTGGAAGAACAGTTCTCAGTTTGAAGCTTGAAATTTAAAAGGTTTGACTAAGATTTAACTTGTTTGTATATGATTTCGGATCAGAATTTTTATGATTTGGTTAACTCTATAAGGTGATTTGGGACTTAGGAGCATGATCGGAATGCATTTTTGAAGTTTGTGGAAGGTTTATGCTTGAATTGGCAAAATTGAAATTTTGGCGTTTTCCGGTTGAGATTTTTATGTAGGGGTCGGAATGGAATTTTGACAGTTTCAGTAGCTCAGTTATGTCATTTGTGACGTGTGTGCAAAATATCAGGTCATCCGAATGTGGTTTGGTTGGTTTTTGATCAAAAGCGTAACTTGGAAGTTTTTGGAATTCTTAGGCTTGAATCTGATGTGATTTTGGTGTTTTGATGTTGCTTTGAGCATTTCGAAGGTTGGAACAAGTTTCAATGAGGTTATGGGATATGTTGGAATGTTTGGTTGAGGTCCCGAGGCCCTCAGGTGAGTTTCGGGTGGTCAATCGGACCATTGCATGTTGTTTGGAATTGTAGAAAATTGCAGATCAGTGTAGCAGAGAAATGGCCTTCGCGTTTGTGAGTAGGCCCTCGCGTTCGCGAAGGGTTAGTTGGTGAAGGCTATGATTCAAGTCTTCGGTTCGCGAGGAAGGCTACGCATTCGCGAAGGGCTGGTTGTTTGGTCATCGTGTTTGCGTAGAGTGGACTGTGTTCGCATAGAGTAATTTGGTCAGCTGGACATGAGGCATTTTTATTCATCGCATTCGCGAGTGGTGTAATGCGATCGTGAAGGTTTAGTCTAAGGAAGCATCGCATTCACGATGGGCAGGTCGCAATCACGAAGAGGAAATTCTGGTCAAAGTTATTTTATGCTTCTCGAACGCGAGGCGTTGACCGCGTTCGCGAAGAAGGATTTCAGGCCTGGGCAGAATGTTAAATAGTCATCTTGTCCGCAATTTTGGGGTTTATTTTTGGTCATTTTTGGAGCTTTTTGAAGAGGATTGAAGAGGGATTCATGGGGAATCACTTTGGAAATAAGATTTATGGACTTTATACTCATTTCTTATGTAAATTCTACCTAATCAATCATGGAATTTAAGCCTAGTATTGAAGAACTAGGGCATGTAATTGGAGACCTAGAATTTGGGATTTGAGGAGTCATTTGAGGTCCAATTTTGATGTTCTTGGTATGTATAAACTCATGAGAGGATGTGGATTCCATTGATGTGACTTTTATCAGATTTCGAACGTGGGCCCAGGGCCGGGTTTGACCAATTTCGTGATTTTTGATGTAAATTGTATGTTTTCGAGTGGGCTTTATTCTCTTAGCATATTTTAATAGTTATGTACGGATTGTGGCTAGATTTGGAGCATTCAGAGGTCGATTCGTGAGGGTAAAGGCATCGCAGGCTAGAGTTTGGACCAGATCGAGGTAAGTAATGATTGTAAATGATGTCCTGAGGGTTTGAAACCCCGGATTTCACATCGTTGTGCTACTTTGAGGTGACACACATGCTAGATGACGAGCGTAGAGTCGTGCACCATTGGGGATCGAGACTTGGTTCGTACCGTACGATTGTCAAGTCGCGTATTTGATTTGAAATCTTATGATATTCCATATTTTAGAGATTGATATTATATTTTGGGTTGTATGCCATGTTTGGGGCCTTGTGCCGACCTGTTGAGACCATTAGGGGAACTTTCACTATTTTTTTCTCACTCTATTTGTTTTGAAAGCATATCCTCAGTCATGTTTTACCTGTTTATTATTTAAATCTGGTTTTATCACTTTACTTCTTAAAAATGTGAAAACTATTTGGGCTGAGTTCCCTGTTTTACTGATGGTCCGAGTGGTCATGAGGTTGATAACTGAGATAGACCGAGGGCCTGATTGTGAGGTTGATGACTGAGATAGACCGAGGGTCTGATTGTGAGGTTAATGACTGAGAAAGGCTGAGGGCCTGGTTGTGAGGATTATACATTTATGGATCGAGCTGCACGCCACAGAAATATATATATATATATATGGATCTAGCTACATGCCGTAACGATATGTTGTATCGGGCTGCACACCGCAGCGATATAGTGCTTGGGCTGTAGGAGCCCCTCTGGAGTCTACACACCCCCAGTGAGCGCAGTCGACTATATATGTGGATCGGGCTGCACGCCGTAACGATATATGGATCGGGTTGCGCGCCGTAGCGGTTACTATATTGTACTTATTGAGGGTGAGTGCTGAGTGTGAGCGCTGATTGATGAGAGTTGAGTCTCGAGTGACTGAGAGGCTTGCCCAAGGGGCTGTATACATATATGAGTGATGCTTTGCCCGAGGGGCTTGTTTTTATGTAATTGATGTTTCCACTCCTCTTTATACTTACCTTCTGTTGAAAATGTTGAACAAATGCTTTTAAACAGCTTTCATTTAAGTTGTAGTTTTTATGAGATGTTCGGAATTCGATCACTGATTTTGCTTTGTTATTTTCACTGAGATTTTTATGTTATGAGGTGTTTATGATTCCTGTTTTGCCCGAGGGGCTGTATACGAACTATGTTTTTCCCGAGGGACCGATTATGGTTTTCATCTCTTTTAATATAAATGGTATTGAACCCCTACTAAAACTGTTGGAAATCATTTTTCAAATGATTTTTACCAAAAGAGGGATTTTAAATGAGACGATTGACTTGTATTCTGATTTGAATGTATGTTGTGCTTATTGAGTTTATCATAAATGTGGATTCACCATTTCCTACTGATTAGTCTTTATTTACTCTTATTACTTACTGGGTTGGAGTACTCACATTACTCCCTGCACCTCGTGTGCAGATTCAAGTATTTCGAAACTCGATAGCGGGTGTTGATTTCTTAGAGGTGGAGTCATCGGAGTTAGCAAGGTAGTTGCACGATGTTCGCAACATTGCTTTCCTTCCCCTCATTTTCATTGCTATATTTAGTACATTTTTAGACTCTTGTTGTATTCAAACCTTGGTAGATGCTCATGACTAGTGACACCCCGATGCCGGGCTTGTGTAATTATTCCGCACTTTTCTTTTAAATTTTCATTATGAGATTATTTGCTTATAAATGGTATAAAAATAACTTTTTATTGGAAAATGGTTGATTCGGGAGTTGTTTTGGCTGGCCTAGTTTCACGATAGGCACCATCACGACCGGGTCAGTTTTTAGGTCGTGACAAGTTGGTATCAGAGCCTAGGTTACATAGTTCTCACAAGTCATGAGCAAGTTTAGTAGAGTCTCGCGGATTGGTATGGAGACGTCTATATTTATCCTTGGGAAGCTGCAGAACCTTTAGGAAAAACTTCACATTCTTGAATTTTATCGTGCGTCCTTGATTCAACTTGAAAAGTAACTCTTTGAACTCCTTCCACGTGTTCGTATATGCGCATGAGCGCTCGGTATCAGTTGTGCATCGATGGCTTATGATTCCTTGATTGAGGGGCGAGATGTGATCTCTGTGTGTTGATGTTGGGCCAGTCCAGAGGACTCGAGGTCGGATTTTTGCCTATAGCTCAAGCACCGAGGTGCTGATTGTGTGAGCAAGTGTTTTTGAACTTATACGTTTGGTAGTGCCCTATTGGTAGAAGTGATGGGTGAATGGCTATGTAATGAGTATGTTATGGCTGCAAGATGTATCCATATGATTTGGAAACAACAAGAAGGGTCTGCTGGAGGATAGAAGAACTATTAGGTACTTGATTTTCATCTCGATTTGAGGTATAGCCCTGAGTTATGGGCGTGTGAAGAATCTTTTCATGTTTCCTAGTTGGGAGTGAAGTAAATTTCATGTTGTGGTATGAGTTCAGACTCAGGAAGATTAAGTGACTGCGTAATATTTATCACGGTGGAAGGTATATAGAAATGCCAATTTGAGGCAAAACAGGTGGATTATCTCTTGCGGAGTGTTCTGAGGTTGTGTGATCCTTATGTTGTCTGTTAGAAGATCTCATTTATAAGTGAAATATATGTGTTCAATTTAAATTTGGGTCGCTTAAGAGAGTGGGGTTCAACTGTTACGAGAGTGAATGCGAGGTTTGCATAAACTTTAAAGTACCAGGTGGTCTGTGTTTCATGAGTGTATGAAGGGTTGAGCTTAATCTCACTATGGTATTATGGCAGCAATAGAGTATATGCGTTATAATTTATTGAGTGTGTTTTGATCTATGGCTTCAAGCCAAGTGGGGAAGTCTGCTATTGATTAGTTGATTGCACGGTTAGGGGCTATGTTGGTTTCAGTTTGAGGCGTATTGGTGAATCAGTTATGGCCCACGAAGATTGAGACCGAGGATGGCTCGAGTAAAGGAAATTTTTTGACAAAGTTTGTAGTATGCTTCATAGGTGTGTGAGAATCACGAAATGTCTTAAGTTGTTGTTGGTAAAGGATGCTCGGTGCATAGAGCAGAAAGTTGCTTGGTTGTATTGGGATGAGGTTGCATTCTACAGTGTCTGAAGTGCTAATGAGGCATAGGTTGTTCGGTTCTTTTGATTGGGCTAATTTCGGTTTGAGTAGAATGAATGACTCTCGAGAATGGTTCTAATGTATTCAAGATTTTACATGTAACAATTGGGTATTTTCAAGTTGTATAGCGGTTAGCAACTGAGTTTTCATTGGAAGATGTCAAGATTTGTGGCATTTCTATATCAATTATGAGATTCTATGTATCAGTACCAGGAATGTAAAGGTAACGGATTTAGATTCGCAGGATGTCTCTTCAGAGTAAAGTATTTTGAATGTGGTGATTTTAGGAATATTTAAGAGAGTATTCAGTGGCTTATGAGTCTTAAACGGTGTGGGTTTGTGCTTGGGTCTTGTGTGGTGAGTCTGGGTTGAGGAATTGTGGTATTGTAACAAGAAGAAGTGTCAAGCTGACGGTAGATCAGAAGGAAAACTTGGATAGATGGGATAGTTTGGTAGTAGGCCGGATCGGTGTGGTAAGGATATGATTAGTTCTTTGGATGCTTATGAGGTAATGAGTTTATACAGGTGTTTCGTGATAATGCTCTTGGGTTTTAGTGGCTTGCATAGCTTGGTTGAGTTAGAAGGATTCAGTCCTGACGGTTTAGTTTTGTGTAAATGAAATTTGGAGAGTTCTTGATGGCTTTCTGCCACGGTTTGGAGGTGTACATTTTCTACTAGCATGAGGAGCATGGGAGGTGTAGTGATTTTCTTTTAGATGGGTTCAATGGAAAGTTCTTGGCTAATTGAGTATGTAGCTTCTTGTGGCCCGGAAGGGATATGAAGTTCTCGTGGTTATCCTAGGTTGGTACGGTTTATGTGGTATGTTGTGTAGGATTGAGATTTGCATGTGTAAGGACACGGTTCAGATTTGAAAGGAAGATCACAAATCCTTAGATATCATGGGCATCTTCAGGTGACTAGATAAATGAGATCACTAATTGGTGTGGCTTGATGAGGGTATAACATTTCAGAAAGGGCAATGTGTTTGAATTACGGATGCTTTATTGGTATCGCGACACTATCTTGTCTGATCGACGAATGATATTCTAGTTTGCTTGGTGGATCAGAAGAATTATAGGTATACCTCTCATGAGATGATTGAGTATTAGAGGTGTGTTATATATGCGAGCGACAGAATTGGGATCAGATATGGTAAATCATGTGCTTTAGGGACTTGGAGACTAGAAGTTCTCATATACATGTTAGCTCGTGGTTGTGGACGACAAAGATGTGGGTAAGTTAGTCAGATGATAATGTGTGTTATGATTCAGTCATTGTAAACCTTCAGAGGATTATTTATCTGTTGTGTGTGACTAGAGTTGATGTGTGTTTTGTATCGAGACGGCTTTGTTGACTTTGAGTTGCCATTGGTGAGGGATGTGTTGATTCGGTTGTTATTGATCTATTAGTAATCAGGGGGATCTATGAGTTACCTTTCCGTGTTGCGAGCCGTTAGGATTTGTTGGTTACAGGCACGTGTGGTGCGGTGTTAATAGGGCCTCTCAGTGGAATTCGAGCGGGAAGAGTACTGGGTATTGCTTGGTGGATGGCGTATCGGTTATGTCCTTTTGAGTTGTGTGTGTAATTGCTTCGCGGTGGTTATGATGATTGCCTTGGCTTTAGACATCATATTGCGCACGGTTGTCGATTTTGAGCATAGTGACTTAAGGTGTCTCATGTGGACCACTGTTTTGATGAGATCGCGCATTGCAGCAAAGCTATGTGGAAGTATGATCCTGCGGGTTAGATTCTTGTGTTCTGTTTCTACAATGTGTGGCGGGTTCTCAGCCTTGTGTTGTGGTGGTACTAGTGAGCTTGCAGTACAGCTCTTTCATTTGTGTCATTTTCATGATTTGAGTAAGTTCGGATTGTGGCTTATTGGTGCACGGATTGCACAAGTCATGGATTTAGTCTGTATTGATGTGTCAATGTCACCAAAGTAGTTTGTTGAATAAGATGAGATTGTCGGGATCTTCAATGACTACAAATGGATTTGATTTCAGCATGTTGGAAG
Organism: Nicotiana tabacum; assembly: GCF_000715075.1. NCBI lineage: Eukaryota > Viridiplantae > Streptophyta > Magnoliopsida > Solanales > Solanaceae > Nicotiana > Nicotiana tabacum. The sequence goes on from NC_134080.1 coordinate 136,969,872, forward strand.
GATAATACCGAGGTTCGGCACAGAAATTTGCTATGGTCTTTGCCAAAGGAGAAGTGGCTTCATGAATGGTTGATATGAGAAACGGTTATGGCTTACTGTGTGTTTCATTTATCATTGGCAGTATATGAAAGTGTTGGAATGAGACTTTAGTTGATAATAGGTTTCCTATCGATATTCGGTTGTTATGTGCAGCTACTGTGATTAGAAGTTATTGCTGCAAGCGTTTGAGTTATGTGGTATATCATGTAATCGCACCGAGGTTGCGGGTATGGGTTATTACAGTTTGTTCAGTCTTAGTCAAAGTATAGATGTGAGATTTTGATCTTGTGGATAATTTCAGAAGTGGAAATGTGGTTCTAAGGTTCATGGGCTAGGTTGGACTGTGAAATTTCAGTTACATTGTGTTATCGGACCTATACGAGATAGGGTGACATGGGATCACCCTCGGGTATATGCATGGTAAGGTTATTTAGCGATTGGTTGGCTTTTGGAACAACTCTGGGCACGTTTGAGGACGAACGTATGTTTAAGTGGGGGAGGATGTAACGACCCGACCGGTAGTTTTGAGCTTTTGCACTTTGCTCGCCATTTCCCGGGCATGACTAGCCCCGTGTGGTGAATTATGACTTATGTAAATCGCTGCTTTTGGTTTTCAGGGTAATCAGAATGAATTTGGAAGAACAGTTCTCAATTTAAAGCTTAAAATTTGAAAAGTTTGACCAAGATTTGACTTGTTTGTATATGATCTTGCATCATAATTTTTATGGTTTGGTTAGCTTTGTTAGGTGATTTGGGACATAGGAGCATGGTCGGAATGCATTTTGGAAGTCCGTGGAAGGTTTAGGCTTGAATTGGCAAAATTAAAATTTTGGGGTTTTTCGGTTGATAGGTGAGATTTTGATATAGGGGTCAGAATGGAATTCCGACAGTTACAGTAGCTCCGTTGTGTCATTTTTGACGTTTGTGCAAAATTTCAGGTCATTCGGACGTGGTTTGGTTGGGTTGGATTTTTGATCAAATGCGTAACTTGGAAGTTCTTCGAATTCTTAGGCTTGAATCCGATGTGATTTTGGTGTTTTGATGTTGCTTTTAGCATTCCAAAGATTGGAACAAGTTTGAATGAGATTATGGGATATGTTGGCATGTTTGGTTGAGGTCCCGAGGGCCTCGGGTAAGTTTCAGGTGGTCAATCGGACCATTGCATGTTGTTTGGAATTGCAGAAAATTGCTGATCAGTGTTGCAGAGAAATGGCCTTCGCGTTCGCGAGTAGGCCCTCTCGTTTGGGAAGGGTTAGTTGGTGAAGGCTGGGAGTCAAGCCATCGCATTTGCGAGGAAGGCCGCGTTCACGAAGGGCTGGATGTTTGGTCATCGCGTTCGCATAGAGTGGACCGCGTTCGCATAGAGTAATTTGGTTAGCTGGACTTGAGGCATTTTTATTCATCGCATTTGCGAGTAGTGTAACGCGATCGCGAAGGTTTAGTCTAAGGAAGCATCGCGTATGGGCAGGTCGCGATTGCGAAGAGGAAATTTTGGTCAAAGTTATTTTGTGCTTCGCGAATGCGAGGCGTTGACCGCGTTCGCGAAGAAGGATTTCAGGCCTGGGCAGAATGTTTAAATAGTCGTCTTGTCCGCGATTTTGGGGTTTATTTCCACCATTTTTGGACGTTTTTTGAGCTTTTTGAAGAGGATTGTAGAGGGATTTAAGGGGAATCGCTTGGAGGTAAGATTTATGGACTTTATACTAGTTTCTTATGTGAATTCTACCTAATTAATCATGGAAGTTAAGCCTAGTATTGAAGAACTAGGGCATGTAATTGGAGACCTAGAATTTGGGATTTGAGGGGCCATTTGAAGCCCGATTTTGATGTTCTTGGTATGTATAGACTCGTGAGAGGATAAGGATTCTATGGATGTGACTTTGATCGGATTTCGAGACGTGGGCTCGGGGCCGAGTTTGAGCAATTTCAAGATTTTTGATGTAAATTTGATGTTTTCAAGTGGGCTTTGTTCCCTTAGCATATTTTAATAGTTATGTACTGATTTTGGCTAGATTTGGAGCATCCGGAGGTTGATTCGTGAGGGCAAAGGCATCGCGGGCTAGAGTTTGGACCGGATCGAAGTACGTAATGATTGTAAATTCTCTCCTGGGGGTTTGAAACCCTGGATTTCACATCGTTGTGCTACTTTGAGGTGACACACACGCTAGATAACGAGCGTTGAGTCGTGCACCGTTGGGGATTGAAACTTGGTTCGTCCCGTACGATTGTTAAGTTGCGTATTTGATTTGAAATCTTATGATATTCCATATTTTAGAGATTGATATTATATTTTGGGTTGTATACCATGTTGGGGGTCTTGTGCCAACCTGTTGAGACCCTTAGGGGCACTTTCACTATTTTTCCTCACTCTATTTGTTTTGAAAGCATATCCTCAGTCATGTTTTACCTGTTTATTATTTAAATCTGGCTTTATCACTTTACTTCTTAAAAATGTGAAAACTGTTTGGGCTGAGTTCCCTCTTTTACTGATGGTCCGAGTGGTCGTGAGGTTGATAATTGAGATAGACCGAGGGCCTGATTGTGAGGTTGATGACTGAGATAGACCAAGGGTCTGATTGTGAGGTTAATGACTGAGAGAGGCCGAGGGCCTGGTTGTGAGGATTATATATTTATGGATCGGGTTGCACGCCGCAACATATATATATATATATATATATATATATATATATATATATATATATATATATATATATATATATATATATATATATATATATATATATATGGATTGGGCTGCACGCCGCAACGATATAGCGCTTGGGCTGTAGGAGCCCCTCCGGAGTCTGCACACCCTCAGTGAGAACCGTCGACGAGATATATGGATCAGGTTGCACGCTGCAACGATATATGGATCGGGTTGTGCGCCGCAACGGTTACTATATGGTACTTATTGAGGGTGAGTGCTGAGTATGAGCGTTGATTGATGAGAGTTAAGTCTCGAGTGACTGAGAGGCTTACCCGATGAGCTGTATACGTATATGAGTAATGCTTTGCCCGAGGAGCTTATTTTTATGTAATTGTTGTTTCCACTCCTCTTTATACTGAGACTCTGTTGAAAATGTTGAACAAATGCTTTTAAACAACTTTCATTTAGGTTGGAGTTTTTATGAGATGTTCGGAATTCGATCACTGATTTGGCTTTGTTATTTCCATTGAGATTTTTATGTTATGAGGTGTTTATGATTCCTGCTTTGCCCGACAGGCTGTATATGAACTATGTTTTTCCCGAGGGGCCGATTATGGTTTTCATCTCTTTTAATATAAATGGTATTGAACCCCTACTGAAATTGTTGGAAAGCATTTTCAAATGATTTTTATCAAAAGCTGGATTTTAAATGAGACAATTGACCCGTATTCTGATTTGAAAGCCTGTTGTGCTTATTTAGTTTATCATAAATGTGGATTCATCGTTTCCTACTGCTCAGTCTTTATTTACTCTTATTACTTACTGGGTTGGAGTACTCACATTACTCCCTGCACCTCGTGTGCAGATTCAAGTATTTCGGAACCCGGTAGCGGGTGTTGATTGCTCAGAGGCGGAGTCATCGGAGTTAGCAAGGTGGCCGCACGATGTTCGCATCATTTCTTTTCCTTCCCCTAATTTTCATTACTACATTTAGTACATTTTTAGACTCTTGTTGTATTCAGACCTTGGTAGATGCTCATGGCTAGTGACACCCCGATGTCGGGCTTGTGTAATTATTCCGCACTTTTCTTTTAAGTTTTCATTATGAGATTATTGATTTATAAATGGTATAAAAATAACTTTTTATTGGAAAATGGTTGATTCAGGAGTTGTGTCGGCTAGCCTAGTTTCACGTTAAGCGCCATCACGACCGGGTCGGTTTTTGGGTTGTGACAATTATGAACTTCTGCAACACCAATTGCAAAGTGATATGAACAATCCACAATCCTTCATTCCATATTCTCTTACAACTGAAGCTACCTCAAAGCCAAATTACCAAACACAATCAGATGCTCCAACCAATCCCAATCTGCACCAATAACTAATTTGAAGCAGTTACATCTCTTGTAGTTGGCTCCTCCCAGTTTCTACCCAATCACAAATGCTCCCAGAACACACAAGAACCTGGGAGCGAAAATAGTTTTTTCCTAACTTGTTTGCTTCTTTTTGCATGTACAAGGGATAGGCTCAGAATATTGAAGCAACTTCCAGAAGTGGTATCAGATCCCAGATGCTCAATCTCCTGCAGTTGCATCAATACTTTTGGGCTTGTCCCAAGGACTCTGTCACATTGACTCCTACACAGTCAAACCAAAAATGCAGGATCCCCCAAAGATTGCTATTCATCAATCAAAAACATATCAAAGAAATAATAATAAAGCCCAACAATGGACAAATCAGAAGTCAGGTGCATACACACTGAAGCATCCAACTTTCCTTCCTTCAACACAGCAACAACTCCACCACATGTAGCCAGCTATCAAGTATGCAGTATCTGGACCAAATAATGCCATGGTCACAAACCTAGCCTCTTTGCAATGCCCAACTATCATGCACCAACAACAGGAGACCACTAAATGTTATAGCCCCTGCTCACTCTCTTTAGTCAAGAATGCCAGGCAGAATCGACACATAAACCCTGCACCTTGGGCCTTTTTTTTCCAGCTATCTTCAATTTGGCTTTCATTGGCCTCAATGTCAAATGAAGATAGTTCCCTCCCTAATCACTTGTTTTTTTTTACACTCCTTAGGTATTTTTTGCAAAATTCTAAGTGTAGATATTGTTGTATATGTGAGAAAATATTCCAACTCATATCCTTTGTAGATTTAGGATCATTTAAGCACTTTTGTATAGTTGACCTAGGTTTATTTCACTCTGATTTTGTATACCCAATTAACTATCATTGTTTGGTAGTCACTTGACACATCAGTATAGGTCTAACTCATCATAGCATTCAGGATTTACCTGGTTGTCATGTTTTGATAACTAGGTGTTCATGTACCATATTCTTGGAGGTCAGGTTTATGCCCCCCCTCCTTTGTTGTACTTTACCTTTTATATATAAAAATCAGCCCTAGGCACAATTCCTAGTGGATTCTACTAAAAAAAATACTAGATTTTAGGTTGAAATTTTAGGAAAAGTAGTGAAAGATTGAAAGCAAATGGATTAGAATCACTTACCAATGATTTGGGGAAGAAGGGCTCTTTGAAAAATCGCCTCTAGGGATTCCATGTTTTGAAAATTTGAAGAATGAGCATAAATTCCGTCTAACTCCCATTTTGATCAGGCGCAGATGTCGCAAATGCAACCTGGGATTCGCAATTGCGAAAGATTCCCCCATCTCTGCTAACATCGCATTTGCGATGGTTTGTTTGCAAATGCGAACTTCGACCTTCCGCAAATGCGCCCGTTTGATCGCAATTGCAATCACTGTACCCTCATGACCCACTTCGCAGATGCGAAGTTTTGTTTGCAAATGCAAACTTGAGGTTCCTAAGCTACTCTTTGCAAATGCGATGAGTTCCTCGCAATTACGAGGTTTGAGGGATGCACCAAAAACTGAAGCACACCAACAATGTTCTAAGTCAAATTTCACTTTGTAGCCTATCTGAAACTCACACAATCCCTCGGGGCTTTAAACCAAATGTGCACACAAGTCTAAAAATATCATACAAACTTGTTCGCACAATCAAATTGCCAAAATAACACATAAAACTATGAATCGGACACCAAAATCAAATGAATTTTTCAAGTAACTCAAGAATTGCTATATTAACAACCGAACGTCCGAATCACGTCAAACCAACTCCGTTTCTCATCAAATTCGACAAACAAGACATAAATATAGTATTTGACCTATGCTGCCTTTCAAAACTAAAATACGAACCCGATATCCAAAAAGTCAAATATTGGTCGAGCATTTCAATGTCATTAAGCTTTTAAGTTTCAAATTTCAACAAAGTGCGATAACTTGGGCTAGGGACTTCTGAATTCGATTCTGGGCATATGCCAAAGTCCCAAATCACGATACGGACAAACCGGGACCGTCAAAATACAAATCCAGGTTTGTTTCCTCAAAACATTAACCGAAGTCAACTCAAATAGATTTTAAGGTAAAAATTTAATATTTTCTCATTTTTTAACATAAAAGCTTTCTGAAAACATGCCCGGATTGCACACGCAAATCGAGAAGATTTAACATGAGGTAGTTAAGGCTTCAAAGAGCATAATTAAGTTCTAAAACGTAAGATGACCTATCGAGTCATCACAACTATATTGTTTGGTTACCCTAAAGGACATCTCCTTTTTTGGTATTTCTATATCTTCTCATTAGTCCACTCATAGTTCTGGATATCATAGAAATTTCTTCTTCTAGGGCTTCTGCTTCATTGTCCTCATCATCTTCGGATGCTTCAATAAAAGCTCTAAATGCTACTATCTTTTTTATTTCCTCCTATTCTTATTTCTTGAGATGGATTTACTCGAATGTAACAAGATCTCCCTGTAGTTCCTGATTTATCTAGATCTTGAGCCTGAAGTGTAATAACTTTTGTTTCCCAAGCAGTGGGAATGATTCTTAGAATTTTTCGAAACTGTTTATCTCTTGAACAAGATCTCCCAAAGAGTTTTAGATCTCCAATAATTTTGCTGAATGGGGCAAATATTTTTTTAATAGACTCTCTTTCTTTCATTTCGAAGAGTTCGTAATCGTTAATCAATAGGTTAATCCTTGTTTCTTTTGATTTGCTTGTTCCTTCATAAGTTACTTCCACCTTATCACACATATCTTTGGCCGTATCACAGCTTGAAATCTTTTCATATTCTTCTCCACTTATAGTGTTGTACAGAAGATTTCTTGCCTTTCCACTTACATATATCACATTAATTTGTTCATTAGAATAATCATCTATATCTACGGGATCAGTAGATACATGTCTATCCGTTTTTTTGTCATACTTCGGTACTGGAATTGGATAATCTCACTTCTTGATTGCACGCCATATCTGGACATCATAAGATTTAGCATAGATTACACTCCTAGTCTGCATTGTTCCTTCTTGAATTAGAGATCCAATAATTACTTGATTTGACATGATTGTTTCTCACAAGCTGTTAAACAATGAATAAAATTTGAGACCTACTCTGATATCAATTGAAAGTACAAAAGCAGAGGAGTGGATGAATTCTTTCCCTTTTTAATATTTTTATTACTAATCGACTAGTTTACGAGTTAGTCGACTTCAAGATTAGTGACAAGAAAACAGATAATCACTATAGAATAAAAGATGCAGAAAATTAAATCATGTAGAATATTTTACACTGGTACAAATTCAATGTGAATCCTAGTCCATTCCCCTTGGGTTGCAAGAGGGTTCTCTCTCTTCAGAGCTCCTTGATGTTCTGAGTACACTTGCATTAGCGACCTTATGCACGCTAACTACTTTCTTATGCTAAGTAAACTCTCAGTTCTTTTTATACAATACCTCACCAATATTTTTCTCTCTTTCTTCTCTCTGATTATTATACAGTAATTCAAATTGGAACACAATGCTTGTTAAGAGTAGAACAAAGAGCTTGAGGTTGGTTAGACGAAAGTATATCCTTCTCTTTCTTGGTCTTCGACTATAAATATATCTTGAGTAAAATTCTTTTTTGAATCTAAATTGATACATTTCTTGAGAGATTGGCAATCCAAAGGAATTGATATTTGGAATGAATCTTGATTGATGATTTTTCCAAGAATAAGTGTGGAGCTTCGCAACGGCTATTTCTTGAATTATGGTAGGTGTAAATAGCTTTCCTTTTGATGACGTGATTTGATAGTTGTGCGGATCCTCAAGCATGACATTGTCTTCCTTCGAGGGCTTATTTGATAATTCGAGCAGATGTTTAGGCTTGATACGATGTTCCTCTTAGAGATAATCTTTTGCTATTTTGGACCTTCATCCCTTGAATATCCTGGATTGTTTCCTTTTGTAGGTCTTTTAAGCATATCGACAATCTTCTCTTCCTTTCTTTCCGCCCTATTTTTTGTCTTGAGTATTGCTTCACTTTGGATACATACAATAAGAATAATATTATTTTTCATCATTGAAACCTAGATCTAACAGAGTTATATGTCCTTATCAGTGTTATGACATTATAAGAGATTAAGTATTTATAATTTTATTAGTAAAAAAAGGAACAAGAATAAGTTAAAAACTACAAATGAAGTCAGTCATTGAATTGTAAGAGAATAAGTAGGAAACCACAAATAAAGTCGGTTGTGCACTTAGAACTCCTTTTCTTTTCTATAATTGAAAAATACATGATTAAATTATATAAAGCAAAATCCTTTTGTAAAAGAAACCGCTATTCCAGAGTCTTTTTTATTAACTTTTAAGGAGTATTTGCTTTAAGTTATAATTTTCTATTAATCACCGATGAAAATTCACCTCACAGATTGCTACTATAGTTGTTTAATTATTATTGACTCCGATATGATTGTATTGGGAAAAATTGAATTTATATATGTTGAGACACGTGGACTGGTCAAATAGTCAAGGAATTATAATTAGTCAAGAGTCACGGGCAGCAATAGAAACGAGCAAAGGCAAGGAAGAGGCACGGGAGGACATTTGAAGGATTCAGTGCCCGTACCTATTTAGATCATTTATCAAAAGGAACGGATCTGACCATAATAAAGAGCGCAGATACGGAATTCGATAGGCATTAAATACCGGGTACGTTTGAGAATTTGTATTGATTACAATGATTGTGTAACGTAGCATTTAATGTCTTTAATTATTCATAATAGCTTCATTATAATTTGAAGGAAATGCATACCTTCAAGACACCTATAAAAGGGAGGTATCTAGTTACTTGTAAAGACAGACACAATTGAAATATACTCTAATTCACTTGTTTTTCTCCTGATTACATTCTGGTTACTCCAAATTATTCTCTTCTACATATTCTTTTGATTATCAGTAACCCGCGTTCTTCTAAATTCTAGCTTTGACTGAAATTCTATTTTTTGGTTAAACAAATTGGTTCCTTTACCGGGAATCTGATAATCTATTTTCTTTTCACTTGACCTTCCTTGTTACATCAATCATGTCGAATAACAATGACAACACCCCAGGAAACCAAGAGAACCAACAAAGTCAGGGAGGCCCACAGAACATTAACATTCAAGTTCCTACTCCGCAGGACTCTCCACGACAATCTCGTGAGGGTACTCCCGATGGATCTCAAATAAAAGAGTATGCTCAATTTGAAAATGCTGAAGTTGTTGATGAAGCTCTGCAGAAGTTAATTACTGCTCAGGTCAACAAAGCTGTTGAAGCGCTTGTTAACCAGTTACCTGTTGCAACACCCACACCTTCTCCAAATAATAATACTATAGAAAACTCTCGTTCCGGGCTTGTTAACTCAGGCAGCGGTGGGACCCCCAGTAAATCGCAAGAGAGAGAACCAGGTAATGTAATTAATTCTGATTTACAAAATTTATTACTAACCTTGCAGAAACAGCTCAAGGATCAAAGTGAACGCATAGAGAAGATACCCGGGGTGCCGCCCATAATAAAAAGGGTAGACATGGACAAATATTCGCAACAACCCTGGAAGCCGAGTGCTGCCCCACTCCCAATTCCAAAAAAGTTCAAAATGCCTGATATTCCAAAGTATGATGGAACGACAGACCCATGGGACCACGTGACTGCCTTCACAACGGGCATAAAAGGCAATGATTTGACTAAGCAGGAGATCGAGTCGGTATTAGTCAAGAAATTTGGTGAAACACTCACCAAAGGAGCACTAACGTGGTATTCCCTTTTACCTAAAAATTCTATAAATTCTTTTGCTGATCTTGCAGATTCTTTCATCAAAGCGCACTCGGGAGCCCAAAAAGTGGAAAAAGGAATGGAGGATATTTTCAAAATTAAGCAAGGAGATTCAGAATTGCTTAGAGAATTCGTGGATAGATTTCAACGCGAAAGAATGACATTGTCGCCTGTACCTGATAACTGGGCAGCTATAGCTTTCACAAGCAATTTGAATGAAAAAAGCTCGGAAGCTACGAGGAGACTAAAGGAAAGCCTTCAAGAATTCCCAGCTACAACGCGGAACGATGTTTATAACAGGTATAGCACGAAGTTGAGGATTGAGGAAGATATTGTTCCCCGATCTCAAAAAGAAGAAAGTATACGTTCAAGACGTGCAGAGAACGAAAAAAGATCCGGTAAAAACAGGTATGAGCCCTATATGGGACCTGTGGGGAAAGACTCACGGTCAAAATAGGATAATCAAAGGCACGACCACAGATCAAGAAACAGAGAATTAGGTTCTTCATCAAGATTTAGGAACGAGCGAAACAACTATGAGTCACGGGATGATGATAGAAATTTAAAAGCGAGATTTGAAGGTTACAACTTCAACGTCAGCACCTCCGAGCTCGTAGTTGTTTTGAAAAGCATGGGAGATAAGGTTCGATGGCCAAAGGAAATGAGATCGAATCCAAACAGGCGCAACCCTGACCATTGGTGCGAGTTCCATAATGATCACGGGCATAAAACATCAGATTGCAGATTTTTACAAAGTGAAGTTGATCATTTATTAAAACAAGGATATCTTACAGAGTTGTTCAGCGAGAAAGGCAAGCAAGCTTACATGAAGAACAAGCAGGAGCCTCCAAAGCCACCTTCTCCCAAAAGAACTGTTAACGTTATAAGTGGGGGTGAGGACATTAATGGTATGTCATATACTGCGGCTAACAAAACTTCCAAAATAACTATTACCCAAGGGAAACGGGTGCAACATGTTCTAGAAGAAGGCAATATTACATTCAATGATGCAGATACAAATGGCGTATTAATCCCTCATAACGATGCACTGGTAATATCTTTAATTGTGCATGATACTAATGTGAAACGAGTTTTGATTGATCCAGGTAGTTCCGTGAATATTATTTTGCTAAGAGTGCTACGTGAGATGCAAGCTGAAGATGGAGTAATACCAAAGGCGCATACTCTATCTGGATTCGATAATTCCAGTGTCGTCACAAAAGGAGAAGTAACACTCACCACTTTTGCTGAAGGGGTCGTCAAAGATACAAAGTTCCAGGTAGTAGACATGGAGATGGCTTACAACATGATTCTGGGGAGACCATGGATCCATGAAATGGATGTTGTTCCTTCAACCTTGCATCAAGTTATCAAATTCCCATCGCCATGGGGAATTTGTCAAATTCGCGGAGATCAACATACATCCAGGGCTATTAACTCCATTGCAGATACAAGCACGAGAAGTGAAGGCAAATAGCAATCACAGAAGGCAATTGAGGACACCACAACACAGACCTCAACTGAACAAGTGCGAACAGATGTAGACTCAAGGCCTGATACCATTCAAGAACCAGAAGAGAATGAAGATATTAAAACAACGATAGAGGAATTAGAACCTGTCGTGTTGTTTGCTCAGTGGCCTGATAAAAACGTCTATGTCGGGGCTAATCTTGACCAAGGAATGAAAGGTAAGTTAATCAAATTTTTGAAAACTAATATGGACTGCTTTGCTTGGTCCCACTCCGACATGATACGAATACCACCGGAGGTGATGACTCATAAACTAAATGAAGATCCGTTATATCCTCCTGTGAAGCAAAAGAAAAGAAAGCAGGAAACTTTCAAGAATCAGGTGATTCAAGAAGAAGTCCAAAAATTGCTAAAAATTGGTTCCATTCGACAGGTAAAGTATCCTAACTGGTTAGCTAATACTGTTGTGGTTCCAAAGAAAAATGGTAAGTGGAGGGTTTGTGTAGATTATACAGATCTTAGCAAAGCCTGCCCTAAAGATTCTTTTCCACTACCACACATAGATCAATTGATTGATGCAACTGAAGGTCATGAATTGTTAAGTTTTTAGATGCATATTTAGGATATAATCATATTAAAATGGATCCGGCAGATGAAGAAAAAACTTCATTCATAACAGACAGGGGGACTTATTGTTATAAAGTAATGCCCTTTGGTCTAAAGAATGTAGGTGCAATGTACCAGAGGTTAGTTACCAAAATGTTTCAGGAATATTTAGGAAAGACAATGGAGGTATATATAGATGATATGCTTGTTAAAATTCAGCACTCAAAAAATCACATATCACACTTGTCTGATACATTTTCAATTCTGCGTAAATATAATATGAAGTTAAATCCCGAAAAATGTGCATTTGGCGTTGCATCAGGCAAGTTTTTGGGTTTTCTTGTTTCTAACCATGGAATTGAAGTAAATCCTGCATAGATTAAAGTCATTGAAGAAATCCCTGACATACTTTCAAACAAGAAAGAAGTTCAAATATTAATAGGGAGAATTGCGGCCTTGGGAAGATTCATCTCTAAATCATCAGAGAAGTGTTTTAAATTCTTCTCAGCTCTTAAAAAGCAGGATCATTTTGAATGGAATGAGGAATGTCAACAAACACTTAAGAATTTGAAAACGTACTTATCAAATCCGCCTTTGTTGGCAAAACCAAAGGCTGGGAAAAAGCTACTCCTATACCTTGCTGTTTCGGAGGTGGCGGTAAGTGCTGTTTTGGTCCGAGAAGAGCAAGGTAAACAATCACCTATCTATTACGTAAGTAAATCTTTGTTAGATGCAGAAACGAGGTATCCTCAGTTAGAAAAACTTGCACTTGCGTTAATCATGGCATCTAGGAAGTTAAGACCTTACTTTCAATGTCATCCTATCATTGTGGTAACTACCTACCCTTTACGTAACATACTACATAAGCATGAGTTATCAGGTAGGTTAGCTAAGTGGGCAATAGAGTTAAGTGAATACGAAATTACATACCAACCTAGAACTGCTATAAAATCGCAAGTATTAGCTGATTTCGTGGCTGATTTTAGTCAGAGAATATAGTTAGAAGCAGAAAAAGAATTACAGGTGTTCAATGGAGCCAACCCAGGAACTTGGACTTTATTCACTGATGGCTCATCTAACGTGAAAGGAGCAGGTTTGGGGATAGTATTGGTACCACCTACGGGTGAAACCATTCAGCAAGCTATTAAATGTCATTCTATAACTAACAATAAGGTAGAATATGAGGCTATGATTGCAGGTTTAGAACTGGCACGGGAACTTGGCATAAATCAGATTATAATCAAGAGTGATTCACAACTCGTAGTTAATCAAATGCTGGGGACTTATACAGCAGGGAAGAAAGGATGCAGCAGTATTTAGAAAAAGTACGGTAATTGATAAAACAATTTCAAGATTGGAAGATTAGACAAATACCTAGGGACGAAAATCTTGAAGCAGACGCCCTAGCTAATCTCGCATCTGCGGCTGATGTAGCAAACAATGCAAATGCCTCAGTGATACATTTATTTCATTCAATTCTTGATCCTGATGCGAATGAGGTAAATTTTAATAACTTAAACCTGGGATTGGAGGAACGAAATTGTTGCTTTTTTACAGTATGGAACCGTCCCTGATGACAAGAAAGAGGCCTATGCGCTTCGAAGGCAGGCCGCTGGGTACTGCTTAAAACAAGGCAATCTATATCGTAAAATGTTTGGTGGACCCTTAGCAAGATGCCTTGGACCTTCACAAACAGAGTATGTAATGAGAGAAATACACGAGGGTCATTGCGGGAATCACGCAGGTGGAAGATCACTAGCAAGAACCTTAATTAGGGCAGGTTATTATTGGCCTAAAATGGAAGAGGAGGCAAAAAAGTTTCGTAGCCAAATGTGATAAATGCCAGAGGTACGGTAACAATATGCATAGACCTGCGGAATTATTACATCCAGTCATTTTGTCGTGGCCATTTATAAAATGGGGAATGGACATCGTATGACCATTACCGCAAGCAAAAGGACAAGTAAAATTTTTGCTTGTTCTCACTGATTATTTTACTAAATGGGTAGAGGTAGGTGCATTCAAATAGGTACGAGAAAAGGAAGTCAGAGACTTTATTTGGCAGAATATCATATGTCGATTCGGCGTACCAAAGGAGATCGTATGTAATAATGGTCCTCAGTTTATTGGAGCTCAGATCACGGAATTTTTTCAAAGCTGGAAAATTAAAAGGATTACGTTAACACCCTACCATCCGGCAGGCAGAATCAATGAACAAAGTCATTATCAACAACTTAAAGAAACGGCTAGAGGAATCAAAAGGAAACTGGCCTGAAGTGTTACCTGAAGTTTTATGGGCTTATCGCACAACTGCAAAAACAAGTACAGGTGAAACACCGTTTTCATTGGTTTATGGAGTTGAGGCTTTAATTCCAGTTGAGATAAGGGAACCAAGTACATGGTTCACACAGGTGACACAAGAGTCTAATGACGAGGAGATGCGGGTCAATCTAGATTTACTCGAGGGGCGGAGAGAAGCTACTTTAATAAGAAAGGAAGCATAGAAGCAAGTCATAGAACGATACTACAATAGAAAAGCACGCCTCATGTTCTTCAAAATTGGGGACTTCGTGCTTAAAAAGGTTTTTCAGTCTACAAAGGTAGCTAACACAGGGAAATTAAGTCCAACATGGGAAGGACCCTACAGAGTGCGTGATGTTGCAGGAAAAGGAGCATATGAACTGGAGACAATGGATGGCAAGATACTACCTTCGCATTGGAATGCGGTTCATTTAAAGAGATACTATTTCTAAAGAAAATCCACGGTCAGATATAACCATTTAAAATCTCATTTTTGAATTGTTAAGATTTTACTAACGATTTTAGATGATAGGCAAAACGCTAATCCGTACTAAATGATGAGTCACGACCTGCAAGGCACATGGAGTAACCTAAAATTCCTGGCCTAGGGTTACAATTATTCTTATAGAAATACAAACGGGTTATGCAGTCTTCATCTATAATCGTCCCTCCGAGTCTCGTATGTTTTTCCTTTTCAGGGAAAGGACCAAATGTGAGAAACTATCAAGTGCTCGAGGCTTCATACTTCAACACTCAAACACTTGGAGGACTACATAATATACACAGACATGTGTATAAAGAAGGCAAAGAAGATTAAGGAAAAATCAAGCTTGAAAGAGTCAAGTCAAGTACAGAGTAAAAGTCATAAAGCCACGAGCTAAAGTCAGTCAAGTATAGAGTAAAAGTCATAAAGCCACGAGCTAAAGCCAGTCAAGTGTAGAGTAAAATTCATAAAGCCACGAGCTAAGGCCAAAGAAAAACCTCACTAGGGATAAAGGCTTTGTACTAAAACGGGTTATAGGGAAAAACCCCGTGTCTATTATTTATTGTTTTTTAAATCTGTTACAAGAAACACAGTTACGAGAAAGTTATGGATGTAATTCAAATACATGTAAAGTTTTATTCGGAACTAGACAAGGTTCAAAAATAAAAACTTGTCCAAGTTATTTCAGAAAAACATGTGTATTCCTGTTTCTTTTGTCGTATGATAATACCATTATGAAGTTGAGACGTCTTCTTCATTAAGTATTGGAATATAAAAGGGCCCTCTTTTATAAAACTCATGTTTAAATTAATCATGAGGTTAACAGAAGCATTTTTCAGAAAACAAAAATGCAAATTATTCTGTAAGTCCTTAAAAATAAAGAGGCGAGAATAAAGCAAGCAGAAGTTTAAGATAAAAAACTTCTTAATATCTAAGACTAAGTTCCAACTTAGTCATCAAACTACGAAATTGTTTAGATTACCCCATTAAAAGACTTGGGGACTGATGTTCCTAAAATCAACCCTCAAATGAAGTTAAGGGTTTGATTACTATCTTCCAAAGTCAAAACAAAAATAAAATCATTTGAATGATTAAAACTGGTCACTGAGAAGTTTGTGGTATTGATGCAGGAACATCGATAGCAGCAGGCTCAATTTGGGCAGGTGCATCAGCAGGCGCGGCTTCAACTTGACTTGCAGTAACAGGCTCGATCGGGTTTGAAATAGTCATGACACCCGTATCAGCTTCAACATTCACAAAAGCTTCAGCCACGAGAACTTCATCCACAGGAGAAGGGAAGTCCTAAGTTTGTTGAGCCTTTTCAATAGTTTCGTTGATTTTATCTAACTCTAACTCCAGGTTGAAGTTTTCTTGGCTAGCTTCAAGTAGGGTATCACGACGGGAATTCAAAAAAGTCCAACTTGCCTCAACAATAGATTTTTCTTCAAGTATCTCATAATCCTTTTCCCAAGCAGTGATCTCATTTTTTAGCTCTTCATTTTCAGCCAAGGCAGAGCTATGGGAAGCTTGAAGAGGGGCGTGGGAGAATTCTAAAGCACGCACCTTATCAGCAGATATTCTGAGGTCTTCTTGTTCTTGAGCCAAATTCTGCACAAGCTCCCTAGAGTAAACTTCCTTTTGATTTAAAAGATCCTTTAACTCTCTGATCTCTTCACTAGCTTTAGATAGTTGCTCTGAAAAGGAGGACTTGAGATACTCTTTGTCTTTCTCTGCTTGGTGTGAAGAAGCTTTTGTAACCGCCAATTCTGAGGTTAAGTCCCGTACTCGCTGCTCTAAGTTATTCTTGTTCTCTTGCAAGCTCTCTATGTCAAGCTGAGCACTCTCAAATTGCCCCTTCCAATTTGTTTCTTCCAATTGAGAGTCACGTGCTGTCTTCTCCAAAGGAGCAATTCTTTTCATCAACTCTGTGCCGATGAGATTAGCCTAAAAAAGAAAAGAGAAGAAATAAGAATCTCAAAGATGAAAAATTTTGCAAAATGGGAGAGAAGGAAAATACCTTCAGAGTGGCATGCACGATGTCATTCATTAAAGTCAAGGAACTATGGCTTTCCAGCTTTGCTTTTTCAATTGGGCCAATAAGAGGCTCTAGCCATATATCTGCCTGACCTGATTTTCTCAAAAGGCTATTCTCAGCAGGAATTTCAATAGTTACCCGCCTCATACCGGCACTGTTACTTGAAGAGCCAGTTTCAGTATGATGAACTATAGGGGGGAATAGCCAAAGGAGGAGCAGGAGAAGAGGTAAGAGCAGTAGAATAAGGAACGGAAATAGCTGGGGCTGGTAAAGAAGGAATCACAGGCACGGGTAATGAGAAAGATGATAAAGGTACTTCGTCTAAAACAGGCCCAACATCTTCACGACCAAATCCACTGACAAAAAGTTTGTCGATAGACTCACGAGTGTCGTAGGGAGTGACATCATCATCGGGAATTATTATTGGGGTTTCAACAGGTTCGATAAAAGAAACTGAGACTTCAGCTTCGTCATCGAAAACAATGCATCTCCTAACTCGTGGCCTCGTTACCAACGGGTTCTCATTTTCCTCTTCTTCAGAATTTTCCTCTTCAGCAGCCTTCCTTTTCGTAAAAGAGGAACCCAAGACTATTTCTCGGGCTCTATCTAGAGAGATACGGGTTCCCGAAGGAGTACGGGTCCCCGAAGAGACACGAGAGGCTGCAACTGCTTCCGTAGTAACCCCTCGAATAGCAAATCCTAACAAAAAGAAGGATAAAAGTTCAAACAGTAAAGGAGAATATAGGCATAAAAAAATGTGAACTCTTACCGTGAGTCATAACCTTCCAACCAAAGTGGTTAGAAAGTGTTTTCCAAGATCTACCGTCCATTGGCGCGATCTTCAGTAATTTATCTACCCAACCACGGAAATTGGGAACATCCCCCACAACTCCCATAGTTGCTAAAAAGAAAAACAAGGGGGGGGGGGTAAAATTAATAAAGTTGATAAATTTGAAAGAAGAAGGTACGAGAGGGATAAAAGACCTACGTGCAAAATTCCACTTCTCAGGAAAGGGGACATTATCTTCACCCACTAAACCAACAGTGGGGGCAGCAACAAATCGGGCATACCAGCCACGATCCTTGTCATCTTCAAGGCTCACCAAAACCCTCTTACTCCTGGCCACTAGTGTAAAAACACCATTACGAAAAAGCCTAGGTGAGTAAAGATGAATCAAGTGAGGAAAAGTAAAAGGAGCTTTAGCTCTAGTGGCTAAATGCCTTAAACAGGCATTGAAGAAACGCAAATTTGATTGGGCCAATTTGACCCAAGCAGACATTGAAGAAACGGCAAAATTCGAGAATGACTGGGTCAATTGCTGGTCTAAACCCTAAAGTAAAAGGGCAAGTGTAAACAAAAAAGAACCCCGTTAAATAGGAAATATTTCTCTGATCCGGATTAGGGATAATAATGGGAAAATCATTACTCCAATGGCAGCAGTCCTTACGAACCACAGGAGTCAAAACCTCTGTAATTTGAGTAGGGTAAGTATCGGCATGATCTAATGCGGAAACTTGGTTTCTAAGAGATTTCCTGTCATGGTAAAAAGACAATTCTGAAGGAACTATCTCATCTACTAACGGTTCACGTAAAGGTTCAGAATGGTCTTTACCCCTAGAAGAAGATTTTGATAAAGGGAACCTCTGGTTCTAGAGGAAGGACCAGAACTAGAAGAAGGCATAGACGAACCACCTCCTCGAGTAGATCCTAAACTACGAAGTCTACCTCCCCTTCTGTGCCTAACAGGGGCATTAAGGAAGGAGTCAGTAATGGAAACTCTCTCAGGGTTAGGGCTTGGAGAAGACATATCGAAGAGGAATGGTCTAAGGAAGAAGTCATCAAAGAATTGGAGAAATAAGTGTTCAATAAGCTTTATGTGATAAAGACAAAGGAAAAAATTATATTTATACCGATAAGCAACCGCCAAAGGTAAAGTGCAGAGTTGGAAATACCATAATTATGATAACTTGCACTTCGTTAATAGTGGCAATGTAAAAACCTTGAAAAAAGGCTGCAAAAACTGCAGAGCCAATGGAAAATCGACACGTGCATGAAGTATTAAATGGAAGTGACAATTGAAGCGTCAGTTTTGTCATAGAATTAATGGTGACAAAAATTCTCGTTTTAATGAAATCCACTTCCCAAATATTCAATTGATGAATAAATGGAAAGTGGGGGTACTATCTGTATTGGAAAAAATTGAATTTATATATGTTGAGACACGTGGACTGGTCAAATAGTCAAAGAATTATAATTAGTCAAGAGTCACGGGCAGCAATAGAAACGAGCAAAGGCAAAGGAAGAGGCACGGGAGGACATTTGAAGGATTCAGCGCCCGTACCTATTTAGATCATTTATCAAAAGGAACGGATCTGACCATAATAAAGAGTGCAGATACGAAATTAGATAGGCATTAAATATCGGATATGTTAGAGAATTTGTATTGATTACAATGATTGTGTAACGTAGCATTTAATGTCTTTAATTATTCATAATAGCCTCATTATGATTTGAAGGAAATGCATACCTTCAAGACACCTATAAAACGGAGGTATCTAGTCACTTGTAAAGACAGACACAATTGAAATATACTCTAATTCACTTGTTTTTCTCCTGATTACATTCTGGTTACACCAAATTATTCTCTTCTACATATTCTTTTGATTAGCAGTAATCCGCGTTCTTCTAAATTCTAACTTTGACTAAAATTCTATTTTTTGGTTAAACAATGATTCACTTTTGGTTTTTTTATAATAAAAATTATTTACATGAATCTATTTTGTAATCCATCATAATATGTTGTTATATCAATTTATTTTAACCATTGTATTTGTTTAAACTCCCTTCTTTATTAAATTTTCAAACTTCTGGATGTCTTTTGTGATAATAATTTCAAGCGGTTTTTTAAAAACTAGTTGTCGTTAGTTATTCTTCTGTTAAATTTTCAAGCTTCTAAGTTGAGTAAGAAAGAAATCTAAGTTGTGCGTAGAAAATTATAAGTCCAAAACATATAAACAATTTCGTGTACGGATAAAATTGGGGGTAAAGTTTTTCCTGATTCCTGACGAGAGAATGAAGGGGAAGCGCAGCTCGACGTGATTCTAATCGATGCCAGGAACCCCTTGTATCGAAACCCAGGTAGAATGAACGATGTATCTGAGATCAAGTACGGTAAAACGATGTACCCCGAACCATGTACAGCTTCTGGACCTCAGGAGATGCGGTGAACGATTATGCATGGTGGATAGGGGGCCATAACATTCACCCTCAACCAGATATTACGGTGCTAATCCCGTTCAGTGTCAATTATGGAACAACAATTATTGGGAAAGATGATTTTTACCCTTTTTAGACTTGTACTAGGATTGAAAATCTCCTATTATATAAAGGGGAAGTTTTTCTTTAGTCTGACACATTGTAACATGTAATTCAAAGTAATAAAAGTTTATTCTTGTCTTCTAGCTATTGTTCAAGGCATTACTCATTTGTTCTTTTCTTCACTCGCGACCGAGCTTACACTGAGGGTCCAATCGAGGCCGAGTCCTACTATTCAGTCTAAGATCAGACTTGGTCGTAACATTGTGATTGGTTTGATCGTTTATTTCATCTTTAATTTATTTATATCTTATACTTAATCATTCGTATTGAATTAAAATACATACTCTTTTAAACTACATACAAATTTAATTATTACTCATTTTTGGGGTAATGGCGCCCACCATGGGGCTAAGGGTAATAGTGGTGATTTGATACGAATCTCCATAAAACACCCTATTTTATACCTGTTCTTTGAAATCCTAATTCTAGGTCAGCCTAAGGATGTCAACTCCCAGTCTACTGACTTGAACATTGACGCTGAGTCAGGCCATCACAGCAAAAAAATACTATAGTGCCCATTAATGATGCGCCTCATGCCGATCTCAATGGTGTCCCAGCCATAGACCTGATCGATGCTAACTCACAGGTGTCCATCAACATTGATTTACCAACTGATCCCGAAAACAGTGTTCGCAGGGGACCTTGACCAACTCCTCGAGAAGTGCTTGAAGGTGACGGTGAAGGTGATGGGGTGAGCATACGATTGATTTTCGAGATTTTGCAGGCTCAACAAGCGGCAATAGCAGAGCTATAGAACCAAAGCCACGCCCCTAGCAGGGTCGAGCCCGAACAATCACCGACAAATATGCGGAGAGATGAACAAGTTGATGTGAGACTGTGTAAAGTCGAGCCCGGAGAAACTTCAGAGGTAATGAAGATGCTCGAAGCATTAACAAAACAGGTCGAGTCAGGCGAGAAAAAGATTGAGGCCAACGATAAGAAGGTGGAAACATACAACTTTAGGGTCGATCAGATCCCCGGAGAACCTCCAATATTGAAGGGACCGGACTCCAAAAAATTTATCCAAAAGCCTTTTCCCCTCCGAGCGCATCACTTAAGCCAATCCCGAAGAGGTTTCTAATGCCCGACATTCCCAAGTATAATGGTATCACGGATCCAAATTAGCATATAATCTCCTATACATGCGCGATCAAAGGGAACGACTTGGAAGATGACGAGATCGACTCAGTGTTGCTGAAAAGGTTTGGGGAAACATTGTCCAAAGGGGAAATGATATGGTATCATAACCTGCCTCCAAAATAACTCGTTTGCTATACTTGTAGATGCTTTCATAAAGGCCCATGCTGGAGCCATCAAGGTCGAGACCAGAAAGTCTCATTTTTTAGGGTCAAACAAAGGGATAATGAGATGCTCAAGAAGTTCGTGTCAAGATTCCAAATGGAACGAATGGATCTGCCACTAGTTGCGGATGATTGGGCCATTCAGGTGTTCACTCAGGGGCTCAACCCCCGATGTTTCGTTGCCTCTCAACAGCTAAAGCAAATATTTGGTGGAGTACCAGCGGTGACCTAGGCGATGTACACAATAGATACCAATCAAAGATCATGGTCAAAGACGACCAACTCGGGGCCCTTTCTGGATCTGTTTACCCCATCAGAGCCGGTGATGGATCTGAGGGAGACCTTAATCATGAGCCAAGGCCGGTTCGAGATTGGTATCAACAATACAGCATGTATCGGAGGGGAAAAGGATCCGAGCATCACCCAACTAGGAACGAGAAGAGAAGTGATCAAGGGCCAAGAAGCCGGGGCCAAGTGAGTTAGAGCGGGTTTGATAGGTCTCTCGGGAGTAGGGAAGAACAAAGATTATCGGAGTACAATTTCAACGAGGACGTTGCAAGCATCGTGTCGGCCATAGGACACATCAAAGAGACCAAGTGGCCCAAACCATTGTAGTTCGACCCTACCTAGAGAGATCCTAATTTTATGTGTAAGTATCACGGCACTCACAATCATAGGACCGAAGATTACCGACAGTTAAGAGAAGAAGTTGCTCGATTATTCAACAATGGGCACCTCATAGAATTCCTAAGCGAGCGAGCCAAAAACCACATCAGTAATAGGGATGCCAACAAATAAGTCGTACAAGAGGGGCCTCAACACGTGATCAACATGATCACCGGGGGAGTCGATGTCCCCAAAGGGCCAATGAAAAAATGCACTAAAGTGTCTATTATGAGGGAAAAATGCGCCCCGGATTACGTTTTGGAGGGACCTATCTCGTTTAGTGACGAAGACGCCGAGGGCATCGTATAGCCTCATAATGATGAACTAGTAATATCTGTACTCATATATGAATCTCAGGATAAATGTGTGTGATTGATCTAGGTAGCTCGACCAACATCATAAGATTAAGGGTCATAGAGCAATTGGGGTTACAAGATCAAATTGTATCGGTGTTCGGGTATTGAATGGGTTCAACATGGCATGTGAGGCCACGAAAGGAGAGATAACTTTACAAGTGAACAATGCTTGGAGAACCCAAGAAACGAAGTTCTACGTGATCAAAGGTGATATGAGGTACAATGCTCTGTTCGAAAGGCCATGGGTCCACAAAATGAGGGCGATACCTTCTACTTTACACCAGGCGCTGAAGTTTCCCACGGGGGAGGGGGAGGGTGGAGTTAAAACGGTCTACGAAGAGCAGCTAGCCACGAGGGAAATATTTGCTATCGATGAAATGATCCCGCTACCCACGGTCTCAACATCAAGAAGCGCAGAACTGGCCAAAATAGAAGAAACTAAATAGCAATCAATAATACCGGCCTCAGCCTAAGCAGAGAAACATGAAGAACAAGGAGTGGATGATGAGGATGATTACAGTGTTTCGAGATCATTCATAGCACCCGATGACACCGATGCCACCATATAAATGGTCGAGGATTTGGAGCAAGTTATATTAATCGAGCAACTACCAGATTAAAAAGTATACTTGGGCACGGGGTTAAACCCTGAGCTCAGGAAAAAACATATTGATTTTCTTAAAGATAACGCCGATTGTTTTGCCTAGTTCTATCTAGACATGACAGGGATCCCGCTGGAGTAACCACAAACAAGTTGAGTTTGGATCCGAAGTTCCATCCGGTCAAGCAGAAGAGAAGGCCACAGTCCAAGATCAAACATGCATTCATCAATGATGAGGTATCCAAACTTCTAAAAATAGGTTCCATCCGGGAAGTTAAATGCCTAGATTGGTTGGCTAATGTAGTGGCAGTACCTAAAAAGGGGAATAAACTGAGAATATGTGTAGATTATAAGGATCTAAAAAAAGCATATCCGAAGGATTCTTTCCCTTAGCCTAACATCGATCGAATGATCAACGCGATGGCTGGACACGAGATACTCAGAGTTTTTTATGCCTACTCTAGGTACAACCAAATTTGGATGGACTCGAATGATGAAGAGACGACTTCTTTCATAACAATGTTCGGCACCTACTGCTATAACGTAATGTCGTTCAGATTAAGGAGTGCCGGTGCAACATACCAACGCCTAGTAAATCGGACGTTCAAAGAACAAATAGGACAATCAATTGAAGTTTATATTGACGATATGTTGGTCAAGTCCCTGCGAGTAGATGGCCATCTGAAACATTTGTAGGAAACCTTCGACATACTAAGGAAGTACAACATGAAGCTAAACCTAGAGAAGTATGCATTTGGGGTCGGTTCAGGAAACTTTCTTGGGTTCATGGTATATAATCGGGGGATAGGGATCAACCCTGACAAAATAAAGGCCATCGAGGACATCACCATAATCGACAACATCAAGGCGGTTCAAAGACTAACCGGGCAAATATCTGCATTGGGTCGGTTCATCTCGAGGTTGTTGGATAAGAGCCATCGGTTCTTCTCACTACTTTTTTCTTGGACTCCGGAATTCCAACAAGCTTTGGAAGAACTCAAGTGATACCTGTCGAGCCCCCCCCCCCCCCCCCTCGCACACTCCGAATGCAGACAAACAACTATACCTCTACTTGGCAGTTTCCAAGGTAGCGGTAAGTGGCGTCCTGGTCCGGGAAGAAGAAGGTACGCAATTTCCTATTTATTATGTTAGTAGAACCCTATGCGATGCTGAAACAAGGTATCCTCACCTAGAAAAGTTAGTGCTCGCCTTACTAAGCGCTTCCAGGAAACTAAAACCGTACTTTCCATGCCACCACATATGTGTCGTAACCTCTTACCCGTTGAGGAATATCATGCATAAGCTTGAGCTCTCGGCTGCCTGGCCAAGTGGGCCGTGGAGATTAGCAGGTACGATATCGAGTATCGACCTTGGATTGCTAAAAAATCTCAAATTTTGGCAGACTTCATGGCCAACTTTATGCCGGCCTTAATAACTGAGGTTAAAAGGGAATTGCTGCTCACCTCGGGGACTAATTTGGGGATCTGGACCCTATTCACAAATGGTGCATCCAATGTAAAAGGGTCTGGCTCGGTATCGTGTTAAAACCACCTACGGGTAGCGTAATTAGACAGTCTATTAGAGCTATTAAATTGACTAATAATGAAGCCGAGTATGAAGTTATGATTGTAGGTCTAGAAATGGCTAAAAATCTCGGGGCCGAAGTGATCGACGCGAAATGTGACTCCCTCCTCATCGTAAATCAAGTCAACTGAACGTTCGAATTAAAAGAGGAATGGATGCGGAGATACTTGGACAAATTGCAAGTAACCTTGCACCAATTCAAGAAATGGACTCTGCAGCACGTACCTCCAGATCAAAATAGTGAGGCTGATGCACTGGCCAACTTGGGGTCGTTTGTCAACTCTGATGAATGCAGCTCGGGGGCAGTGGTGTAGCTGATTATCTCGGTGGTAGAAGAAGGTCACACCAAAGTAAACTCGACAATTTTTACTTGGAATTGGAGAAACAAATACATAGACTACCTGAAGATAGAAAAATTGCCATCGGATCCCAAGGAATCGAGAGCCTTACGCGCCAAAGCTGTCAGATTTAGCTTAGCTGAAGGGCATTGTTTAGAAGATCCTTCTTCAGCCCACTGGCTAGATGTTTAGGTCTGGGAGAGACCGAATACTCCATGAGAGAAGTGTGCGAGGGTGCTTGCGTTGACTATTTGGGGGCAAAATCCTTAGTTCGGAAGCTAATCAGAGCCGGCTATTACTAGAATGAAATGGAGAAGGATGCGAACGACTTTGTACGGAAATGCATCGAGTGCTAAAGACACGGCCCAATGATTCATCAATTGGGAGAGATGCTCCACCTAGTCCTGTCGCCGTTTCTGTTTATGAACTGGGGAATGTATATCATCGGTCCCCTAACATGGGTGTCCAGTAAGGTCCAAATACATACTATTCATGGCGGATTATTTATCCAAATAAGTCAAGGCTCAGGCATTCTATAAGGTCCGGGAGAAAGAAGTCATCGACTTCATCTGAGATCACATAATATGTCGATTTGGGATACCGTTCGAGATCGTTTGCGACCTCGAAAAACAATTCATCGGCAGCAAGGTAAGTAAGTTTTTTGAAGATAACATGATCAAGAAGATATTACCAACGTCTTACCAACCTAGCTGGAACGGGCAAGCAGAATCGATGAAGAAAACTATACTCCAAATCCTAAAAAAAGAGATTGACTTGTTCGTAGGGAAAGTGGAAGGAAATCTTGCCCGAAGTCATATTAGCATACCGTATGACTTCGAAGTCGAGTACCGGGGCGACCTCGTTCCCTCTAGTCTATGGAATGGAAGCCTTAATACCAGTAGACGTAAGGGAACCAGGCATCAGGTTCCAGTATGGTATCGAAGTGTCAAACGGTAATGCCATGACCACAAGCCTGGAATTACTAGACAAAAGGCAGGAAGCCGCCCTTGTCCGGTTGGCCGCCAGAAGCAACAAGTAGGGAGGTACTACAACTGAAGAGCCAACCTTCGATATTTTCAAGTCGGGGACTTGGTATTGAGAAAAGTAACACTACACACCAGGAACCCAAATGACGGGAAATTGGGCCGGAATTGGGAAGGACCGTATAGAGTTGCCGGAATAATCGGCAAAGGCTCGTATAAACTCGAATCGGGAAAGAGTGTACAACTATCAAACAACTAGAACGTGGCACACTTAAAGTGGTAGTACTTCTAAGGTACGCACACAATTCCCATTTTAATTTGGTTACATTACGGACTAACTTATGCAGGTACTCGGCCAAAGGTAAATGTGAGTATTAGGTCTGAAAGCACGTGTTTTAATTTTTTTCCCTTGAACTGATTTTGTCCCAAAGTTGATTTTTTGCCAAGGTTTTTAACGAGGCAATAGTAAAACGTGCTACCTTAGTTTTGAAGACTGGTCTTAAACCAGAATTGTTGATCGTTTGCACCAAACCAATAGTATCTGATCCCTCAGTTTGGCCTAAAATACTGGGGGCCATTACCCCAAGGTTAAGATCTTTAGAAAGGAAATATTTTATATGTCAAAATCCAAGGCATAGTGATTAGGATTCATTGTAAGGGTTGAACGGTCAAACAAACCGTGCCCATATAGCCCACTCTAGCCACGACACATGGCTTATGCGCCTACGATTATGTACTATACATATACAACAATGAAAGAAATATCTTCTTCCCTCATACTTTATTATTATGCATTTTTCTTCATTGATGCATCACAACGGATCCAAGATCCTAAAGCCCAGGGGCTACCCCGATTCAGGGACTGTCGTCTGATAAAAAAACTGGACGGGTCGGGCTAGCGAACCCCGAACCGAGACTATTAGGCAGTGCCCAAATATGAAAGGCTACAGAAACCCTAAAACGGCTTAGAGATGTCCAAAGCCCGTACTCAACAAGTAAGGCCCTTACGTATAATTAAAACCAATTAAAGGGTTACCCTCCGCAAAAACATCATCGTATATGACTAAAACACTTAAGCATCTTAAAGGTCTTTGATTTTATCAAAATTTTGAAGCCATGAGTAATTTGGAGTTGCTATCGAGATCGAGCCCCATTCAGACCTCCAAAGATTGGATGCTCTAGATTATGTCTGATCCTACGCTAAGGCATTAGGAACGATATGCAAATAAAATGGCAAGAAAATACTGAAAAGTAAAAACACGATGTTTCCAAAGGGAATATTTTATATTCATATCTCAAATTTTTTTATAAAGTCACGATAAAACAGCCTCAAAATAAACAAGAAACAAAAATGTACGAAAAAGAACTAAGCCTTCTACGCTTGATCTTCACCGGAGCTTGACTCAGCACCAGAACCTTCAGAACCGTCGGAACCTTCGGAGTCTTCGGGACCTTCGAGCTCATAGAGTTCCTTTGCCTCAGCCTCGAGCTACTTGGCTTCTTCAATCTTGATCGACAGGTCAAATCCTCGGGCATGAATCTCCTCGAGGATATCCCCACGAGATAGCCGCTATACTCGATCTTTATCTTTAAGCGGGCCTCAGCTATCTCCATGTTAGCCTTATACTGGGCCAGCATTTCCTCAATATCGGAGGAATCATTCGAAGTCCCTTTAATTTGGACTTCAGCATAGTATATTACTGGCCAAGGGCATCCCATTCCGAGGTGGCTGAGTTCAGCTGTGCCCGGAGTTCGTCATTTAGCCATGACCACTTATCAGCCTTGTTTTTTGCAACCCTGAGCTGGTCCTTGACCGATGCCAAGTCCCCTTTTGTAGCCTCCTTTTTCGAAGCCAGCATGTCCATCTTACCCTTTAGCGCCTCGGCCGTGGTTTTGACCTCATCTATCTCGACCCGAAGTTGGTCAATTAAGTCTTATCTTCTCTTGTTACATCATTAGACATCATGAGTAGCTTCTCGTTTTTAGCCTAAAAATCCTTACCTTCTCGACAGATCGGCATGCTCCCGTTTCATAGACAAGGCCTCCTTCTGTGCCTTTTCCAGCTCGGCTCGGAGAATTGGGATGTCTATGAGGGCATCGTCTTGTTGTTCACTAAGAGCCCAGTGCATATCCTTCTTCCAGACCTACTCTTTGAGCCCAAACCCAAGCCGGCTGATTTCCATCCTGGACTAAAAGAAGCTTTCATGGTGGAGCATCGAAGCTTGAAAAACAATAAGGTTGTTAAAACATGCTAAAGCAAAATTCGCAAAGGATACAAGGAGTAAACACCTTACCTGGTTTAGTGCCTCTTACACCTTGTTGAAGAGGCTCTATGTACCTACTTCGTTCATCTACGCCAGGTCCTCCTCGGTAACCAGGCAACAAAGGTAGCTGGCCATACCCACCAGGGCAGACAGTGCCCGGGTGTCCGGTGGGATAGTAAGAATGACCATTCTTTTACGATCAGGATCCACACTCGGGGTAGGGAACTACCTTATTAGCTTCGGGCTCGAGCTCGGCTTGCCTGCCCTTGATGGTACGTCGTGTGGAATAATCCTCCAACGTGCTCATGTCCATTTCCTCAAAGAACATGTTGAGGGCATCATCTGCGCCCTATGCCGTCTAGTTCAATTTTTTTATCGGCTTGAGCCTCTTCGAGCATGGACTCTGTGTGGGATAGAGTTTCTGTGATGTCAATGATACTGGCCAATTCCTTCGGGGTAAGAGCGGCTTCTCGGGAGATAGTGGCCTCCACATCTCCTTCCGGTTCCCGATCTAGAGAGGGATCGACCTCTTGGCCACCTTCTCCGGTTTCCTCCTTCTCTCCCTCGCCGATGGTCGACCCTAAACTCAAGATAGTCGTCCTCAAGGTAATCTCTGAGCCGGAAGAGGGAATCGAGGTCTGTTACCCTGGCTTTGATGTTCTTTTTGTGACTTTTTCGGACTCAGAACAGCAACCGTCTTCTTCTTCACCTCGGCATTCGGGGAGTAAGAGGATTTCCTCTTTTCCTTCTTTTTCTCCTCCTTTGTGGCAGCTCCAGGCTGTCTCGAAGTGGAGGGTTCAGCAAGCAAGGATGGAGCCTCTTCCTCATCCAACAGCTGAAGCTCGATGGTCTTGGGAAAACCTGTGATCGGGAAAAAGACTTAGCAAAAATAAAAACTTAAGTATGTAAACATAATTATTTAGGCAGAAGACTCACCACGAGAAGGGGCCTCCCACTAGCCCTTCGAGAGCTTGCACCATTTGCGCTCGAAGTAGGACATTTGTTTGAAAACCCCTCGATCCACTCCTTGAAATAGGGGACTGCATTAGGAACTTGGGTGACTGATGCACACGGTAGACACATGTAATTAGAAAAAGAACAAGAGGAAATAGCAAGCACTCGAGAAGGAGAAGAGTTACGGAATAAGTTCCACTTTTCATGGAACGGTAGAAATTCGGGGGGAATGAAGTCTTCAATTTTCAACCGAACGAAGCTCCCCTGCCAACCACGATCTCTATCTTCATCGATGCTCGAGAATGGAGCTTTACTTACTTAACGAGCTTGATCAGCCCCACTCGGAAGACCCGGGGGACTGTAGAGACGAAGCAGGTGGTCGTGGGTGAACCGAGGTGATTCGATTTTGTTTACGAAGTGGCAGAGGAGGATTATGATCCTCTAAAAGAATGGGTGAATCTACCCAAGGCAAACCTCGTACCTTTTTGCAGAAGACGAGGACTATAGGGTCTATCGGGGCGAGCATCAAGGGGTAAGTGTAGACACTTAGATACCCCTCTACGTGAGTGGTGATGTCTTCGTTGGGGCTGGGGACAACCGCTTACTTGCCCTCCCTGTTGCAGTCCACCCGAACTGTGGGGAGTGTGTCCTGAGTAATAGAGTATGTGTACCTTTATACTCCCTCACTTCGGTTCGGTTGACTGGAGGCCTTCTCGACTTTGAAGTCATTCTCGATGGAGAAGCCCCCGGGGACGAAACTCTTCAAGGGAGGCTCCTGGGCCACCTCGACATCCATTGCTGGGTTGAAAGATGCAAGGGCGGTCTGTTTAGGCACTAATTTCGAAGTTCTATCCATAAGGTTCTGGAAAATATAAAGGTTCGAATAAAAATATGAAGGTTTGAAGATGAGGATGAATATTTGAAGATGGGAATGAAGGTATGAAGGCCTGACTTGAAGATTTAAAGGAGAATTATGAAGATTTGAAGATCAGATATGAAGATCTAGAAAGCAATATATGAAGATTTGAAGGGGTTAGACTTAACTGGTGAATTCGAGGCTAAGTCAAAGAGCTCTGGAATCGGAAAGTAAAAAAGTTGGAGTGAAAGGGGTCAGAGTTTTTTAGAGGGAGGATAATCAGCGCGACGTTTTGCATTCGAGGACAGTCAACTAGCGGATGACACGTGTCCGAAGTCTGAATGGCACGACTGATGGAACGTTTCGCTGACTCGTCAATTGGGTTGTAATGTACGAAAGAAGGAACCGGGGTTAATTTATCCCTTCCCGTCACTTCAATAAATCTACTCTCCGAAAAATGTGTGGACTATATGTGTACGGGTAAAATTGGTGGTAAAGTTTTCCCCGATTCCCCGACAAGAGAACGAAGGGGAAGCACGACTTGATGTGATTCTAGTCGAGGCCAGGAACCCCTCGTATCGAAACCCAGGGAGAATGAACGATGTATCTGGGATCGAATACGGTAAAGAGACATACCCCTGACCAAGTAGAGCTTCTGGACCTCAGGAGACGCGGTGAACGGTTATGCATGATGGATATGGGCCGTAATATTCATACTCAAACGGATATTACGGTGCCGATCCCGTTGGAAAAGAAGATTTTTTTCCATTTTAGACTTGTACTAGGACTAAAATTCTCCTACTATATAAAGGGAAAGTTTTTCTTTAGTATGACATATTGTAACACGCAATTCAAAGTAATAAAAATTTATTCTTGTCTTCTAGCTACTGTTCAAGGCATTACTCATTTGTTCTTTTCTTCACTCGTGACCGAGCTTATACCGAGGGTTCACTCGAGGGCGAGTCCTACTGTTCAATCCAAGATCAGGCTTGTCATAACATTACGATTAGTTTGATCGTTTATTTTATCTTTAATTCATTTATCTGTTATTATTAATCATTCGTATTAAATTAAATCACGTACAAATTTAATTCAAATTTAATTGTTACTCATTTTGGGTAAACAAATTTCATATTAAATTTCGTTATATACGTGTATATGAGTATATATATATATATATATATATATATATATATATATATATATACACGGAGAACAATGATTTTTACTATGCATGGCGTGTAGAGGACCAGATACTTTAACTGTTTGACAACTAATCTACTATGAATTCGGTCAAAGCAGTGTTCCTGTAAATTTACCATTAACATGAAGTTCGTACATTAGTTTGTAACTTCTCACCTTTTGGATTCAACTGATAAACACAAAAGAAAGTAGGATACATTAGAAACTTCTATAAATAGAACACAGAAGAACTTTAACTGTACAATTATCATTTTTTCTTTTAATGTTTCAGGTTATAACTCAAAGATACTTTTAAATAATACTTTGTATTATTTATATGAATTTTTAAAATTTATTCTCATCCATAAGGATTCACGCGCAATATGCGTATTCTAAGAGGCTTAATACATAGTTTACCACCCAACCTTTGGTCCAAATCTCCCTTACACACTATCTATGGACAATAATAACCTTACACAAGAAACCTTTCTAAAGTGTATCTAGTACCCACCTCCTTTGACCAGATCCTCTTTTGTCCAGATCCTGTTAATAAGACATCTGTGTATGTCACGCGTTTGAATTTATATAATTTTAACCCATTACCTTATAATAACTAACCCGACCCTAACTGACCCTACCCGACCCACGAGGTAAAAGCGTTAAAACCAAACTTACCCAAGTCAGTACTCAAAATCCGATACATCTAGAAGGAGCTACTGTAAAGGCGATTCCGACGACCATCTCAAGCTACACGTTCAAAGTTAATTTTATATCTTGTTTGCTTTAACAACTTTACTGAATATTTTCTATTTTTGGCAGTCTGGTGGAGGTAAGCCAAGAGTGGTCTCTCATGGTGGTGAAAAGAGGTCCTCGGCAGATATTCTGGAGTGTGCATACAAGCCAAGAAGTGGTGTAAAATGGAATGGTAGACCAGCCATTACTAGAAGACAACTTGAAAGAACTGCTGAAACTCGTTCCAGAACTGCCTCATCTCAATCCAATTTAAGTCAAGCAAGTTCATCATCCCAGCCATCCCAGAACAACTACTGAATTCTGTTATTGTCACTGTTAATTTATTTTGGAACTGCTGTAATTTCCCTTTGGAATTGTAATTTATTTTGGAACTGCTGTTAGATTAATTTGGAACTGCTATTTAGGTTTGCTATTAGTGTTGTTATTTTGTTAAGGCAGCCTGCTGTTATTTTGGTATACTGTAAAACTGAGCAGCGTATATTTTTGTTAAGGCAGGCTGCTTCTATTAGGTAACTGTAATGAACACCTTTACTCTATGATGAAATATATTTTTAGTATTGTTTGATAATTTCTGGGCAGATGTGTCTTTAGTGTTGTATGAATGTTGTTATTTTGATATGTTGTTAAGCATTTGTGCTGTCATTTTTGTATGATGTTATTTCTGGAAAATTTCAGCATTTGAGCTGTATATCAGCCACTATTTGACTGTGTTTCGGTGTTTTATCAGTCACAATTTGAGGTATATTTTAACTGCACTATCAGCTCACACAGCAACAAAGTCAAACGAAACAACATTAACAATTGCCAACAAAAATCATTCAACTCACACAGCAACAAACTCAAACAAAACAACATTAACAATTGCCAAAAGATTTCATTCATTTCTAAAAAAGGGGTACATAATCTACCAAAATACTTCATTCATTTTCTTACATTATATAACAATCTTTAGAACTACCTAACATAATCAACTTCACAATTTCAATTAAAATCTGCACACACAATCTCCTCCAATTTCTTTGGTTTCTATTTTCCTTCAACAATGCATCAAATTCCCTCTTCTTCTTTAGCAGCCCCAAAATCACCATTTTCAAGTGCTCTGGAGTTGGGGGGTCAAACCACATAAAGAAATTACATGTCGATCGTCTGTCCCTCTGAAAAATTGATGAGAGAAAATTATTACGGAATATAAAATCGATTAGAAAAGTACAATTGATATTTACCTCATAAAATGGACATCCGTAAAATCGACGACCCGGATTATCAACACTCCATGACTGTATCACCACAACTTCTTCACCACAATAGAAATATTCTCAGATTATGCATTTTCCCAAACCTTAAAATTGAGCCCTAGAAATTTAACCCTTATGTCAAAAGAGAGAAGGAAGAAATAGAAGAAGATTGTAATATTGGCTTCGAGCTTCAAGAAGAGGAATAAATTTTGGCTTCAAGAAGATAAAATTCTCTTCTATTTAGAGCTTTCAAGGAGGAAGAAGAAGATGAAAATCGGGTTAGTATAGATAGAAATGGGTTAAGGCCCTTTTAATCTTTTAAAAAGGGTCGTTGGAATGTGTTTTTGACCGTTTATTAAAGACAGAACTTGTCTTGAAATAGTGTCCACGCACTTGGTCCGGTTTGTATTACACACGCTTAGACCTGGTCAAAGGAGGTGTGTACTAGGCACATTTTAGAAAGATTGCGTGTGTAAGGTTATTATTATTCACAGAAAGTGTGTAAGCGGGATTTGGATCATAGTTCGGGTGGCAACTTATGTAATTTCCCTATTTTAAGGCTAGTAATAACAAATTTAAGGACTCTCCATTGTATTCCGCCAAAATAATATAATCTGAGTTTGTTTTTTGGAAAGTCGTACACGTACAATTTGATCTGGGCGTACAAACTCTAGCAGATGGGACGAGGGATCAGGATTTCCTTAACCAAAAAGAAGAGTTTCTTGATGTTGACTGTTGTGTTCTTAGAAGTGGAATAATTTCTTTCTACTTTTTTATTTTATTTTATTTTATTATAGCACTAATAGTTTAAATATTTTCAGAGGAGAGAAAAGAGCAAGAAAGTAGGTAAGAAAACGACAATTCTACATTTAGGGTAGATATTATACTTCATTCTTCTTAATTTACGGGACACTCTTTTCTTTTTAGTTAGTCTAAAAAAAAGTCATATTTTCTTATTCAAGAAATAGTTTATCTTTAAATTTCTACTTTTAATCAGTTCCCAACAGAATCACAAATATCTATAGTTTGTTTTAGACTATAAGTTTCAAAAGTATTCTTTTTCTTAAACTTCATATCGAGTCAAACACTCCACATAAAATAAAAAGGGAGGAGTATATATTTTTACTCTGATAAGTTACTTAATCATGATATGTTAATATAAATTGATGTAATTAAACACCATATGCTAATAAATATTAACCTTTTAGCCACGGTCAAGTGGAAAGGAGTACTTTATGGATGGTGGTTTTTTATGGGTCAAAATCTGACCACACGTGGATTAGCATTAAAAGGAATGACGAGGGGTTGACTAATTCGTGGTCATATTCATAAGACATCATAGTAATGAGTATCTTGGCCGCTGGAGGGATCGAACTATCAGAAAGCTTGTACCGCGAAGTATATTTCGTGACATTCAAGGGGAACGACCCAACGTGCGATCAATAGATTAAGGTATTCTGGCTAAGAACTGTTAGATAAAATAGAATACTTACTATATATATATAGAGGGAAGATAACAAGAAAAGGGGCTACTCTCCTTTAGAGAAAAAGGGTGTGAGGCCCCTCCAACACAGGTAGAACTCGAAAAGCTTGCACATATGCTCACCATGACAATCCTATGCCAATTCAGCCGACTAGACACTACGAATCACGTTTGAACTTTATTTGAATTAATGGTCCTGGGGTGCCTAGTAGCCCAAGCAATAAGTACACCGCCCATCCCATCAACAACCTCTCCAGGCCAAGTAACGAAGGTACTAGATAAATTGGGACTCACCCCGACGCACAGTACTCCCCAATGAACGAAAAAGCAAACAAATCTGGACTCACCCGACGCATGATAACTAGGGATTCTAGTCTATTTTTTACTTCTTTTTGCTTGAGTTTTTGATTAAAAGTGTATACAAGTAATCCTGAAAGCTTACATGTTGTACTTGTTTGTAGTGTTTGGTCAAAAATTGACAAGGAAGTCAAAATCAAATCAAAAAGGAGTGAAACCTGCACAAGTGCCAAGAACAAGTCAAAGCACCGCTACAGTAGTAAATCCATCGCGACTGCAATAGACCCACAGCGACCGAGGTTCTTTTATTGCGGTCCACAGTGGTAAAGATCAGAAAAGATGCAATCCTAGAATTTCAAGCAACACGACCCGTGGTTGATTCTACACGGCCGCGGTAGCCTCATCGCGTCCACGGTCTATTTGTTACAGTCCACAGAGAAGAGATTCAGAGAACCTTAAGTTTGGATGTTTTCAAAACACCGTTGACCGCGTTTGATTTTATGCGGCAGCGGTGAAGCCATCGCGGTCGCGGTCCATTTATTGTAGTACGCGTTGGCCAGATTCAGAGAACAAGATTTGAAGCCAAAAAGCCTCATCGTGGCCGCAGTCCATTTTCTGCGGTCCGCGGTACCTCCTTTAGGGGCATTTTTGTCCAGAAAATCAGCCTTGTATAAATACTTCTTTTTCAGATTTTTAGGTCATCTTATCTGTAGTTGAGCATGTGAACGACATTTTTAGCTATTTTGAGTAATTTTGTAGCTTGTTTAACATTGAATCTTCGACTTTTAGCTTGTAATTATATTTTATGGGTTATTCTTCATCTCAATATCTGATTTCTTCCATTATTATGAGTAGCTAGACCCATTAGCTAGGGTTGTGGTTCAACCCTAATGTAAGTATTTGATGGGTCTTTTGTTTTAGGGCTTAGATTTTTATGGGTGGTTGATATTTGGCTTGATTCGTGTTTTTTATGTTGAATTAGTGGTTGCAAATACTAATTTGTGCCTTTTTGACTTGGGCTCTTCTTGAGAAAGAGAGCTTGAGTCTAGGAAAATCAGGCCAACAAGGAATTGGGGTGTATTCAAGAGATTGATATCCCCAATTAAAGGGTTAAACCTAGAAATAGTAATACCCGACTTGAGCCTATATTGTTTGCACAATTTTGACACACAATTGGTCTTGAGAAAGCCAATTAGGGCAAAGTCACTCAAGCTACCGAGAGGTATAGAGTGACTAGTTTCATGCATTGGCTATATCGCAATCCCAAACATAACAACTTTGCCTTAGGCTTTAAAACCCTTCAAGTATTCACCTAGGGGAAAGTCACTTCCCTAGTGCCTTTCCATAAATTAAGAAAACCTTACAAAACAATATCATACTTAGCTTAATTTCAGCATCATTAGTGATAATCTAGATTAGTGAATCATCAACGCATGTTTGGGGATAACCAATTCCCAAACATTCTAGCTCCATGTGGATTCGATCCCGACCTTTTCGGGCAAAAGCTACATCGACCGCTCTTCCCACTCTGTAGTGGAGTGGGGTTGGACCCTATCAACGCATGCACAAAACAATGAAGCAGCGAGTAATGTTCTCCAAGAAAAGTAATGCAACAGGCAAATCTCACCATCACGCCAAACCCACAAATCGTCAAACGACATTCTAAATTAGACCTCGCTCGAATTTACACCCTTACAACCATTAACCATCACCAAATGAAAGTCTAAATTCGACTTCGCTCAAATTTACACCCTTATGGCCGTTGTCCATCGCCAAACGAAAGTCTAAATTCGACCACACTCGAATTTACACTCTTGTGGTCATCGGCCATCGCCAAACGAAAGTCTAAATTCGACCTCGCTCGAATTTACACCCTTATGGCCATCGACCATCATCTAAAGAAAGTCTAAATTCGACCTCGCTCGAAGTCTAAATTCTACCCCGCTCAAATTTACACCCTTACAGCCATTGGCCATCGCCAAACGGGAGTCTAAATTCGACCTCACTCGAATTTACACCCTTACGACCATCAACCATCATCAAACGGAAGTCTAAATTCGACCTCGCTCAAATATATAAGTTAAAACCGGTTTCGCCTAAAATGGTAAATTAGAAGTCAACCTCATTCAAATTTGCGGATCAAAAGCGACTTCATTCGGACTCACAAAAGGAGATGTAATCTCGCTCGGATCAAGTGAACTAATTTAGAGTATAATTCATCGCCCTACCTATCGACTACTTCTCCAGGCCGAGCGATGAAGGGACTAGGTGGACTAAAACTTCTCCAATGTATGAATGAAACAAAGGAGAAACATGTAATATTCTCCATTGTATGATAAAAACAAAGCAGCATCCTTGCACAACTCCACCAAGTCATTTTACAAACTACATTCGACCTCGCTCGAATTACTTTACAATCGACCTCGCTCGAAGTACTTCACATTTGACCTCGCTCGAATTATTTTACATTCGACCTCACTCGAATTACTTTACATTCAACCTTGCTCGAATTACTTTACAATCAACCTCACTCGAATTACTTCACATTCAACCTCGCTCGAATTATTTTACAGTCGACCTCGCTCGAATTATTTTACATTCGACCTCGCTCGAATTACTTTACATTTGACCTCGCTCGAATTACTTCACATTCCACCTCGCTCGAATTACTTCACATTCGACCTCACTCGAATTACTTCACATTCGACCTCGCTCAAGTTACTTTACATTCGACCTCACTCAAATTCCTAATTAAAAATTAGGGGCTCGTTACGATGAAGTCCGAAGATCTTTTCTTAAAAAAAGGGGGGAGAAAGACTCAAAAGATATGTAATCCAAGGCAAAGCGACTATTTTATTCATAATATGTACACGCGCAACAGCTGCACCTTACAAAAGGCCAAAAGCGCCCCCCCAAAGAAAAAGATGAAAACAAACAACAATAAAAAAACTAAATACAAAAGCTGCAAGAAATTATTTCACTTGGCATCATCTCCACCGTCGTTCTCCTCAACATCGTCGTCAGAAAGAAGTCCATCTTCAACCTCAGCACCCTCACCGGCCTTCGGTGTGACAGGGTTGTAGCCGTAGGCAAGACGAGCCTCGCATGCCTCCGCCCGAACATCTTCAAAAGAGGCCTCAGGAACACTCCCCCCTCCGACAAACCCTTGTATATATCTCTTTGGTCTCAGCATGGACCCATAGCTCATACAAACGGCGGGGGATAGTAGCAGAGGCAGATTCTTGAGGGATAGTCTGAGCCAACAGTTGCCTTCTCGGCCCCAAGAGCCGCGACCTAGTCTCCCAGGCTCGAAGCTTCCCAATCAATTTCACCAATCCGCTCCTCAAGACGCGCCTCCCTCATTGTGGTCGTCGCCCTCTCAGATTCTTGCTCAGACTTGAGGACGCAGATAGTGTCTTCTAGTGCTGCCGCCCTCGCTAAAGCCGACACCCAAGCCCCTTGACTTTCTCCAACTCTATCACCTTCTTTTCTAGCTCGACCACCTTCTCAATCCATTCTGCACTTAAATCGGCGACCCTGGTGGCGTTTTGTTCAAGTTCGACTCGCAAAGATAGCACCTTTGCATGAAGGTCTTCACACTCCGTCGCGACCCTTTTGGCCATTTAGAGCTCCTCGTCTTTGGCATGGAGTAACTCCTCGAGCTCGCTGCATCTGCGGATAGACCGCATCAGTTCCTCGTCTCTTATCTCCAACTCTTCCCTAACAGACTGACTATTACCGCCCACCCTAAGTTGCGCGTGCATCTCACGACACTTATAGCGGTACCGGCGATACTTTGTGGCCATTTTCAAAAAAACTTTGGCCATAGTCTCAGCCCTACAAGCACTCTCAATATTCAGCATGTTAGTCTACAAAAAAAGGGAAGGAAGAAAAAGAGGGGAGGAATCAGTGAAGGCAAAATAGCACAAAATAAAAAAAATGGCAAAAAGAAACCCATCCTCAAGGCCATCTTGGCCATACCACGGGACAAAGCGGAATCATTGATCTCCCGAAAAGACTAACTTTCGATGCCAGAAATAGAAGAGGCACCAACTCCACCGTGTCCTCCAAGAGGTTAAAATCCGAAGGAATCTCGAGCACACGAGAAGGACCTTACGCCCTTACATCGACCCTGGTAAAGCCCTCATCGAACATCCTCATATCCTCAGGGTCGATGTCGGAATCCAATTCATAATCATTCACCACTATGCCCTTCCCCCTCTCATTAGACGAAGAGGGGGCACGGTTCTGCCGAGATGATGATGGACCGCTCGGAACAATTGTGGCAGCCCCCGAGATCTGTCCTCCTGCCACGGTGGTCTCCTCCGCAACTGAAATAGACATTGCCTCCGCACCATGGTCGGTGTCATCGCCAGCTTCAGGTACCACCAAAGTAGGGTCGCCCCTCGAGGACGTCTCAACCAAAGACGCTCCCTCTAACAACCTCTGCCTATTTGTCGGTGCCTCTTTGCCACTGTTGCGAGAAGGCTCGTCTGTTGAATGGACTGCGAAAACCGGAGTACCTTACCGAGGAGCAACCTCCAAACGAACAGGCCCAGTCGCGGACGTGGACTGCCGTGTAACCAAACTTTGGGTTCTCTCACTCGTAGTTGCCCTTGGAACGAGTCGGGAAGAGGAAGTCGATCGGCGAAAAGCTAGCGTAGGAGCCCTCTTCCTTCTCACCTCACTCTGACCTGCCAATGAGGAGATTCAATCAAACAAAGATAAGATAAAAGAAACCTTGGAGCAAAGAACAGAAGACCACGACGAGCCGACTCACCAATAAGAGGCTTGCACCCAAACTTCTCATGGAAAGGTGCCCATTCGCGAATACCCATCGTATGGGGGAGAATCGCACTCACCCACTTGCGAATATCGGCAACTAGCGGAGGAGGTACTCGTTCAGCTACAAAAACAAAAACAAACCCTCAATGAGGTCATTAAAGGGAGATGACCGACGACCATCTTAAGAAAAAATGCATAAAGTAAAAAGAGGGAAACCTACGGGCAAAATTTTACGTCTTAGGAAACCCCGCCGGATTCGACACGATGTGCTCTATTCGAACGTAGAAGAAGCTCTCCCAAAAGCGGCGATTTGCCTTGTCGTCCATCTTCACCACCAAACTCCTTGCTCCTCGGTGGCGCATGTGAATCATCGTACCCCTAAGAGAATGGGGGGCGAAGAGGTGAAGCATATGTCGTAGATAAATCCCTCAGCCGGCCAGCTCCACATACTTG
The DNA here is from genome assembly GCF_000715075.1 of Nicotiana tabacum. NCBI lineage: Eukaryota > Viridiplantae > Streptophyta > Magnoliopsida > Solanales > Solanaceae > Nicotiana > Nicotiana tabacum. The sequence continues at coordinate 137,010,089 of NC_134080.1, forward strand.
ATGAGCATAAGGAAACGTTTGTACGCGTACAGAGAAAGTTGAGCCGGGCATACCTCATAGAAGCGGTAGAAATCCACCACCAGGGAAGGTAGGGGGAGCATGTACCCGATGACAAAGGGATACACATAAAATGCGCAGTAGCCCGCACGGTGTATATGCACTATGTCATGATCCACCTGAACCAATTCAATGTGATCAGGGATCCCCCATTTGGCTTTGAGCGCCGCATCATCCATCATAGAAAAAACAGGTTCCGGATCATCTCCGGCATGGCTATTAAAGTTGGTCCTCGCCTTCCCTGGGCGGGGAACCACCTCAACTACCATCGGAAGACCCTCGTCTTCCGCCATTTCCACTCCCTCTCTGAGCAGGGGTACGTCATTTTCTGGAACTGGAGCATCAACAGCTCTATCAGAGTGGGAAAAAACACTGGCCATTTTTCTTTGATCAAAAGAAATGAGAATGATAATGGAAAAAGGTAGAATTCACAGCAAATCCTAACAAAAGGAGAAATATGAGAAACCGAAGGAGAAGAAGAAGAGTTGCAAGGTTCCCTCTTGAGAGATTAAGAAGCGTAACATTTAAATGAGAGATTCTCCCCTATCTATAAGGATGTAAATGCCCTAAGCGGGAAAACCAAATGTCGCGAGTTAGAAAACGGAAAGGGCACGGGAAACGACGTAATGCATAGAAAACGTGTGATATAATGACGCATAGGAAATATTAAAGACATTCTAAATTGACGTGACAGTCTGATGTAGTTCTCGAAACGTTATGTCACCACCTCGCCATGAGGTGCTCGTCTCTAGCACAAAGCATTCAGATCTCTCCTTCTCGAATCAGCAGAGTCTGCCCATCGAGCTCGCCAAGAGGTGACCTCAATAGGCGGAGGAACTAACTATATGGGTCGAAATCTGACCACACATGGATTAGCATTAAAAGGAATGGAGAGGAGTCAACTAAGCCATGGTTGTATTCATAAGACATCATAGTAACAAGTATCTCGACTGCTGCCGGGATCGAACTATCAGAAAGCTTGTACGGCGAAGTATATGTTGTGACATTCAAGGGGAACGACCCAACGTACGGTCAACAGATTAAGGTATTCTGGCTAAGAACTGTTGGATAAAAGGGAATACTCACTATATATATAGAGGGAAGATAATAAGAAAAGGGGGCTTCTCTCCTTCAGAGAAAAAGGGGGAGAAGAACCAGAGAAGGCTACAGGAGAAAAACAAAAGATATTTCGGATCTAGGCGGCAAATCTTTGTAATCATCACTCTTGAATCAATAAAGACAGATCCCGCGGCTATTAATGGTATTTCTTCTTTTCCTTCTTTATTCTTATACTAAGGAACAATACATGTAAGCATGTCATTTATATTCGATATCTTTTATAAATCTTAAAAGTTCATAAGCTTGACTATATCTTATTCTCTTATTCAATGCGTTTTGATCTAGAGTTAATTATCTTAGACTAGGATTTATCCTCTATTTTTCTCATTAATTAGTTTAACAAAAAAACTTAACACTTTTTGGTCAAACAGGTTTCTACTGGCTTCATCTTTAATTTGCAATTTCATATGTTTATAAGGGACACTTGTATTATGAAAATTATAAAAATGCAAAGAAATTCAAACTTCAAGTGGGAAGCCTTCTTCTCATGTTGAAGAATTGAACGACTTCGAGTTTTTAGACAAGAAGGTCATTGTTTGTCAATTTTAAAAACTTCAAATAATCACTCAACCATATATATTTTCGAAATACAGGACCAACAAAACCTGAAAATTTTGTATATAAAAGGCTCGATTCTGTTCTATAGCTAGTTTTAAGGTGACCTATTAAGCGATTTCGCTTTATAAATGCACTTTACATAAAAACACTTTGTAGCCCCTATTTTTTTGTTTATTTAAACCACTTGGTGGAACTTATTGGTCCAAATATCATATGCATGTCGCATATGATTGAGGCATAGTTGTTGTAATACAATAACAATATACTAGTATATTCTCATAAGTGGGATTTGAAAAGAATAATGTATACATAGCCCGCATCTCTACCTTATGCAGATAAAGAGGTTGTTTCTGAAAGACCATCGGCTCAGGTAAGCATAGAAAACATCAGTAAAGTAAGCAACATATAAAGATGAACAGGTTATGGGAAGGATACATAGACAAACGTGATAGTTAAACAAAAACGAGCCACAAGCATCATCAGGTAATAATAAGCAAAGAGTACACCAAAACTAACGTAAAATCTAGATCTACCAGTAAGAAAGGGACGTAAGGTATACTACCTACTATCTTTTTACCTTAATACTTGGTATTCATAACTTCCTATCAATAGTCATGTCCTTAGTAAGATGTAGAAGCGTTATATCATACCTAATTACCTCTCCCCAATATTTTTTAGCCTTCCCTCTACCCCTCCCTAGACCCCCTATGTGTGACCTCTCATACCTCCTAACTGGGGTCTCCTAATATCCCTTCCTCACATGCCCGTACCATCTCAGTGTCACTTCCCGCAGCTTCTCCCACTACTAGAAATTCGACAAAAACCGACCACGATCGACCGACCAATTTTGGTCGGTCAAAACACCGGCAAAAAAACTGATCAAAGTTGGTCGATTTTTCAAAATATTTTATTTTTAATTTTATTTTACGAAACCGACCAACTTTGGCCGGTTTTCTTTGGCGCAAAAATGCGTGTAAACAATTTTTGAGTCCCCCGAAATTTATTTTTCAAGAAACCGACCAACTTTCGTCGGTTTTTTATTTAAAAGAAATTAAAATTAATATTAAAAATGACCAAAATTGGTCGGTTAATTCGGCCGAACATTTTAAAAAACCGACCGAATTTAGTTGGTAACTTTATTTTTTTAATAAAACCGACCAATTTTTGTCAGTTATTTTCGTGCGAAAATACAATTAAAGAGTTATGAAATAAAAGACAGTCTTAAAATAAAATGCACCAATGGTTCAGTGGTAAAATAGTATCCTGCCATCGTACAGACCCCAGTTCGATTCCCAGATGGTGCATTTTTTAATTACATAATTAAAATACCAACCAACTTTGGTCGGTTTTTTCGGTAATTTTTTCTTTTGAATTTAATTGATCGACCCTAGTTGGTCGGTAATTTCCGACCAATTTTGGTCAGTATGCCCTTCTGATCTTCAAAATACCGACCACACGTTAATGGTCACGTTGTACACGGTTATTGGCCTTTACCGACCAACTTTGGTCGGTTTTTATGTACGGTTTTTCCCAATTTCTAGTAGTGTCCTCTACGGGGCTTCCCCCACCTTATCCCGAATAACCTCGTTCCTAATCATGTCTCTCCTGGTATATCCACACATCCATCCTAACTTCCTCATTTTCGCTACTTGCAGCTTGGGGACATGGGAATTCTTAACCGGTCAACATTCCGCCTCATACAATAAAGCCGGTCTAACCATCGCTCTGTAGAACTTACCTTTACCGTTAAGTGTTGGTGGCACCTTCTTGTCACACAAGATACTAGAGGCAAGCCTCCACTTCATCCATCATATTCCAATGTGGTGAGTAACATCCTCGTCAATCTCCCTGTCCCCTTAAATTACAGACCTAAGATACTTGAAACTACTCGCTTGGGGATAACTTGAGAATCAAGTCTCACCTCCCCTCTCTCCTCATGAGTTACTCCATTGAACTTACACTACATATACTCGGGTCTTAGTCCTATTCAACTTTAACCTTTTAGTTTCTAGAGTTTGTCTCCAAACCTCCAGCCTAGTGTTAACTCCTCCTTGTGTCTCGTCAATCAGCAATATGTCATCTGAAAATAGCATGCACTGTGTTGTTGCAATACTGTGATGGTTTAATTAATTAAGACGTATGCGTGTTACATGTGCATTTTACTACTCATGTACTAATTTTCGAATTGCACAACAATCTAGGATCATGTGCTTGTACATAGTTTGTTGACCCATGAAAGAAAATATATGTAGAAATGCAGACAACGACACATATTAATTACAAGTTGAAAATATCGTTGAGGAGAAGAAAATGATGAGAAAAATAGACAGCAAATCCTGAATAAGTTTAGTGGAAGGAGCATTTACCACATAACCGTTTACTTTGTGTCTTGCAGCAGACTTTGAGCCTCCCAAAATCTTAAAGAAAACAGAAAAAATATAAAGCAAATTGTTATTTTTCACTGTCTAATCAAAGCCCAGGCTAATGCGCTTTCTTAAAGGGTCTATTAGAATTTCAATGACTGGCTGTATGAATATGGCAATAGTCAAGAAATGTTAAACTTACCAAAAATGGAAATATTCCTATGCTAAACTTCTTTTTAGAATTTTGATTACATTAATATCTGACAAGCACTACCATGCGCATCGATTTTCACTAACTTAGCTTTCTTGTTTAATTTATAACCACCTGGCCATGTTGTCGGACCTTTCTAGCATGCTTAAATATAGCAGCCCTGCTGATTGCTATCATAAGGTTAATTCTAAGGTTTTAAGTTTAGTCCAACTTTCTTGTATTGAGATAATATCTTCCTATTTTAATTTATGGCCTCATCACATGAGAAAAGCATTTATATGCTTCTTTCCTATGTGTTTCTTTTCCTTCTTCTACAACAATGTGAGTTAGTAGTAGTTGCATCAAGAGTAGTTGTGAAATTTCATCCACCTCCTATTGTTGAGACTATAAACAGGCACCCTTATAAACCTTCTTCTTCTAACATATTTTCTTTCAACCGTTACAAGAAGTACGAAATAGTTAAAGATTACAGTGGTCCAGGTCATAGTCCTGGTATGGGCCATCAAAATCCACCTGGGGTTTCCTGAAAAGCTAAGTAGCAAACACATCTTAATTTGGTTTTCTAATTTTTAGTTTTTCTGGAGAATTGTAAGCTTGATGTTGAAGGGTCGAAGAATGGGAGAGAGACACTCAGTCTGGTAGATGAAATAGGTCGCTTCATGCTACGAATTTCTTGTTTCTTTTCCCCCTCAATTCCCCCCCCCCTCAATGATAGAATATTGAGATTATGCATTCATTTAGCAATTAATAGTTCGTTTTTTCCTCTTTGGTGCGTAAGTCAAATTATTTTTCTAGCTCTTATTGTTTTCTTTCGTTTTGGGTTGTGGAAATATTGGATTGATTTTGTTATACTCTCTTTCCAATAAAGTATTTAATCCGTTTCAAAGTAAGAAGGGTTCGAGTATATATGAGGATCGAATAATTTAATATTGAATTCAATTCACTGGTCCTTAATCGTTTAAATTAAAAATTACATAAAAAGTAATGTAAATCATAATCTTTTTATTATTTGAAATATTTTCAAAATTAACGTGTGAAGAAATGGTAGTGAGAAAACTAATTAGTTCGCTAAATAATAAAAGTGTGATATACAATTTAAAATAAAGGTCTAGTTTCAAACTTTCTATGTCCAAATGTAAAAAAAACATGAACGGAAATTTCTTGGATTCTGCCTCTGACGTTGGAAAGGACTCTAGGTATAGCAGGACCACTTCTGTGGCTTGAGGAGATATGAGGTTACAAAAAGAAGGATGAGATAGAATGGAGCCTCCAATAAATAAATTAATATCAAAGATTTTGTCATGGACAAAAAATAGAAAAGATCAAATATTTGTCCCCCAAACACTCCCCCCTCCAACCACTCCCCCCCCCCCTCGAACCACTCTTTAATTTTAGTTGCGGTCTTATGTGTGATGTTACCCATTTTGATATTAGGGCGAATTTTGACATATTTAAGATTTTACATATGTAGCTCTCGTTTAGCAAAATACCCAAGTGAGGCTGTAACAGAACAAGTACGTTTCGTGACCTAGTTCGGGTCGTCAACGTGGTACGTGGTTTGACAAAGGCTTTTTAGTTTTTGCAATAAGTTGAAAAATATATACTTGTGGAGTATTTTTTTCAAATTTGGCAAAAACGTTCTATAGCGTTTGGTTGAGAATACAAAAAAAAAACAAAAAAAAAAAACTTTTTGGAACAGACGCCCATAATTTTCAAGATATTTATCAGCTCGATGCTCTTCAAACAGTGGATGAAAAAGAAAGCCAACAAGAAAAGAGTAACGACAATCTCTATATATTAATTAATTAATTAATTTAATCCTACTATGTTATCTTAAATTTCAAAAATAACTATTTCCAAGGTAAATAAGTTCAAAAGTTCTTTTCACGAAAGTGGTGATACATATGATAACTAGTCCATTATTGTCTCCTTTTTTTTTTTTTTTTTTTTTTTTTACAAATATATGATGAAGTGCACCACTTGTTTTGTTGGAAAACGAGGGTCTTCTTAAAGAAAAAGAAGGAACGCAGACAAGTTTGTTAGTCAAGATTCTAGTCATCATAATCAAAATCTTTATTGTGGGAGATTTATAGCATAATTTAGTGTTTAATTGTGGACTCCGAGAAATGAAATTTAAAAACAAAAAACTTGATATGCATACATGAGTTTGTCGAAACATCACTGGTTGAGAAGTTAAAGAGCTAAAAAGCACTAATCTTCTCATATGCCGCTCTAAATAACTCAAGTCTCACATACAGAGTTCTTGAAATTATGTCAGGTAGTAAAATACTATCAAATGGAAAAATAGTTCCTATTTGACAGTTGCTAGTGACAATGACAGGCACCCCTGGAGATTCAGCTGCATCCACCTAGTTATGAAATGAAGGAACTTATATTCCAAACGGAAAAGCAGAAGAAAAAAAATGGTATAGCTCAAAGAAAACGAATACTCCCTCCGTTTCAGTTTATGTGAACCTATTTCCTTTTTGGTCCGTTCCAAAAAAAATGAACCCTTTCTAAATTTGAAAACAATTTAGTATAAACTTACAACCCTACCCTTAATGAGAAACTTTTATAACCACACAAATACTCTGGCCCCTTTTTAACTTGTTTAGGACCACAAATTCCAAAAATCATCATTTTTTCTTAAACTCCGTGCCCAGTCAAACAAGTTCACATAAATTGGAACGGAGGGAGTATTTGTATATATAGATCGATGTATTATGTGGCTGACAATTAATCTAGTAATTGGTACTCAGTGATTATCATCGGATAAATTATAACTTTCCCATGAGAATGATTGCAAGAAAAAAAATCGACATATGAAAAATTAATTGCAATCATAAAAATAACAATATTTTTATTGATAAGCAATTGTGCGTACAATTCTATTTGTTCTCTTGATTCTTCTCCACGTATTGTTCTACGTGATTGAAAGCTTAAGCGGCGTATTTCCCGAATATAGGATTTGTGTGGTTTTTTTTGAAGTATTTGATTGTCAAAAAGTGCCAAGCCATGAGTTGATCTTGAGGAAGAACGTCTCTTGATCAATTCAGGTTTGAGAAAGATAATATTTGATGTATTGATCTCTTTGTGAATATCCTAAGAGTTTATGGGATTTTCGAGATACCTCTTAAAGGGGATATGTAGCCCTTTTACATAGACATGTGCTAGGGTTTAAGGTGGAGTAATCTTGACTTTTAGGCTTGAAGACCAAGGATTAGACATGTCTGGTAGAGGTCGGACTTAAACAAATTTTTTATGTCAACAGGGACTAAAAGAACGAGGCAAAGAGATCTTCTGTTCGCTAGTGTTGTTTATCCTTTGTGTTGAGATGTTCTGAAGGGGGCTCAATGGTAGCATGTGACGCTCATGACGGAGGGCAGGCCAACGATGGCAGGTCAAATAGGACTGGTAGGCTTCTAGGCTGGTAAAATTCTGAAGAAGGGGTGGACATGGAACCTTAGGCGAATTCCTATCAGAATGGGAGAGGAAAGTGAAGAGTTTTATAAGGCACAACATAAGTTTACATGACACAAATGCTTTTGGGCTCGATAACGGCGTAGCCCAAAGAAAAATATGTGACATCTGCTAGGGCAAAGCGAATAATACGTACTATAGGCTTGGATCGTGACACTTATAAGATCAGCCCCCAACTCTCCCTCACGATATTGGTGGGCCAAAGCTCAGCTAGGACGCTGAGTCCTGAGGGAGAGTTGTATGTGATGGCCATGACGCAAAACAGGTAGATGAGTGCTGGTCAAACAAAATTGACTGGAGGCGGCAGCCTTCTGAAGAAAAGGATGTACATGTCACTTTAAGTGAATCCCATATTGGAATTGGAGAGGAAAATAAAAAAAAATTATACGATACAACACAAGTTTACATGACACGCGTGCTTTTCGGCATGATGATAGAGTAGCCCAAGGAACAAATTCGTAAGGTCTGCTGGGTCAAAGCGGAAAATACGTGCATAAACATGGATCGTGATAAATATGATATTAAAGCCCGACTCTCCCTCGGTATGGTAGTTGCAACGACCTGGCCAATTGTTTTGAGAGTTAGAGCCCCGATCCCCTATTAACTACTTTCCACGTATCTTTTTCTACATTTGTGACTTGCCGGGAGGTTTCGTTTTTGAAGTGTTTTGGGACACTTAGTCCCTAAATGGAAGCTTAGGTCTTAGAATTTGGATCGTAGTCGGAAGAGTGTGAAGATGGCTCCAGAATGGAATTTTGTCGATTCCATTAGTACCGTTGGGTGATTTTGGTCTTAGGGGCGTGTCCGGATTGTGTCTTGGAGGTCCATCCCTCATTTAGGCTTGAAATGGCGAAAGTTAATTTTTTGGAGTTTTGGACCGGTAGTGCAATTTCTGATATCGCGGTAGGATTCCGATTCTGGAAGTTGGAGTAGGTCCATAGTGTTAAATATGACTTGTGTGCAAAATTTGGGGTCAATCAGACGTGGTTTGGTTGGTTTCGGCATCGGTTGTCGAATTTGGAAGTTTCAAGTTCTTTAAGTTTGAATCGGAGGATAATTTGTGTTTTTAGCGTTGTTTGATGTTGTTTGAGGGATCGACTAAGTTCGTATGGTATTTTAGGATGAGTTGGTATCTTTGGTTGAGGTCCCGGGGGCCTCGGATTGATTTCGGGTGGTTAACGGACTAGTTTTTGGACCTGGAAGGTTGCAGAAATTTGCTGGTGTTCAGTTGCTGGGTTTCTCTTATGCGATCGCGTAGGTTTGTTTAAGGGTAGTGGCAATTTTTCCTATGCGTTCGCGAGTGAAGGGATGCGATCCCATATGTTGGTCAGGCTATGCATCGCAAACGCGTGGGCTAGACTGCGTTCGCAAAGAGGAATTGAAGCAGCAGTGGAGTTCAAGTGAGTGTTCAATACGGTCGCGTGAGGGCAAACACGATCACGCAGAGGTGAGTAGTCAGTGGTTCGTGATCGCATGTGTATTGAAGAGTTCGCATTGTATATTTTTAAACGGGTTGGAATTTTGTTCTATGCGATCGCATGAGTTGTTTCGCAATCACGTAGTGTGAGGACCTGGGAAGATATAAACATTTCAAAATCGAGGGTTAGAAATTTTTATCAAAACTTGAGTTTGAGAGCTCGGATTTGGACGAGATTTGGAGGGTTTTCAGAGATATCAATTAGGTAACGATTCTTAACTTTATTTTGGTTGTATCCCACTAATCTATGCTTAATTTCATCATTTAATTTCGGATTTGGGGTGAAAAATTGAGAAAATTTCTTAGGCCAAATTTTTGGGTTTTGATCGAGATTTTGGTATCGGATTTGAGTATATTTATTATGGTTAGACTCATGAGTGAATGTGTGTTCGTATTTTATTAATTTTATCCAATTCCGAGACGTGGTCCCGAGGAGGATTTCTGGGCGTTTTTCTATTTTCTTGCCTTCGCTTAGATTTCATTAGCTAGATTAGTTGCTTGTGGCTATATTTACATTATGTAATTAATTTGGCTAGATTTGAGCCATCCAGAGCTGGATATTCATGAAAAGAATATTGTTTCGGATTTATTTGAGCTTGGCTCGCGGTAAGTGGCTTGCCTAACCTTGTGTGGGGGAACTCCCCTTAGGATTTGGTACTGTTTGATATATGAGCGCCGTGTACGTGAGGTGACGAGTACGTACTCGGGCTATTTGTGGTAAAACTCCATTTTTCACTAAGTCATATCGCGTTTCTCCTTGTTTGAACTACACTAGAATATGTAACTACCATGTTTAGATTAGAAAAACATGCCTACGTATTTTAACTGCCTATTTGAACTTTGTGCAGCATGTTTAGTGAAATTTCTTGTTCCATTTGATGTGAACTTAGTCTAAACTGTAGATTTCCTTTCTGTAACTGCTATTTATATTGGTTGAGCTGCATATTTACTTTGGGACTATGGAACGGTATTATGGGAGATCCCCATGTACTGCATATTTACTTTGGGACTACGAATGGTATTCGGGGAGATCCCCAACACTGCATATTTACTTTGGAAATACAAAACGATATTCCGGGAGATCCCCTGCACAGTATCCCGGGAGATCTCCTTGTTGCTATTACTGTGTTCTGTGCTGTTGGCTTTCATTAAATTCCGTTCCTGTTAGATTCTCGTGTTTATTATACTGTAATATCTCTTTCTGTCATATTTCATCATATTCATATCAGTAGGGCCCTGACCTGCTCTCGTTACTACTCAATCATGGTTAGGCTTAGCACTTACTAGGTACCATTGTGGTGTACTCATGCTCTTTCTTGCACATATATTTCTGTGTGCAGATCCAGGTACTAGCTATTAGCCTAGAGTCTAGCTGTGTGGTTGCTGTCTCAGGAGACTTCAAGGTACATCTGCCAGCGTCCGCAGACCTCGGAGTCCCCTTATATCCTCTTGTGTTAACTTCCCCCTTGTTTTTCCTCAGTCATGGATGTATAGAGCAGTAGAAACTCTTATAAGCTTGTGACATTGCGACATTCGGGGTTTTGGGAAAGTTGATTATTGTATATGTCGAGTGGCACCATTTCCACTTATTAATTATATCTGTTAGCTGTTATCTTTGTGTTTTCATTTCATGTCCGCAATATTAGGCTTACCTACTCGTAGAGACTAGATGTCGTCACGACAGTTCACGGAGGGAGAATTGGGTCGTGACAAGTGGGGGTAAAACTCAGTGAGGATACTGAGTCCCAAGAATGGTAAATGTGATATCCATGGTGAAGGGCGGGTCAAGCAGGACTGACAAGCTTCTAGGCTGATAAACTTTTGATGAAGTGATGCACATGCTACATTAGGCGAATCCCATATTTAAATGGAAGAGAAAAATGAAGAGTATTATAAGGCACAACACAACTTTATCTGACACACGCGCTTTTGTGCTTGATGACGGCGTAGCCCAAATGACTAAACAATGAGATCTGTTGGGTCAACGTGAACAATATGTACCATGAACTTGACATAACACTTGTGAGTAAATAACAACAATCAGTTCAAGCTATCAAGCCAATCAGTTAATTCTCAAAGAAGCTATTTTGTGCATTGGAAACCTCATGGTACGATGGCACATATGGTGAGACAAGAATACGATCTTAAGCTTAGAGATACTTTTCTATACCAATCTTATGTTACGCGTGTTGTACGTGTATTCCATCACAATGAATATATTTAAAAGAAAAATCATCTATCAGATATGTGTATGTATGTTTGATAAAACGGATGATTATTTGATTTTAACATTTCCCGACTATAATGTTAAAGCAATTATGCTAAATATTTTTGGCATCTAATCTAGACCAAGCAATTATGCTAGACATTCTATCAAGTATTTTGTTTCACCAAGTTTTTATGAGTGGGACTTTCTTTCCCATATTTATTGGCTTAATAGTGCTTATGATGCTTTATTGCTTAGAGGGTGTTTGGCTAAGCTTATAAGCTGCTCAAACTAGCTTATAAGTATTATTCGGCTTATTCACACATTTGGTAAAGTTAAAAGCAAATATAAATAAAAAATAAGCCAAAAGCCATAAGCTGATCACTCCCAGCTTATGAATTTTTAGCTTATAAGTACTTTATGTTTGACCAAGAGTTTTACTATTTTATCCTTAAAATATTTCTTATTAGACAAAACTCCTACATCGATACTCACTGGCTCAAGTATTCAACCTAAACCCCCTCCCCCCTCCCCCTCTTCAAGTCTGCAATTCTCATTGACTATTTAAGATAAACAAATTCTCTGTTCCTTTACATACTTATATCTATGTGATTGTGTATAGGGGTGTTCATGATTCGGTTTGTATCAATTTTCCCTAAAAATAAACCAAACCAAGTAAGTCGATTTTTCAAATATTAGAACCAATCCAAACCAATTAAATCGGTTTTTTCTTGATTCAGTTTATGTCGGTTTTTCGGTTTTTTCGGTTATTTGTCGGTTTTTTCTTATATATTAGACATACACTACCAAACACATATTTCGGCGATCACATTTTCAACGTAACACTATCAAATCAATTGCCCTTTGAGAAATCTATTATTTACCAATATATATTGATGATAATTGAATCAAATAGTGATGAATAATTTAAGGACTCAATTAAAAATATATTATTTTTAACATGAAATAGATTCTTACACTTAAGAAAAGAAAACTACCAATCAAACTAGAATGTAAAGGTAAAAACATGTACTAAAAGTGCAAACGATTAACATTTACTATAAAATTTTTGAAACTTTGTATAAAAGTATACATATATATAGGTATAATAATAAATTTAAAATAGCTACTCCTATATTCAATTTGGTTTGGTTTTTTCTTTTATTAAAACCAAAACCAAACAAAATTTGATCGGTTTTTAAATTTCAAAACCAAAACTAGACCAAACCAAAAAGTATAGGTTTTTTTGGTCGGATTGGTTTGGTTTTCGGTTTGGTTCGGGTTTTCGGATTTTTATGAACACCCCTAATTGTGTATTAATCTTTGAATTGTATGTAATAAAGGAGGACATATCAAATTTTTGGTGTATTGCTTTCTAAGTGTTGTGGTGATGAAGACAATGTTTGTTTCTCTTCAAATAATTTGTCCTATTTAGGTTTATTTTTTACTGAGAAACTTTTGTCAATTTATTAATTATTATAACTTATGATTATATGCTTACCATAAAATAAATTATATTTATCATAAAAATTATCTTATCTAAGCATAGTTGTATTTAAAATGAAATAAAAAATAGATTATTTTGTATTTGAATCGATCTGGAATCTAAAATTTTGAAGAAATTACGCCCTTATAAATGTAAACAGTTCTAAGGTTATTTTAGTCATTTTAACAGAAAAAGAGATTATCAACACTTTTTATCAAATACTGCAGCAACTTATTATCAATTTCAGAACTTGTACCCAAATACGTAACTGCTTATTTATTAAATCAGTTTCAGCACTTAAAAGCGCTTTTCAACACCTAATGCTTATCATCTACTTCAAATAAGCTAATCCAAATGGGCTCTTAATCTTATAAAAACAAATATCTTCTCATATTAAAGGTTTCCCAAAAAATCGTTGTCACTAAATCAAAATTTATATTTTCATAAGTGCCTTTAGATTATCTCTAACAATTAAAAATTTAATATATATATTGTAACGACCCGACCGGTCTTTTCATGAGTTACCGCTTTGTTTACCCCATTTCTGCTTCTTATTGCTTTGTATACCGGTACCATGCGTGATAGGGTTGGTTGGCTCGGGTTCGGAAAGGTTTTGGTAAGGTTTGAGACAATTTAGTCTCTTTTGAGGAAGCTTAAGATGGAAAATTCAACTGGATATTGACTTATGTGTCAGAGGGCTCGGATGTGAGTTCCGATGGTTCGGATAGCTTTGGGAGGTGATTTGGGACTAAGGAGCGTGGTCGAAATGTGTTTTGGAGGCACGATGTAGATTTAGGCTTGAATTGGCAAAATTGAAATTTTGGCGTTTTTCGGTTGATAGGTGAGATTTTGATATAGGGGTCGAAATGGAATTCCGAGAGTTGCACTAGATCCATTGTGTCATTTGGGATGTGTGTGCAAATTTTCAGGTTATTCGGACGTGGTTGGGTAGACTTCTTGATCAAAATCGGAATTCGGAAGATTTTGGAATCTTAGGCTTGATTTCGACGTGATTTTGTTGATTCGATGTTGTTTGAGGTGTTTTGATGATTAGTACAAGTTTGAGTAGTGGTATATGATGTGTTTGTGCTTTTGGTTAAGGTCCCGAGGGCCTCGGGGTGGTTTCAGATGATTGGCGGAAAGTTTGGAAGTTGGTTTTGGCAGTTGAAGATATTCCATTGTTGTCATAACCGCACCTACGGCTAGGTGACCGCAGGTGTGGGCTCGAAGAAGCGTAGGGGGAGCCGCAGATGCGGCCAAGTAGAAGGTTAGTTGGAACTGCAGAAGCGATCGAGGAGGCATACCTACGGTGGTGCAGGTGTGATATTTCAACTGCATATGCGGAAATGGTCAAGTAAATGAAAATGACAGGTGCGGTGGTCTAGATCGCAGAAGCGGAATCTGGACCGCACGTGCGAAAAGCCTGGGCCAGAAGGTATAAATTATTTCCTTCGCCAATTTTTGGTTATTCCACCATTTCTAAGTCGGTTTTGGAGCTTTTTTGGGAGATTTTGAAGAGGAAATTCAAGGGAGCTTCGTTAAGGTAAGATTGTTGAACCAAAAACTCCTTTCTATGGTATTATTTCACGGATTAGAACTTTAATTATGGAAATCAAGGGTTAAAAATTGGGAAACTAGGGCTTGGTATTGGAGACCTTGACTTGAGGATTTGAGGGGCCATTTGTGGTTGGATTTTGGGACATTTGATATGTATGAACTCGTGGAGAGATAAGGAATCTATTGATGTAAATTTTATCGAGTTCCGAGACGTAGTCCCGGGGGTCGGGTTTTGGTTAATTTCGGGATTTATGTTGTAAATTGATTATTTCCACATGGGCTTCGTTCCCTTACCCTTTTTTGTCGTCGTGATTCTGATTTTGGATAGATTCGACGCGAGTTGAGGCCGATTCGATGGGCAAAGGCATCGCGGGTTAGAGTTTGGACTGGATTGAGGTGAGTAATGATTTTAAATATTGTCCTGAGGGTCTGAAACATCGGATTTTAAATCGTTGTGCTATATTGAGGTGACACACACGCTAGATGACGAGCAAGGGGTCGTGCACCGTTGGGGATTGTGACTTGGTCTGTCCCAAATGACTGTTTTACCGCGTATTTGACTGAAAACTATTTGCTACCATCATGTTTTGGGCGGAATGCCATATTTGGGCCTCGTGCCAACTATTTGGACCCTTAGGGGATTTTTACTGATATTTCCTCATTGTTTTGACTTTATACTTGTACTTAGTCATGCTATATTCTACTATTTTCAAAATGCAACCATGTTTACTCTATTTTAACACATTAAATGATAATTTGGGCTGAGCATCATGTTTAAATTTTTCCCGAGTGGCTTATGAGAGTTTGACTGAGTAAGGCTGAGGGCCTGTGTTGTGAGGATACACTGATTTATGATTATGAGGCCAAGGGCCTGAGATTGTACGCCACGAGGTGGCTTGTTGATATGAGGCCAAAAGCCTACTGATTATGCCACGAGATGGCTTGATATTGCGCTTGGGCCGTAAGGGGCCCCTCCCGGAGTCTGTACACCCCCAGTGAGCACGGGTACCCATTGTGATATGAGATATAGCCCGAGGGGCTGGTGTTGTTCCATGGTATTGCCCGAGGGGCAGATTCTAATGACATTGTGCCCGAGGGGAGGATTTTTATGTTTATCTATTCTAGTTGTTTTTCATTTAATTGTGTAGTTGTTAAAAGGGTTTTAAAGAATGTATGCGGTGAAATCAGAGGGATCTATTTCCCGCCATTAAGGTACATTCGGAAAGTCATGTCGGCATCTCGAGGCTGTGGGATCACGATCGAGCTCCCTCCCTTAATGATCGTATGCGACCCTGCAAAGACTCCGAGGATAAGGGATCTGTCCGCGACCCAACGAAGGTTACGAAGATGGGGGACTCCCGAGGCAAGCGGCTAGAGTCAATAGGCACTAGTACCATGCCTAGCCGTCCCATCCCCATGTCTTTACATTCAATACACTTTGTACTATATGGTATTCCCTCTCCTATATAAGGGGAGTCCATGCCACTTTGTAAGGGGCTGATACTGCTCCATTTTCTCCATAAGTGCAATAATACCTCTCTCTCTCTCTCTTTCCTTTCTAAACTTGTTCATTCTCACTAGCCCAAGATCACCTTGATATTCATCGCTTTCTTACTTATTCTTCATCATATAACTTAGTATTGGCCATGAAGAGCCTTGTTTAATTATATCCTCAACTGTTATCCCATTCCCGACTACCCCCGATAGTTCGAGCTCGACCCCGAGGTCCCCTATCGACCCGGCCTGTACCCGGGCAGAAGGCCCTTGGGTTCGATTACTTCCTTCTTTCAACTCGCATTTGATCTTTAAACTTCATATTATTAGCATCAACTGCTCTAACAATTAGCTCGGGAATAGATCACGTATTTTTAGAATCCCATTTACAAATTTAATTGTTGTTACCATTTTCACGGTAAACAGTTTGGCGCCCACCGTGGGGCTAAAAATAATAGTGATTATTTTCTTGCTAGTTTCATTGCAGAAACGCACATTATCTTTCACACTTTTTTCTTGTCCAAGATCCTTTGATTTTAGGTCTGAATGTTTGGCTCGGTAAATGGAGTCTAGAATGACCACCTCGAGAATCACGGGGAAAATGGCGTGGCTGTCCCGGCCACTGGAGCACCACTACAGAATCCCGATAATGCACCCGGACCGATTCTAGCGGACGCGGACTCACAGGATGCACATCAATTCGATGAAACTTCTCACACCAACAGGATCATGCAGCACAACGACCAACAGGAAGCTCGAAAAACCTCGGCCCAGGAAGAACATGAAGTTAGTCTTCATGTTATTTTTGAAATGTTGCAGGCACAACAGCTGGCCATTGCTCAGTTGCAAAGCCATCCGAGAACTCCCAGCACATCAGCACCAGAGACAGCTCCCCCGCCGAGCAAGTATCCGAAAGATCAAGCAATAATGGGTTAGTGGCTGACCTCGCCATAATGAAGATGCTTGAGGACCTCACTAAAAGGATCAAATCTGGTGTAAAGATTATTGCAACCAACGATAAAAGGGTCGAGACCTATAGCTCTAGGGTGGATCAGATCCCGAGATCACCCCCGGTCTTAAAGGGTTTGGATTCGAAGAAGTTCATATAGAGGCCATTTCCCGAGGAAGCGGCCCCAAAGCCCATTCCTAAAAAGTTCAGAATGCCGTAACTCCCTAAGTACAACGGTACTACCGACCCCAACGAACACGTTACTGCCTATACCTGCACAGTAAAAGGTAACGATATAAAGAATGACGTGATCGAGTCCGTATTGCTGAAGAAATTTGAAGAAACGCTTTCGAAAGGGGCCATGATATGGTATCACAACTTGGATCCCAACTCTATAGATTCATTCGCCATGTTAGCGGACTCCTTCGTAAGAGCGCACACAGGCACCATCAAGGTAGCAACAAGGCAGTCCGACGTGTTCAAGATTAGGCAAATGGAGAACGAAATGTTGTGAGAATTCGTGTCTCGCTTCCAGATGGAACGGATGGAGCTGCCGCCAGTCTCCGACGACTGGGCAGTGCAGGCCTTCACCCAAGGCCTGAACGAACGAAGTTCGGTGGCCTCGAAGCAGCTTAAGCAGAACTTGATCGAATATCCGGCCGTGACCTGGTCGGACGTCCACAACCGGTACCAGTCAAAGATTAGGGCCGAGGACGACCAGTTGGGAGCCCCTTCGGGCTCAATGTACCCAAACAGACTCCTGGTAAAAGAATCAAAACCAAACAAACAAAGGTACCAGCCGTACCTTGAAGAGAGAAAGAATGCCCCAAGGCACAACCTACGTCGCAACGATCGGAGGATAGATCGAGGACAAGACCCTCGAGGGTTCATCAATAGAACTAGGTTTGATCGAATCATAGCGCTAGCAAACACACTCCACTTATCGGAGTACAACTTCAGCATCGATGTGTTAGACATTATACTCGCCATTAGCAAGATCGGAGACGCCAGCTGGCCCAGACCGTGACATTTAGATCCTTCCCACAGAAACTACAATTTGATTTGCGAGTTTCACATCTCGCGCAGGCACCGAACCGAAGATTGCAGGCAGCTCCGAGAGGAAGTGGCCCGATTGCTCGACAATGGGCACCTTCGGGAACTTCTCAGCGGTCGGGCTAAAAATCAATCACGAGAAGGAAAAATGGCAAAGGGAAACAAAACAGACGAGCCTCATTACGTCGTCCACACTATCTTCTGACGATCTCCCCGAACGCGTTCAAATAAAAGACCACTTAGCAACCACCAAATAAGCACCAGAACTCGAGAAGCGCCGTCGCCACTGCGGTATAAGCGCCCATCCCTCTTCCTATCTTCTACTTCACGATTACCTTTGTGCAGGACAATAACCAAGGTAATTAGGACGATATCCCGGCTCGAAGCTTCCGAGGCTTCAGAACGTCCGTTGCACTCTTTTCCTTTGATCGGATTTTTTTATCCCGAAATGGGTTTTCTACTGGTAGGGTTTTTTAACAAGGCAACATCGATGCACTTCCCAAGAAGGATCTAGCAAGACTACGGTATTTTCATTACAGTCGGCCCTACGCCGGAAAATAACGAATGAAGCCCCAATAGGGAATAATGCAACGGGCTGAACGGTCCAAGGAGCCACGCCCGCGCGGGCCGAGCTCGCAATAGCAAAATGGCATGTATTTACAGCATATATCTACACCAAGCAATGAAGAATATATTTTGGCATCTCATACTTCAAAAAGGGGAATCTCAAGTATACCCACGACAGGGGCCTCTCCACCAAACGTGTCCCGAGATACTCTGAGACTTAGCGTCAGCAATTCAACACCAACACGACCCCAGAGTCGGAACTCCAAGCTCATAAAGACCCTATACAGCAACTCCGAGCTCACGAAAAGCGATCTTCAAGCTCAAGAAAATTCGATGACTCGGAGACTATCATTCATCGCGAATCGCCATGCACTGGAAAACCCGAAATTGTAAGACCCCGAGCGGGCAGACTTGGCGTAACCAGATCTATTCTACATTACAACAAAAACTGTAAGACCTCAACATGCATGACAAACTGTAAGGCCTCAACAGGCATGAAAATCCCAAAATTTAGGCTATACATCGCTTTTGTAAGAATCCTGAAAGGGCATACCCTCGGTGTAGATGCCTACACTGTCACTCGGGATCAAAAATGGCTATGGCCAAACACATGTGACTATGGTCAAACGGCTGATACAGCCAAACTAATGCGACTCAGGGACGCCCGACCATCGCTAAACCAAAATTGCAGGCCACTACTTCGAATATATTTCGGAAAGAACCGGTTAAAACAGGCTTCCCTCAATAGGAAAAAACGAGCTTTGACCATGTCAGCTCCAAATTGCAAGGCTTCGAGCTACTAAGCCTATGAGCTATGAACCTTCCGAGGTGCTTGAAACATCGCCGAAATGACTCGAAATCGAGGTTCTTCCAGAACCGATGATGGGTCAGGCAAAAATCTTTCCGAAACATGCATGACAAACTGTAAGGCCTCAACAGGCATGAAAATCCCAAAGTTTAGCCTATACCTCTCTTTTGTAAGAATCTTGAAAGGGCATACCCTCGGTGTAGATGCCTAAACTGTCACTCGGGATAAAAAATGGCTATGGCCAAACACATGTGACTATGGTCAAATGGCTGATACAACCAAACTAATGCGACTCGGGGACGCCCGACCATCGCTAAACAAAAATTTCAGGCCACTACTTCGAATATATTTCGGAAAGAACCGGTTAAAACAGGCTTCCCTCAATAGGAAAAAACGATCTTTGACCATGTCAGCTTCAAATCACAAGGCTTCGAGCTACTAAGCCTATAAGCTATGAACCTTCCGAGGTGCTTGAAACATCGTCGAAAATGACTCGAAATCGAGGTTCTTCCAGAACCGACAACGGGTCAGGCAAAAATCTTTCCGAAACATGCATGACAAACTGTAAGGCCTCAACAGGCATGAAAATCCCAAAGTTTAGGCTATACATCTCTATTGTAAGAATCTTGAAAGGGAATACCCTCGGTGTAGACGCCTAAACTGTCACTCAGGATAAAAAATGGCTATGGCCAAACACATGTGACTATGGTCAAACGGCTGATACAACCAAACTAATATGACTCGGGGACGCCTGACCATCGCTAAACAAAAATTGCAGGTCACTACTTCGAATATATTTCGGAAAGAACCGGTTAAAACAGGCTTCCCTCAATAGGAAAAAATGAGCTTTGACCATGTCAGCTCCAAATCACAAGCCTTCGAGCTACTAAGCCTATGAGCTATGAACCTTCCGAGGTGCTTGAAACGTTGCCGAAAATGACTTGAAATCGAGGTTCTTCCAGAACCGACAACGGGTCAGGCAAAAATCTTTCAAAAGACCATAACGAGCGGAAAACAAAGCGTACAAAAAGCCCACATGCAAAAATAGCGTAAGAGCCATTGTCGCCAGCTAAGAAAACCTCTAGGGTATATATTAAAAGGTCTTTACGACCAAACAATGTAAGATCCATTGTCGCCAGCTAAAAAATTGACAACTTGAGGATCAAAATGAGCTCGAATCGTAACCCGATTCGGAGACCGGATCCAAAATAGTTAACTATGCAATCCTTCGGGCCACATATTGAAAGGTCTCAACGACCAAAATATCGTAAGAGCCATTGTCGCCAACTAAAAAATTGACAACTTGAGGATCAAAATGAGCTCGAATCGTAACCCGATTCGGAGACAGGATCAAAAATAGTTAACTATGCAAGCCTCTAGGCCATATATTGAAAGGTCTCAACGACCAAAACAGCGTAAGAGGCCCTATCGCCAGTCTGAAAATACTTAAGGGTCAATTAAAGCTCAAATCGCAATGCGACTCGGAGACTGGACCCGAAATAGTTAAATTGCAACATGCCTAAGGGCACGGCATAAATGCCACTATCAACCAGCCGAGTGGGCCACCGTGCCACGCACCTGTGAGGTCACTTTGGCCCGAAGTACAAAAGGCCATCATTGCCCGCCCATGCAGGCAGGAAAGAACTTTAGGGTCAATTAAAGCTCGAATCGCAATGCGACTTGGAGACTGGACCCGAAATAGTTAAACTACAACATGACTAGAGGCATGGCATAAATGCCACTGTCAACCAACCAAATGGGCCACCAGGCCATGCACCTGTAAGGTCACTTCGGCCTGATGCACAAAAGGCCATCTTTGCCCGCCAATGCAGGTAGGAAAGAACTTTAGGGTCATTAAAGCTCGTATCGTATCGCAACTCGGAGACTGGACCCAAAATAGTTGAAACAACCAAACGCCTAAGGGCAGGAAATAAAAACCATCATCGCCATCCCGAACAAATGCTAAACTCTAGGGTAAATTAAGCTCGAATCGAATCCCGACTCGGAGACTAAACCCGAAGACGGTTAAAGCATGCAAGCCAAAGGGCAAATCCAGGATCGAATTGACCAAATTGAAACTCCAAACAAGCAGAAATACAAAAGATACAAGTTGCGGGGTTCCCCCTCTTATTGCTACATATTGACGACGAAGTGCAACCTCAGCTTGCATCGTATAATGAAAGCTATATATACACAACAAAGAAGGCAGGGAATGATCATTCTGCTTTTTTCCGTCAGTTATATACCGGCGGTTTCCTCCTCATCGTCCTCAGCATTGGACAGTAGAAACTTGGCATCGTACTCCTCTCCTTTGGCTTGCTCGATCTCCCCTAAGAGATCAAAGCCCCTGGCGTGAATCTCCTTAAGAATTTCCCTTCGGGATCTACACCTCACATACTCCTTGCTATTGTTGGAACGATCGAGGGTCTTCTGCAACCCAACTTTAGCAGCGGCGGTGCTCCTCGAATAAGCCACTATTTTCTGTCCCGCCCTGGTATTATTCATCACAAACTCAGCCCGGACATTCACCACCTCGGTTTTCACCCTTGAAAGCTCAGATGAGAGTCTCACGGTTATCTTCGCCTAAGCAGAATCATTCGCACGGGCAGCCTGAATTTGCGCCTCAAGAGCGGAAGCCCCGTACTAAGCCTTTGGCCTTAGAATGCGCATTCACATGCGCTTGTAGCTCGATGAATTCACGTTTGGCTTTGCCAACCTCGCCCCAGAATTGTTCCAGCTCGTCCGCCTTATCCTTCAACTGAAATAACAACACGTCAAGATGGCGAGACAAAAAGGGAATACAGGAGAGTGCGAGATACAAGATACCTGTTTCTCCAAGAGGGCCTCCTGGGCCCGACTCAGGTCCACCTCACGCCGTAAAGAGACGAGCTTGCTTTCCTTTGCCGAACAAAGAATTCTGAGGGATTTCTCCCTATCTCGAGGATCCCGCAATGGGGCTTCGCAGTGAAGCAGTTCGGCTTTGAGCCTATCAAAAGCCAGAGAATGAAAGCCAGGTAAACAAAAGGAAAAGAGAGGAGTGCAGGGCCAGAACATCCTTACAGCGGCCGAAACTCACCATAAAACCAAAATGCTGAGCCTCGCCGAAAGCCAAAGCAACGTCCGACGATGCACCAATCCCGGAAGATTGCTTGTTGGCCGAATCGCTTCCCCCTAACCAATGCGAAGAAGGTGCCTCACCACAGGCCTTCTCGCACCCCGGGACATCTTTCCTTTTTCTGGTATTCCTTGACCACAAGGCCAACAATCTCTCCTCCTCCCTTGGGGGATTCGACCTCGCTTCGAAAAGACTCCCATCACCTGTAGCATATAAATCAGATGAGCCATCAAGAAGGAAGTTGCCCTTTAGGGGGGCAAAATGCAAGACACCTACCATGATGCTTCGCCTCCCATCTCCCTTTTGATAGATCTCGCCACCGGCGCCTATCATAGGTCGAGCAAGCTGCTAGCTTATGAGACCATTCGTCTAAATCAGGGATCTTGCCGGGCAACCAATGAGTTGCTATAAACAAAGAATAGAAAGATACTGTTATAGGGCCAACCCCATGCTGAGTTAAAAGACAGTTCAAACGAAGCGCTTACGTGCGAGGTTCCATCTCTTAGGGAACGACAAAAATTCTCCGAGGATAACATTGGTCGTCTGGATTCGAACAAACCGATTCATCCATCCGCGGTCCTTATCCTCCTCGCCGCTGATCACAGGAGCTCGGGTGGATATACGCTAAAGAGCAATCAGGCCCCGATAGCGCAATGGCCGATACAACCTCACAAGGTGGATGAGGGTGAATTTTATCCTGGCCATGTCAGCAAAATATCTCATCAACTGCACTATTCTCCAAAGAAAAGGATGAACCTACGCCAACGTTACTTGATATCTCCTACAGAAATCAAGCCCGACCTGATCCGGGGAACCCGGAGCAAGAACGTGAATATACACACTCAAGAACCCCTCAATGTATGTCATGATACTCTCATTGGGGGAAGGTGCTCGCAAAATCATGCCTTCACCCCATCCGCATTCTTTTCTGATCATCTCGAGGTTTTCCTCCCTCATCGATGAAATAATCCTCAACACATGCTCTCGATGGCCTGGAACATTGGGAGGTCTCCCCGGTGTGACAGCTTTCTTCGAGGCAGGGTGACCCGAATCTCGCTCCCCCGATATCGGGGGTGAGCCGATGGTACCAACAAAAGGTGGAGCACAGTAGGGAATCCCCTCCATCCGAGGATCAGCCGTCGAAGCGGTGACCATGATTACAACAGAATAAGGCGAAAAATATGAGGATCCAGGCAAAAACTTTTTGAAGCTGGGGAGTGGAAGGACTCACACAAAGCGCCAAGCTCTGCAGAGGAGACAGGCTTATCAAAAACTGCAAAATCGCCACTTGAAGATCGGATGAGCAAATATATAGAGGCTAAGCGACAACTGCTCATTTGCCCAAGAGGGACAATTAATTCTGGCCGCGTTAGCGTCACCTTTGTAAGCACGTGATTTTTGCTTTACGAGCAATCGCTCCAAAAGAAAATAAAAATAGTGACAAATGATTTCGCGGTACAATTTTTCGAGTTTTCCGTGACATGTGTTGTTAGTCATTTATGGGTCTGTCCGTTTTGCATCTAGGCATTATCAAACAAAAATACAAAAATGCCTGTCGTTAAAAGAAAATTCAAAAAATGTGTATGTGTGCATCGTTCGTTCTCAGCTGTGAGCTAACCATTTTTATTTTATTTTATTTTTTCATTTATGTGTGTTTATCGTTGTGGGTATCACTCAATATGTGTGTAGGTTTATTTTAATTTTTACATTGTTTTAGGAATTTTTGTTTAATTTGAAAAAAAAAAAAAAGAGAAGGGAAAAGGAAAATCTAATTTGGGCCCCGAAACAAGGCCCAAAACCAAAGTACTGATCCAGTCCAAGACGAGCCTGCCCAAACACGGACTCAAACGACGCCGTATCGGCGTCCCTACCAAAGCCGTTGATCTGATTCAAACGAACGGTCCAGATCAGGCTGTTCAACTCGCCTCAACGACGTCGTTTCAGGCAAGATGATCTAAGCCGTCCAACCCCATTGATCCAACGGATCCAGGCCCTCCTCTAAACCCGTCAACATGACCCGATCCATGCCCTTTACCCGGTCTCACCCACCATCACGCCCAAACGACACCGTCTTTCCTAAGTGGATGGATCCTGGCCATAGATCTCACTTGATCCAACGGCCAGGATCTAAACCCTCAATACATATATAAGCTCTCCATTACACCCCACGCCCCCCAAACCAAACCCCACCTTCCCCACTGTACACCCTCGTCCCAAACACAACCCCTTCTCATCCTCGAACCCTAGCAGCCGCCCCAGTATCCCTCGCCATTAAAGCCGGCGGCATGAACGCCGATGACTGCCTCCTGAACACCCTAGGACCACCTCACTGTCCTGAACACGAATCCACTAACCACGAGCCTCGAATCACTTTCGTTCGTCTCGAATCTTCATTTGAAGATTTGAGTCGAACCCGGATCTATGCCAAACCACCCCATCTTCATACCAGACACTCCCCTGACCTTCCTCGTGACCAAACCAAGCTTGGTTTGGTCCGAATCTACCCATAACTCCCTAAAAATCAGATCTGGAAATCCAGACTTTAGAACACATGCACCTGGGGAATCCGGCTGGTTTGGACATGGGTTTGAGGTCTAATAGGCCTTAATCAAGGTGTTCTCATGTGAGAACACCCTGATTGAAGTTTGTTCGGCCTCAAAAGTTCGAAGATGAATCAGATTTGGGTCTGTTTGATTTAAACATTTTCGGTACGTTTTCCTTTCTTTTGTGTTAGTTTTAATTAAGTGGTCAGCATGTTTCGTTGGGTTTGTTTGTTATTTTTGTTATTTTTCATTCGGATTTCTTTCATCTCTTTAAAGACCTTTTTCTTTGGTCGGTTGATTTTCTATGTGTGTATTCCGAATGTACTCTGTGATAAACATGATCGTCGATTAGTTTAATCGTCAGATAAGTTAACTCATATAGGCCCCAGTAATTGAACAAAAATTGTCTGATGCCCTTTAGGTCCCTAAACATATTGTTTATGTGAGCGATTGATTATTACCTGTTATAATTAGTATAGTCGACTCGATAAATATCGTCGATTAGCTTTCTATAACTAATAAATCGAATGAGCTAATAATGTCGCATGACTAATTGAGCTTTGTCACTGACTGTATGCCCCAGCATTGTTTGAAATGGTTTGTTTGCACTGTAAAACTGACTGAAAAGGTTCAGCCCAGGCAGTCTTGAGTTCGAACTTTCATCAGTTCAAAAAAAAGCCCTGATGCTGCAATAGTCAGGGGCAGTAATAATCAAGGTTGACAGGGGTATTCTGGGGTGTTAAAAGGAACATAAAAAATTAGTTTAAATAAGCTGACAAATGGGGTACTAAATTAGGATTAAACTAATGCCAATGGGGGACACGACACAAGAGTATGGGTTTAAAAGGAATACTAAAATAAGCCCATAACCCTTGATTAAAGAATAAACCAGGCGTGGGGAACAAATGGCTGGCATCAAGAGATGCTCAAGCATGGGTTTAACAGGGTATGGGCAGGCTGCAAGTTGCAGCATGGGGGCAGCTTAGCTGCACTTGGTCACTTTGGCTTATAAATAGGCCATTTGAGAACTGAAAAAGGGCTGGACTTTTAGTCTTCAGAAAAAAGAGAGAAAAGGCTGGAAAAAATTTAGTTTTGAGAGGGATTTTGTGAGTTAAAAAAAAAAAGTGAAGAAAAACAGAAAGAAATTTCCAGAAAATACTGTAACTGAACATTGTCCAAAACTGCATAAGAAATCAAGCTGGTCATCCTAACTAGGTTGATTACTGTTCCATTAAGAGAAGCCTGTGTATCTTCAGTTGTGATTGCTACTACATTGAGTTTTGTGTGCTGTACATTGAGTTGTAGTCTTCCTGATTGTTTGAAACTGTGCTGGTTGTGTACTGAGCTTTGGTGGTTATTGAATTTCTATTGGCTATAGCACCAAATATTCTGGCTCTTTTCTCGATTGGTCTTGTTTCCTATCTTGCTTCCTGGGAATATTTGTCTGCTGTTCGACCAACGTGTGAGCTTCATCTTCGTGGCTATTTGGTTGTTGCTGTGTATCTGTTGTTGCTGTGTTTACTGCATACTGCCTAGCTGATCATTCCTTCCTTCTTTGTCCTCCATACCAGGTACACAATTAATACCACAAATGTAACTGAAAGTTTGAGCATGAATGCAAAAGAGAAGACCTGCAGATTGTTTTTTATATATATACATGAACTGTTACTCTAAATGTCATGAAATAGTTACATTTTTGTTTGGACAATAGAAGCAGCCTACATACTAAGTATATCAATGCAGGTTAACGAATGCTAGCCTTGTATGTATGCTGCTAGGTGAAAAAATATGCCCAGTGTAATAAGTTATATTTCAGACTTAGTCTGATGGTGTAGTATATTCTCTAATGTAGGCCAAATAGGAAAGCTATCCGTTTTAGTTAAAGTTCTTTCTCCTTTTGCCATATTGTCACATAAATTGATAAACTCAATTCACAGAACAAAGAATCAGTTCAGGGCCTCAACCTCATGAAGGTCGAGCCCAAGTCGAAGCAAACCAAGTAGGCCCGCGTCGAACAGGCAGAGGCCCAGGTCTGGCCTATCACGCATGGGCTGGATTTGGGCCTATAATTGTTTGTTCGGCTGACTGTACATACAGCCTCATTTCTGAAATTTTTTAGCTTTTCTGAATGTCATTACAAACAACTTGCAAGCATTTAATTAATTAGGAATATCTACTGTTTTCAATTGATAAAGACAAACACGACGAGAAACGTAGTTGTCATAGGATATCCTTTTTAAAAAAAAATAAGAACGAGATGAGCCTCGATGAAAATAAACAAAACGCGCAGACGCGGGGCCCTTGTTTAAATGTGTATTATCAAAGCATCTAGGTTCCAGGACGGGTTGTTTAGCAAATCTCACAACTCTCCTAAAAATAACAATACGTTAGACTCTTTAGGACGCGCCTTAATAAATCTTACCTTCTTAAACTCGGGTGCGCATTTATGTGACCCAAATCCAATTCTCAACGGAGTCGAAATGTGTTTCTAATCACGGGTACATTGATTGTGGCGTGGTTCGAGGTGCGTGTCCATGACGTTGCAAATTCATTTTTTTTTAAAAAAAAAAATAATAAAATAATAAGAAATAAGAATGAGATGAGCCTCGCCAAATAAAATACAAATTGCGGGGCCCTCAGTAAATATTTGCTTTAAAAATTATTTGGACTTCGGGATGGACCGTTTAGTAAAATTCCACGGTCTTACCCAAAATAAATACGCTAGTCGCTTTAGGCGCGCCTTTAATAATTTAATTTCCTTAAACTCGGGTGCACACTGTTGTGACCCAAATCCAAATCTCAACGGAGTCAAAGTGTGTCGACGACCACGGGTACATTGATTGTAACGCGGTTCGAGATACATTTTCACAACGTTGCAATTCTTGATAAAAATAGTAAATGATAAAAGCGGTTAAAAGTTAAATTTTGCACGTAAGTTCATATTTGTATAAAATCAGATAATCAAGCCGAATATAACAGTTGAGCGACCGTGCTAGAACCACGGAACTCGGGAATGCCTAACACCTTCTCCCGGGTTAACAGAATTCCTTATCCGAATTTCTGGTACGTAGACTGTAATATGGAGTCATTATTTTCCTCGATTCGGGATTAAAATTGGTGACTTGGGACACCCTAAACCTCCCAAGTGGCGACTCTGAAATAAACAAATAAATCCCCTTTCGATTGTCCTTCAATTGGAAAAAACTCCCTTGTCCCCTCGCGGGTACGGAAAAAGGAGGTGTGACAGCTCTGGCGACTCTGCTGGGGATTTTGACCCATAACCACTGGTTCAGGGTTAGAAATTCGAGCCTAGATAAATTGTTATATTTGGTTATATGTGATGTTCACATGTTTGAGCCTAATGTGCTAAATGTTGCTTTTACCGCTTTGATATTATCTGAACTGTATATAAACTGTGCCGAAACCCATCTCTTCTTTCCTCCGGGGAAAGGCTCGCTGGTCGAGACTCCCTATTCTGTTAGTGTCAATACCCGAAATAAGAAAGAGGACGGATAAGTTACGAAGCCGGACGGCCTTTTGGTTCCCGGTAAGTTGCCCCTCCTCGGCTCGAGTTGTCCGCTCGGGTACACTGTCTAGAACACTGACCCAGGTTTTGAACATAGAATAACGTGACTTCATGCCGGATCCCTAGTAGGAACGCTTATTTGCATCATGTTGCATATGACTTAGGGGACTCAACACAGGGGTTGGGTCCGTCTAGGACTAGCAACCTAATATGAAAGGACCATCCTAATGCATCCCATTTGTTTTCCGTGCATTTATTTGTCTCGAGCCCGCATGCTGACCAGTGTTTGAATAATGTGAAATTGGAAAAAAAAAAGAAAAAAGGAAGGAATAGCGGTTAAGGAGTTAATTGTTTATTTTTGAAAAAAAAGCCAATGCCAAAATACCGTCAAAACTCTGCCGAAATTTTGAGAAAATGAAAAGAAAATGTCTTATTAGTTTTGTTTTATTAATTGCAAAGGAAAAATAGAAAAGAAGAGAAAAAAAAGGGGTCGTCGTTCTGCTTTTATATACTTTTTATAATATATATATATATATATATATATATATATATATATATATATATATATATATATATATATATATATATATATATATATATATATATATATATATATATATATATATATATATATATATATATATATATATATATATATATATATATATATATATATATATATATATATATATATATATATATATCTACATATATATATATATATATATATATAAA
This sequence comes from Nicotiana tabacum, assembly GCF_000715075.1. Taxonomy (NCBI): domain Eukaryota; kingdom Viridiplantae; phylum Streptophyta; class Magnoliopsida; order Solanales; family Solanaceae; genus Nicotiana; species Nicotiana tabacum. The sequence continues at coordinate 137,039,393 of NC_134080.1, forward strand.
TATAAATATATGTCTTTATTTGTGGCAAAATTACTTGTTTTGCCAAAAGTCATGAAAGTTTTTGGACCCTTAATTTTCAAAAAAAAGTAATAAATGTGCAGGGTTTTTCATAAAGTTTTATAAAAAGTATACGTCTAAATAAAGTTTTATTTTTTATTCACTTGGCATAATCACCCTAATAAATGTGCAGGATGAGCACGGTACAAAACGAACCTTTTTCAGTAATGACTAAGATCCCGTTTGAATTGCGGTTATGGTGGAACGACTTAGGTAAAGAAGGGCAAGACAAAGTAAGGAAATATCTGAAAGGTCTCCCGGACCTACTAAACGTTCAGCCTCGGGGTGATATCATCAGATCATTGGTCACTTGTTGGGATTCCGCACACAACGTGTTCCATTTTTCGGACTTCGAGCTCACCCCGACGTTGGAAGAAATAGCAGGGTACATCGGGATTGATGAAGCCCCTTTTAGGTTCAAATACTTGATTGCACCTAGAGCTGTCACGGTACACAGGTTTCTGGATTTCCTAAAAATACCTCGGACATTCCACCATCCAGATCTTGCCAAAGGATTCTGCAGTCTCCACCTCATATATGCTAGATACGGCCACGTGGGCGGGTTCAATAAGCCGGATTTCAAACTATGCAGTAGAGGCAACCGACAAAAGTGGGACGAACACAGGCTAGTGGCTTTTATGACAGCCTTTCTGGGTCTTATAGTGTTCCCTAGGAAAGATGGAAACATTGATCTAAAGATAACCGGGCGTCAATACTTTGCTTACCCAAGATAAAAGTACTCTGGCGCCTATGATTATGGCTGACATTTTCCGGGCTCTCACTGCTTGTCGAGCCAGGGGCGACTTTTTCGAAGGATGTAACCTACTGTTGCAAATGTGGATGACCGATCATTTATGCCATCGCTCCTCACTTTTGGGTTATGGTTCGCCAGAGAAAACTTGTATTGGAGAATTCTACACGAGAATCAAAGGGTTCAATTTACCTGAGGGAGTCACATCATGGACCGCATTTCTCCGAACTCTCACTGCCAGCCAAATCCAGTGGACACTCGGATGGTCACCTATCGAGGAAATCATATACATGCCGGCAACCCGGCCTCACTTTCTGTTGATGGGACTGAAAAATATCCAACCCTATGCACCGTATCGGGTTTTGAGGAAACTTGGGAGGTACCAAGTGGTACCGAAAGATGAAGATTTGAGTACCCAAGTGATTGAAATCAGTCCGAACGGTCATTTCCCTGAAGAAGAAGTTCGCCAAATCTGGAGTGAATGCCAACATCTGACAGCAAACACTTGTGTGATTGATACGGCAAAAGGGGAAGTCGCCCCAGAATATCACGCTTGGTTTAGAGGTAGCCTGTCCTACGAAAGACCGGCTAAGAGGCCGCATCTCAAAGATTTTGTAGAATCATCCCAAGGGCAATGGAACTGGTTAGCAAAAGAGAAGGGTTATCGGGCAGAGATTGGCGATTTGAAGCTACAAATGGACAGTCTGAAATTCGATAACAGCGTACAAATCGCGGCGGATCGAAGCGAAAAGAATAGATTGATCCAAGAGAATGAAGAGCTTAAGGCCCAAGTCCAAAAATTGAGATTGTCTCTCGATGAGCAGCCCAGAAGTCGATCAGACCAGCGGTTGATAAAGGGTTTGAAAAGAGAGATCACGGAATGGCGAGACAGGTTAGAAGAATCCGAAAAGGTCATGACAGAGTTCAAGGCATGGTGGGGAACAAGAGTAGATAAGCATCGCCGATGTTTGAACCAATTGAAACGTGACCACGAGAAGACTGTGGCCAAAATAAAGAGGGAGATGGCTACACTTGAGTTTAAAGCAGTTAAGCAGGCCGGGGATTTCCTATCGGAGAGTAGATACTGTTACGACTTGTTGGCCCAAATGAAGGAAGAAGTGCGGCAGCTGAGGGATCAGCATATACAGGACTCACAGGTATTCAAGACGTGCAGTGATCAGATAAGACACCTACTCATAGAGAAGAAAAAAACCAGAGACAAGATCAGGGCCATTGCCCATGCCATCATCAGAAGGTGTCGACGGTGTGAAAACATGACCTGCGTTACCGTTCTCCCAGTAGTGATGGGTTATGTCAAACAGACCATGCACGAGTTGGAGCAGCTCGAAAGGGATCTCGCACCTAGAACCGCGAAAAGGCCGAACGATGCCTCGCGGGTCCCTAAGTTGGAAAATTAACCTCTGGTCGAGTCTTGTTTTAGTTAAGCTTTGATGTTTTCCCATATGTTGTTTTCCATTTTTCCTTCAATCAAATAGGGTCAAAGAACCGTGGAGTCTGTACTGTTGCTATTTTGTTTGAAGCAATGTGTAATAGCAAATTTTGATAATGAAATTAAGTGACTCCGGAAGAATTTCTATGTGTCTTTACTTTGGGGCAGAACTACGCCTGGTCTGATTCACGCGGGGACGTGATACGTAGGCAATACCCATAAGATTCGACCGCTTTTAATAAATAAAGAAAATAAAATGTAAATAAAATAAAACGCAGAGTTTCGCAAAATACTTTAAAAGAGACGAATGAACAAGCCGGGATGACGCATGTGGTTTGAAGCAAAGCATGTAGAAACGGTTAACTGCCTAGGTGCATTGCATCCTCTATGTGTTATGATCAAATCTGTTAAGCTCTAACACTAACAAAGTTTGTTGTTGTCTGATACCAGACAGTTAGTTGTTAAAGAATTCTGGCAACACATTCATACCAAACCAGATCCAAAGGACCGGTAGCAACAAGCATGACTACTTCTGAGAATAGTAGTGAGGAAGAAAGGCCGATGAGCCAATTGCTAAAAGAGGCAATGGAAAAGATTGAAAGGATGGGACTAGAGATGCATGCAATGCAGCTAGCCCTGGCCAAAACGCAAAAGAGCCCTGAGACACTGGGACACATACCGGAGTACCCTCACTCTGGCCCTTCCACAAGCCGCCCAAATCCCCTCTATCATCAAGAAAGAAGCCCTCATGATTCCCAAGCTCCACCACCCCATCAACCTCTCCCAACACCTAATATTCCCATTTTTGTGGGACCTGCATCAGCCCCTTTGCAGCGAACGACCAGTGAGCCATTGTTTCAGGCTCACGATATACAATACTATCCCCCTGAGCCTACATTCCATGCACCTGAACCACAGGCTTACAATCCCCATCTGGAAGTACCGGCAGAGGTTGAGAAGCCGGTTAAGGCCCCTGAACAGGATGAAGTGTTAAGAAAGTTCAAAAGCCTGGAGCAATCCTTCAGGAACTTGCACGGGCTGGGCAATCAAGTCAACGTGGCATACAAAAATCTGTGCCCTTTCCCAGATGTCCAACTCCCGGCTGGGTTCAAGATGCCCAAGTTTGATTTATATGAAGGGCACGGTGATCCCATGGCACATTTGCGGGGATTCTGTAGCAAAATGAGAGGGGCAGGAGGCAAGGATGAGGTTTTGATAGCTTATTTCGGCCAAAGTCTGAGTGGATCTGCACTGGAATGCTATACCAGGCAAGATTTCAGCAGGTGGTACACGTGGGATGATCTGGCGCAGGCTTTTACAGGTCATTTCCAGTACAACCTGGAGATAGTCCCTGACCGTCTCACGTTATTGAGAACTGGGAAGAAACCCGGGGAAAGTTTTCGCGAGTTCGGGTTCCGCTGGAGAGAACAAGCAGCTAGGGTCGATCCTCCCATGAGAGAGGGAGAGATGGTAGACTACTTTTTGCAGACATTGGATCCAACCTACTTTGGTCACTTGGTGACAACGGTTGGAAAATCTTTCAACGAGGTGGTCAAAATAGGGGTCATGATAGAAGAAGGTTTGAGGTCGGACAAGATCTTAAACTATTCGGCACTTAAGGCCACAACCCAAGCTATTCAAAGCGGCACGGGAGGTGCGCTAAGAAGAAAGAAGGAAGAGGTTGCCACGATCGAGGCAGGCAGTTGGTCCAAGGCTGGCAGGCCGCACTACAACCAACCCAGGCCTCACAGGTCAAACTACCCATACAACCCACCACAAAATTTCTATCCTCCTCGAGAACCACATTGTTCCGTACACCAAGCCCAGGTATACACTCAGCCTCCGGTTCGCCCACAATGGCGCGCACCGGCTCCCCAGAACATATATGCACCACCACAAAACACTTACCCTCCACCAAGGGCATATAGAAATCCTTCAGGGGCAGGTTTCCGGGGAAATCCAGATGCCAGAAATGAGGTTGCGGAAGCAAAGAACCTTCACCGAACTGGGAGAAACCTACACCGCTGTGTTCCACAAGCTGCGACAATTGGATTTGGTTAGTCCTGTCCATACTCGGGAACCAAATCCCCCGCCTCAGAATTTGGATCGTTCAATCAGTTGTGAATACTGTTCAGGGATGCTCGGGCACGATACCGAGAAGTGTTGGAAGTTAAGGCATGCCATACAGGATCTTATTGACACCAATAAGATCGAGGTCCAGACACCGGAGGCCCCTAACATCAACCAAAACCCACTGCCAGCGCACCACAAAGCTCACATGATTGAGTTGGTGTGTGAGGGAGGAAAATTAAGAAAACCCTCACAAACAGTGATGATGATCCAAGCCGCCCCGGAAGAAGTCTTAACCAGTGGAGCAACGAGTATACAGCCGCAGGGTGAAGGCGTCAAGCCGGTAGTGATATTGGGGAAGAGCCCGTCCGTCATAGCAAGCAAACCCGAGCCAAGCAAGTTGGTAATACCAGGGATCCTGCCCACACCGGCAGTCATGTTGAAAGGGGTATGTAGAGAACGGGTGACCATAAAGCCGGTGGTCCAACTGCCGATGATTGACAGCAGGGCTGTGCCCTGGAAATATGAAAAGGCAGTGGTGACGTACCAAGGAAAACAGGTGGAAGAAGTCAGTTGTGAAGCACAAGGGCTGACTCGATCAGGTCGATGTTTTGCTCCGGTGGAGTTAAGAAAAACCAACCCAGTGGCAACCAAGAAGCCAGTGTCAGAAGAAAAGGCTGAAGAATTCCTGAGGAAGATGAAAGTACAAGACTATTCTGTGGTTGAGCAGCTGAGAAAAACACCTGCCCAGATCTCACTATTGTCATTACTCCTCCATTCCGAGGAACATCATCGGGCCCTGTTAAAGATATTGAACGAGGCCCATGTACCCAGTGAGATTTCTGTAAACCACCTGGAAACCATCGCCAGCAAGATTTTCGAGGTGAACAGGGTAACATTCTCAGATGATGACCTGCCGGTGGAAGGTACGGAGCATAACAAAGCTCTATACCTAGCTGTCAAATATGAAGACTCGGTGGTAACTCGAGTATTGGTGGATAACGGCTCAAGCGCCAATATTTGTCCGTTATCCACCCTGGACCAGTTAAAGATTGACCGTGGAAGAATCCGGGAGAATAGCATCTGTGTCCGGGGGTTTGACGGAAACGGAACCGCCACTGTGGGGGATGTTGTACTTGAATTAACCATTGGTCCGGTCCTATTTACCATGGAATTCTAGGTGTTGGATGCCATGGTATCTTACAACTTGCTGTTAGGACGACCTTGGATTCATGCAGCTAAAGCGGTGCCTTCCACCCTACATCAGACAGTGAAGTTCGAGTGGGAAAGACAAGAGGTCGTGTTGCACGGCGAGGATACAACATGCACCATGGGCGGAACCATTGTGCCTTTCATAGAGACCACTGATGACTAGGGTCCCTGGGTCTACCAGATTCTCGATACAGGGTCGGCCAACAAAATTTCTGAAGGAGAAATCATCCCGCACCCTAGGGTGGCTGCCGCAACAGTCATGATGGTATCAGAAATGCTGGGTAATGGGTTTGTGCCGGGAAAAGGCCTGGGAGTTGAACTTCAAGGGATAGTCCAACCTGTCTCCCTTCCTAAGAATCTGGAAACTTTCGGGTTGGGGTTCAAACCAACCGCAGCAGACAGGAAGCAAGCGCGAAAAATGAAGAAGAGGGTCTGGTCTCTGCCTAAACCAGTGCCACGCCTCTCAAGGTCTTTTGTTAAAGCTAGTGCAAAGGGGTCAGCGATCCCAAAGATTCGAGGACCTTTGATCGGCATAAGTGAAGACCTGAATCAAAGTTTTGAGAGACTATTCGCGGATGTCAGTATGGTGGAAGGTGGAGAGGGTTCCAGCAGAGCAGAGATACAATTCGTGGGGCCTGAGGCCAAGACCAACAATTGGACGGTTACTCCTCTTCCTGTCCGAGGGGAGTCTTGGTAGTAGGCTTTGATTAATGTTTTGTTTGTTTGTTTGTTTGTTTGATCGGATTATTCAAGGGTGTAATCCCAATTTTACTTTCGTTTTGTAAAAGTGTGAACCCTTTTTATCCTGCAAATTTAATAAAGTTCTTTTCTTTTGTCCCATTTTAATTTCTTGTTTTGTTCTTTTTCTTTCTGAACAGTTCTCTTTTTACTGGTCCTAATGACATGGCATGCACAGCGGATCTTCGACCTAGTCTAATAAATCAATCTGAATCTAACTCAATGATGCAAGAGGTCGTTTGTGATAATGAATCCGAATGTGACGAAGGGGAAGCCTTCGAAGAAATAAACCGAGAACTGTGCCAATTTGAAGAGAAACCCAAGCCTAACCTAAATGACACTGAGGTTGTGAACCTAGGAGACGCTGATAACATCCAAGAGACCAAAATTAGCATCCACATTGAGCCGAATGTCAAAGCAGAATTGATCGAAACTCTCAGGGAATTCAAAGATGTTTTTGCATGGTCATATGATGATATGCCTGGATTGAGCACCAATTTAGTGGTTCACAAACTACCCACTGACCCGGCATACCCTTCGGTCAAGCAAAAACTAAGGAATTTTAAAACAGAAATGAGTGTGAAAATCAAAGAAGAAGTGATCAAGCAGTTGCAATCGAAGGTCATTCGGGTCACTCGATATCCCGAGTGGCTGGCCAATGTGGTACCAGTCCCAAAGAAGGATGGAAAAATCAGGGTGTGCGTCGACTACCGCAACCTCAACAAAGCAAGTCCCAAGGACAATTTCCCGTTACCCAACATTCATATCCTGATCGATAATTGCGCTGGGCGCGAGATCGGATCCTTTGTGGATTGCTATGCGGGTTATCATCAAATCCTAATGGACGAAGAGGATGCTGAGAAGACAGCGTTTATTACGCCATGGGGAACCTACTGCTATCGGGTAATGCCGTTCGGGTTAAAGAACGCCGGGGCAACGTACATGCGAGCAATGACTGCTGTGTTTCATGACATGATACACAAAGAGATTGAGGTGTACGTCGACGACGTGATCATCAAATCTTGGCGTCAGGAGGACCATGTAGCAGACCTAAGGAGATTTTTCCAAAGACTCCGGAGGTATGATATCAAGCTTAACCCGGCCAAATGCGCATTCGGGGTTCCATCAGGAAAGTTGCTAGGATTCATCGTCAGTCGACGGGGGATTGAATTAGACCCATCCAAAATTGAATCCATCCGAGATTTGCCACCGCCAAGGAACAAAACAGAGGTAATGAGTTTGCTGGGTAGACTCAATTATATCAGCAGGTTCATCGCTCAACTCACAGCAACTTGTGAGCCCATATTTCGGCTGCTGAGAAAGGATGCTGCAGTAGGTTGGACAGCAGAGTGTCAGGAGGCCTTCGACCAAATCAAAGGGTATCTGTCTAATCCACCCGTATTGGTCCCGCCTAAGCCAGGGAAGCCTTTGATTCTTTATCTAACGGTCCTGGAAAATTCATTTGGTTGTGTATTGGGGCAACATGACGACACAGGAAGGAAGGAGCAGGCCATCTACTATCTTAGCAAGAAATTCACAGTGCATGAGGTCAAGTACACTCAACTCGAGAAAACATGTTGCGCCCTGACTTGGGTAGCTCAGAAGTTGAAGCACTACCTGTCTTCATATACTACTTATCTCATATCCCGCTTGGACCCATTGAAGTACATCTTTCAGAAACCTATGCCCACGGGAAGGTTGGCAAAATGGCAAATTCTGCTCACAGAATTTGATATCATCTACGTAACGAGGACGGCCATGAAAGCCCAGGCACTGGCAGACCATTTGGCGGAGAATCCCGTTGATGAAAAATACGAGCCCTTAAGAATGTATTTTCCTGACGAAGAGGTGATGCACACGACTGATTTGGAACTACCTGAGGAACCGGGTTGGAAGCTTTTCTTCGATGGAGCTGCAAACGCAAAAGGAGTTGGAATAGGAGCCGTACTCATTTCTGAAACAGGACGGCATTATCCTGTCACGGCTCAACTATGCTTCCATTGCACCAACAATATGGCCGAATATGAGGCTTGCATTCTGGGTCTGCGCTTGGCTGCTGACATGGATGTCCAAGACGTCTTGGTCTTGGGAGACTCGGACCTCTTGGTACATCAAATTCAGGGTGAATGGGAAACACGAGATCTAAAGCTCATACCATACCGACAATGCTTGCATGATCTGAGCAAGCAATTTCGATCGGTAAAGTTCAAACACATCCCGAGAGTTCACAATGAGGTTGCGGATGCCTTGGCCACCTTGGCATCAATGCTGCACCACCCTGACAAAATGTATGTTGATCCTCTACACATCCAGGTCCGTGATCAGCACGCCTACTGCAATGCCATAGAAGAAGAAGCAGATGGCGAACCCTGGTTTCATGATATCAAGGAATACCTCAGGATGGGGATATATCCAGAACATACCTCTGGAGACCAAAAAAGAGCCCTCCGGCGTTTGTCGAATGGTTTCTTCCTCAGTGGGGGAATATTGTACAAAAGAACCCCGGATCTGGGATTGTTGAGATGCATAGATGCCAGGCAGGCAACAACGGTTATGGCAGAAGTACATGCTGGAGTTTGTGGGCCACACATGAGTGGATATGTATTGGCAAGAAAAATCCTTCGAACAGGGTGTTATTGGCTCACCATGGAACACGACTGTATCACTTTCGTGAGGAAATGCCATCAGTGCCAGATACATGGAGATTTGATTCACTCTCCGCCAACAGAGTTACATACGATGTCAGCACCCTGGCCGTTTGTAGCATGGGGCATGGATGTCATTGGGCCCATCGAGCCAGCAACGTCCAACGGTCATAGGTTCATTCTAGTGACCATTGATTACTTCACCAAATGGGTTGAGGCTAAAACCTTCAAATCAGTAACTAAGAAGGCAGTGGTGGACTTTGTTCACTCCCATATCATCTGTAGATTTGGGATCCCAAAAGTGATCATCACGGATAACGGTGCGAATCTTAATAGCAGCTTGATGAGAGAGGTATGCCAACAATTCAAGATTACACACCGCAATTCCACCCCATATCGTCCTAAGGCAAATGGAGCAGTCGAAGCAGCCAATAAGAATATCAAGAAGATACTGCGAAAAATGGTGGAAGGGTCCAGACAATGGCACGAGAAATTGCCCTTTGCTTTGTTGGGTTACCGCACTACCGTCCGGACTTCCATAGGCACAACTCCTTATTTGTTGGTGTATGGAACTGAGGCCGTGATACCAGCGGAGGTCGAAATTCCGTCCCTCCGAATTGTCGCTGAAGCCGGAATTGATGATGATGAATGGATCAAAGCTCGCTTGGAACAGTTGAGCCTGATAGATGAGAAAAGATTGGAAGCAGTGTGCCATGGTCAACTGTATCAGAAGAGAATGGCAAGAGCGTATAATAAGAAGGTGCGCCCCAGGAAGTTTGAAGTAGGGCAGTTGGTATTAAAGAAGATCCTCCCACATCAGGTCGAGGCAAAAGGCAAATTCGCCCCAAATTGGCAAGGGCCTTATATCGTGACCAGAGTATTGTCCAACGGTGCTTTGTGTTTGACAGATGTCGAAGGTAGATGTGTCGACATGGCTATCAATTCAGATGCAGTCAAGAGATATTATGCGTAACTTCTTCAATTATGGCAATTTTTGGTTTATTTGTTTGTATTTGGCATTTGTTGAATAATGAGATGACGGAGGCAATTCTTTCTTCTATCCAAACACTTTTAACCCTCGCTTCCCCCTTTGAGCCTTAAGCAAATTCTTTCAATACCCCTCTTTTGGAATCACTAATGGGAAAGATACGAAAAAAAAAGAAAAGAAAAGAAAGGAAAAGAAAAGAAAAAGAAAGAAAAGGAAAAGAAAATGGAAAGAAAGAAAAGAAAAATCAAGGAATATAAAACTGTGGGAACTACGTTTGACCTGATTCCTCAAAGAGGATACGTAGGCGCCTCACGGCTCGGTCATAGTATGCATCATAAGCAAATATAGGATGCATAATGTACATAGTGTGCATAATAGGCACAGCGTGCGTAACGCACATAGCACAACATAAGAGTAAAAAATAAATTCCCCAAGCAAGAAAACTGGGGCAGAAGTTATGGTTTGATTCCAAAAGTTGTAGCACATCACCCATCAAATTATTTTCATTTTTCATAGCCTTTCTTTAACTCCACACCAAAACCAACATCAACGTCCCAAAGACCTCCCGATCAATGTTCAAGAGATGTCAAGTCAGGCAAATAAGACCGAGAATAATACACCAATCCCCAGCAAAGAAGAGGATCGTAAGACTGGAAATGAATTGATAGTCGAAGGAATCTCCAGAAGAGAGGGTCGTTTCTACAACGCCCCGATTCCTCGAAAGAAATAAAATGAGAGAGTCTCATCGGTGAAAACCTTCGCAGGCACCGAGAGGCGATGTAAGATGAGGGATATGAAATGAGAGAGTCTTATTGGTAAAAACCCTCACAGGCACCATAAGGCGCCGGGAGATGAGAGAAAAGAGAGAGTCTCATTAGTGAAAACCCCTCGAAGGGCACTATGAGGCGACGAGACAGATCAGCGAAACTACCACATTCGAAACGGAAGGAACACTCCTTTATCATCCCCAGCAAGTCAAACCATCGGGCAAATCAATTGATACAAATAGACGGGGTCAGGAATCTATGGTGCACGCCATGATCACAGGGACCAGTTGTGTCCTCCAGATAAGTTCTTTTGATTGTCTCCTCCCACAAAAAATATTGGTTCAGAAATATTTTCTCCTTTCCATATCTTTTATTTCTTTTTCTAAAATGTGTCTTGAAAGGATTTTTAAAAAATCTTACTACCAGGAACCAAAGGGGAATTCATCCAGTGCAGGATAATACAAACAGTCTTAAAGGCCGGTCCCGGGCAATGCAGTGATTGTGCCCGGAAATTTTGGAAGAAGTAAGCTCCAAAAGGGAGTGGTTTCGGGAGTTAGAAGCAGACTCCCACATCATGTGTTTTAAAAGAAAGCAGAAAAGGGGATAAATTGAAAACCAATCCCCAGCAGGCTAGAGACCCCCAACAGGCAACTTTGCCCGCCAACCAATTATGGGGACAAAGAGCAAGAAAAGAGGAAGAGAGAAAAATTGCTCGCCAGAAAGGCACCCTCTACCACCACGATTAAAACTGACCAAATCCTTTTGTCTATTGGAGGGGAACAGAGGATTGATGAGGGCAGCACGATGCAACGCCATGGAAGTCACCAAAAACCGGGGCAGAAAATTTTCTGCGGATTGTCGAAAATTTTCTCGGAAGAACGGGGAAACAATTTCAATACATTTAAGTTCTAAGTCGCCCACCAGTATAATGCGGGAATAATTTTAAGTTCTAGGTCGCCCACCAGTATAATGCGGGAATACATTTAAGTTCTAGGTCGCCCACCAGTATAATGCGGGAATACATTTTAAGTTCTAGGTCGCCCACCAGTATAATGCGGGAATACATTTAAGTTCTAGGTCGCCCACCAGTATAATGCGGGAATACATTTTAAGTTCTAGGTCGCCCACCAGTATAATGCGGGAATACATTTAAGTTCTAGGTCGCCCACCAGTATAATGCGGGAATACATTTAAGTTCTAGGTCGCCCACCAGTATAATGCGGGAATACATTTTAAGTTCTAGGTCGCCCACCAGTATAATGCGGGAATACATTTAAGTTCTAGGTCGCCCACCAGTATAATACGGGAATACATTTAAGTTCTAGGTCGCCCACCAGTATAATGCGGGAATACATTTAAGTTCTAGGTCGCCCACCAGTATAATGCGGGAATACATTTAAGTTCTAGGTCGCCCACCAGTATAATGCGGGAATACATTTAAGTTCTAGGTCGCCCACCAGTATAATGCGGGAATACATTTTAAGTTCTAGGTCGCCCACCAGTATAATGCGGGAATACATTTAAGTTCTAGGTCGCCCACCAGTATAATGCAGGAATACATTTAAGTTCTAGGTCGCCCACCAGTATAATGCGGGAATACATTTAAGTTCTAGGTCGCCCACCAGTATAATGCGGGAATACATTTAAGTTCTAGGTCGCCCACCAGTATAATGCGGGAATACATTTAAGTTCTAGGTCGCCCACCAGTATAATGCGGGAATACATTTAAGTTCTAGGTCGCCCACCAGTATAATGCGGGAATACATTTAAGTTCTAGGTCGCCCACCAGTATAATGCGGGAATACATTTAAGTTTTAGGTCGCCCACCAGTATAATGCGGGAATACATTTTAAGTTCTAGGTCGCCCACCAGTATAATGCGGGAATACTTTTAAGTTCTAGGTCGCCCACCAGTATAATGCGGGAATACATTTAAGTTCTAGGTCGCCCACCAGTATAATGCGGGAATACATTTAAGTTCTAGGTCGCCCACCAGTATAATGCGAGAATACATTTAAGTTCTAGGTCGCCCACCAGTATAATGCGGGAATACATTTAAGTTCTAGGTCGCCCACCAGTATAATGCGGGAATACATTTAAGTTCTAGGTCGCCCACCAGTATAATGCGGGAATACATTCAAGTTCTAGGTCGCCCACCAGTATAATGCGGGAATACATTCAGCTCTAGATTGTGGAATCAGTCACCCCACCTGAAGACGGAAGGGTACAACAGAGATCCCCAAACGGGAAACAATGAAATCCCAGCACCAAGAAGCAGACAACTGCAGAGGCAAGCGCACAATTCAAAAGGAAAAAGGAACGCGTCTCAAAAGAAGCAGTTTGGGAACGTTGTAGCATGCCCAGTATAACGATGCTGATGAAGAAACATACCACTGAAGAAACCATTGGAAGATTTAAAGAAGAAAGCCGTATCCCCAGCGGATCAAGCAAAGTGATGAAAACTAGCATTCAAACGTCAGCAAAGGACCAACATCATCTCCCAAAGTCACAAGATAAAGGCATCGGAGGAAAGCGTTAGCCGACAAGAAAGCAAGGCAACAAGAACAAGTTGAAGATGGATGAGATTTCAGGATCCTCAGTTTAGCTTAGCTTCTTGTTTTCCTTTTAGAGCAATGTAATAGGGAGATCGGTTGAGCCGTAGCATCCTACAACAGCATACAACAACGCACAACAACAGCAAACACTACAGTCACACGGTAGTCCCAGCTACCAAAGATTTCCCGAACTACATTGACCTGATTCCTGTTCAGCCCAGGATATGTAGGAAACCTCTGAAGCAAAGGTTCGGTCAAATCTTTTTCAAAAAATGCTTCACACGGAGTATTCGGACGGGCAAAAATCGCTCGCTTTATCTTTGCGCGAAAACCCTTCGTGTCTTCGGGCAAAGAGGGGCAGCTGTAAGCATGTGATTTTTGCTTTACGAGCAATCGCTCCAAAAGAAAATAAAAATAGTGACAAATGATTTCGCGGTACAATTTTTCGAGTTTTCCGTGACATGTGTTGTTAGTCATTTATGGGTCTGTCCGTTTTGCATCTAGGCATTATCAAACAAAAATACAAAAATGCCTGTCGTTAAAAGAAAATTCAAAAAATGTGTATGTGTGCATCGTTCGTTCTCAGCTGTGAGCTAACCATTTTTATTTTATTTTATTTTTTCATTTATGTGTGTTTATCGTTGTGGGTATCACTCAATATGTGTGTAGGTTTATTTTAATTTTTACATTGTTTTAGGAATTTTTGTTTAATTTGAAAGAAAAAAAAAAAGAGAAGGGAAAAGGAAAATCTAATTTGGGCCCCGAAACAAGGCCCAAAACCAAAGTACTGATCCAGTCCAAGACGAGCCTGCCCAAACACGGACTCAAACGACGCCGTATCGGCGTCCCTACCAAAGCCGTTGATTTGATTCAAACGAACGGTCCAGATCAGGCTGTTCAACTCGCCTCAACGACGTCGTTTCAGGCAAGATGATCTAAGCCGTCCAACCCCATTGATCCAACGGATCCAGGCCCTCCTCTAAACCCGTCAACATGACCCGATCCATGCCCTTTACCCGGTCTCACCCACCATCACGCCCAAACGACACCGTCTTTCCTAAGTGGATGGATCCTGGCCATAGATCTCACTTGATCCAACGGCCAGGATCTAAACCCTCAATACATATATAAGCTCTCCATTACACCCCACGCCCCCCCAAACCAAACCCCACCTTCCCCACTGTACACCCTCGTCCCAAACACAACCCCTTCTCATCCTCGAACCCTAGCAGCCGCCCCAGTATCCCTCGCCATTAAAGCCGGCGGCATGAACGCCGATGACTGCCTCCTGAACACCCTAGGACCACCTCACTGTCCTGAACACGAATCCACTAACCACGAGCCTCGAATCACTTTCGTTCGTCTCGAATCTTCATTTGAAGATTTGAGTCGAACCCGGATCTATGCCAAACCACCCCATCTTCATACCAGACACTCCCCTGACCTTCCTCGTGACCAAACCAAGCTTGGTTTGGTCCGAATCTACCCATAACTCCCTAAAAATCAGATCTGGAAATCCAGACTTTAGAACACATGCACCTGGGGAATCCGGCTGGTTTGGACATGGGTTTGAGGTCTAATAGGCCTTAATCAAGGTGTTCTCATGTGAGAACACCCTGATTGAAGTTTGTTCGGCCTCAAAAGTTCGAAGATGAATCAGATTTGGGTCTGTTTGATTTAAACATTTTCGGTACGTTTTCCTTTCTTTTGTGTTAGTTTTAATTAAGTGGTCAGCATGTTTCATTGGGTTTGTTTGTTATTTTTGTTATTTTTCATTCGGATTTCTTTCATCTCTTTAAAGACCTTTTTCTTTGGTCGGTTGATTTTCTATGTGTGTATTCCGAATGTACTCTGTGATAAACATGATCGTCGATTAGTTTAATCGTCAGATAAGTTAACTCATATAGGCCCCAGTAATTGAACAAAAATTGTCTGATGCCCTTTAGGTCCCTAAACATATTGTTTATGTGAGCGATTGATTATTACCTGTTATAATTAGTATAGTCGACTCGATAAATATCGTCGATTAGCTTTCTATAACTAATAAATCGAATGAGCTAATAATGTCGCATGACTAATTGAGCTTTGTCACTGACTGTATGCCCCAGCATTGTTTGAAATGGTTTGTTTGCACTGTAAAACTGACTGAAAAGGTTCAGCCCAGGCAGTCTTGAGTTCGAACTTTCATCAGTTCAAAAAAAAGCCCTGATGCTGCAATAGTCAGGGGCAGTAATAATCAAGGTTGACAGGGGTATTCTGGGGTGTTAAAAGGAACATAAAAAATTAGTTTAAATAAGCTGACAAATGGGGTACTAAATTAGGATTAAACTAATGCCAATGGGGGACACGACACAAGAGTATGGGTTTAAAAGGAATACTAAAATAAGCCCATAACCCTTGATTAAAGAATAAACCAGGCGTGGGGAACAAATGGCTGGCATCAAGAGATGCTCAAGCATGGGTTTAACAGGGTATGGGCAGGCTGCAAGTTGCAGCATGGGGGCAGCTTAGCTGCACTTGGTCACTTTGGCTTATAAATAGGCCATTTGAGAACTGAAAAAGGGCTGGACTTTTAGTCTTCAGAAAAAAGAGAGAAAAGGCTGGAAAAAATTTAGTTTTGAGAGGGATTTTGTGAGTTAAAAAAAAAAAGTGAAGAAAAACAGAAAGAAATTTCCAGAAAATACTGTAACTGAACATTGTCCAAAACTGCATAAGAAATCAAGCTGGTCATCCTAACTAGGTTGATTACTGTTCCATTAAGAGAAGCCTGTGTATCTTCAGTTGTGATTGCTACTACATTGAGTTTTGTGTGCTGTACATTGAGTTGTAGTCTTCCTGATTGTTTGAAACTGTGCTGGTTGTGTACTGAGCTTTGGTGGTTATTGAATTTCTATTGGCTATAGCACCAAATATTCTGGCTCTTTTCTCGATTGGTCTTGTTTCCTATCTTGCTTCCTGGGAATATTTGTCTGCTGTTCGACCAACGTGTGAGCTTCATCTTCGTGGCTATTTGGTTGTTGCTGTGTATCTGTTGTTGCTGTGTTTACTGCATACTGCCTAGCTGATCATTCCTTCCTTCTTTGTCCTCCATACCAGGTACACAATTAATACCACAAATGTAACTGAAAGTTTGAGCATGAATGCAAAAGAGAAGACCTGCAGATTGTTTTTTATATATATACATGAACTGTTACTCTAAATGTCATGAAATAGTTACATTTTTGTTTGGACAATAGAAGCAGCCTACATACTAAGTATATCAATGCAGGTTAACGAATGCTAGCCTTGTATGTATGCTGCTAGGTGAAAAAATATGCCCAGTGTAATAAGTTATATTTCAGACTTAGTCTGATGGTGTAGTATATTCTCTAATGTAGGCCAAATAGGAAAGCTATCCGTTTTAGTTAAAGTTCTTTCTCCTTTTGCCATATTGTCACATAAATTGATAAACTCAATTCACAGAACAAAGAATCAGTTCAGGGCCTCAACCTCATGAAGGTCGAGCCCAAGTCGAAGCAAACCAAGTAGGCCCGCGTCGAACAGGCAGAGGCCCAGGTCTGGCCTATCACGCATGGGCTGGATTTGGGCCTATAATTGTTTGTTCGGCTGACTGTACATACAGCCTCATTTCTGAAATTTTTTAGCTTTTCTGAATGTCATTACAAACAACTTGCAAGCATTTAATTAATTAGGAATATCTACTGTTTTCAATTGATAAAGACAAACACGACGAGAAACGTAGTTGTCATAGGATATCCTTTTTAAAAAAAAAATAAGAACGAGATGAGCCTCGATGAAAATAAACAAAACGCGCAGACGCGGGGCCCTTGTTTAAATGTGTATTATCAAAGCATCTAGGTTCCAGGACGGGTTGTTTAGCAAATCTCACAACTCTCCTAAAAATAACAATACGTTAGACTCTTTAGGACGCGCCTTAATAAATCTTACCTTCTTAAACTCGGGTGCGCATTTATGTGACCCAAATCCAATTCTCAACGGAGTCGAAATGTGTTTCTAATCACGGGTACATTGATTGTGGCGTGGTTCGAGGTGCGTGTCCATGATGTTGCAAATTCATTTAAAAAAAAAAATAATAATAAAATAATAAGAATGAGATGAGTCTCGCCAAATAAAATACAAATTGCGGGGCCCTCAGTAAATATTTGCTTTAAAAATTATTTGGACTTCGGGATGGACCGTTTAGTAAAATTCCACGGTCTTACCCAAAATAAATACGCTAGTCGCTTTAGGCGCGCCTTTAATAATTTAATTTCCTTAAACTCGGGTGCACACTGATGTGACCCAAATCCAAATCTCAACGGAGTCAAAGTGTGTCGACGACCACGGGTACATTGATTGTAATGCGGTTCGAGATACATTTTCACAACGTTGCAATTCTTGATAAAAACAGTAAATGATAAAAGCGGTTAAAAGTTAAATTTTACACGTAAGTTCATATTTGTATAAAATCAGATAATCAAGCCGAATATAACAGTTGAGCGACCGTGCTAGAACCACGGAACTCGGGAATGCCTAACACCTTCTCCCGGGTTAACAGAATTCCTTATCCGGATTTCTGGTACGTAGACTGTAATATGGAGTCATTATTTTCCTCGATTCAGGATTAAAATTGGTGACTTGGGACACCCTAAACCTCCCAAGTGGCGACTCTGAAATAAACAAATAAATCCCCTTTCGATTGTCCTTCAATTGGAAAAAACTCCCTTGTCCCCTCGCGGGTACGGAAAAAGGAGGTGTGACAACCTTCTCCTTGGGGAGTGCATTGGCAAAATCATACCATTATCCCACATAACTTATAAAATCAAAGGACCTCGGGAGATCGCCGACGTCATAAATATCGGTTTGGAAGGAACTATCTATTCTACCTCAGGACGTGGCTAGTCTCTAGGCCCCCGGTTTTCCCCACGAAAAGGCGTCGAAGGGCCGGTGCGGGAACACAAAGACAAAGAAGCAAGGAGAAGAGCTGACAGGATAAAAGCTCCTTTTATACGTTGGCAAAGAGAAAAAACGTCTTTACACTATTTGTTTCCTGCGGGAAGGGGGGAACACATGAAGCAAAAAGAAAGGCATACAAAAAAGGCTTCGAGAAACTACTCCTCGCTTCGCTACTATCATCTTCACCCTTATCAGGGGCAATCAAGAGTGCCAGTCTTCCCTCCACCACACGAGCCTCCTGCAAATCGGCAGACAGCTCGAAGCCTTTGGCCTCGAGTTCTTCCATGGTCTCCCTCTTCGCCCCCACTTTAGCGTACTCGACAGCTCGAATTAGTCTCTGCTCAGCTGCCATGGACATGTCGCGAACCATTATATGCGCCGTGGTCGTATCCTCCTTATAAGTGGCAGCATCTTGTTTGACCTCAGACTTAGCCGCGGTTAAAGTAACAATCTCCCTACGAGTGTCAGTGAGAAGATCCCAGGATGTCGCCAATTCCCCGACCACAATCTCCTTTGCTCTTTCAGCCCGGAGATCTCTGCTTCCAACTGACTAATTTGCGAGCTACTCTGCTCGACCTACGAAGAAGGGCAAGTCAATGAATATATGAATCCAGAACATGTGTGAATATGGGGTAAAAGGGAAGGTATGAGCAAGGAAGAGTACCTGAGCAGCAATAGCGGCCTTCTCCCGTAGCGCCGCCTCCAAAGCGGTCCGGAGCTCCTGCAACTCTTTATCTCCCTGGGCACCACGAGCCTCTGAGTCCTGTAGCTTCGAAGCAATGTTATTATGCTCCTTCTTGTGGCAAAAAATTTCCACATGGAGCCGAAGAATGGCATGGTCATACATGTCTTTACACTGCGACACAATGTGAAAGTTAAGAAAGACGACGAATAATGCCCGAGAACAAAAAGAAACACGCAAGGGAAAACTATCACTACTGCATGTACTTCTCCACTGCTTTAACGACGCTGGGAATATCGAGATCGGCCCTGTCAATTATGCCATCAAAAATGTTGGCAATAAAATATCCTCCTTTGGGAGGAGTCCCGGCTGTGACGCCGACCATCCTTTCGGCATCCCTCAGCTCCCCTGATTAAGTCGGAAAGCCCGAAATGAGGACGTTCGGTTAGCCGATTTCTCCAAATAGCAACCCATATTCCTGGAAGTCCCCGATCTCCGGTCCTCCAAGATCAACGCCAATGGTCCTCCTAGCAGAAGCTACACTGAATCCGGCCATATGATTTGAAGCTACATCAGTGTTCTCTTCAAGGACCCTCTGCTCACTAGCCCGGCCGGAGCCAGCCGTTTAGGATTCAACAGCCTTGGATTGGGGCGCATGCAAATCTTTCTCACTTGACCTTATTCTCCTACGCAGTGGACTTCCATCATTGTCCTCTCCCTTGATATCAGGATTCGACCCGGAGGTTAGAGCAGAAGTCCTATCAGGTCGGGCAACGACTACCCTGCTCTTCCTTTTCTTGTTCATATCAGGCTTCAAGGCCTCTGCTTCACCGTCAGGGCGCGGCCTCATCTGCATATTCTCGCCAAGACCTGCATCAGCACAATTACCGCAATACGATTTTGCTAAGGGCTCGTAAGGAAACATAAAATGCGAAGCACAGGCGGTAAAGGAACTTTACTATGATTCTTGGCCACCCGAAACTCCTTAGCCAGAACGGTCCAAGACCGAACACGATACGGGAACTTCTCGTCCAAACACCTGATCCATCCCGACAAATCTGGGACTACCTCCGGATGCTAAGCAGTGGCTGCAGAAAGCATAAAAAGGTTATTATGACAAATGAAAGAGTAGTCGAGAAGTGGTTACGGGGAAATTTGCTTGCGTCAAGCATTCCACTGCTCCGAAAAGGGCATCCTCCGTGCCGGGATGACGTCTGAGGTCCTCACTCGGATAAACCTGCTCATCCATCCTTGGTCCTTCCCCTCATCAACGCTCGTTAAAAAAGACTTTTTGGACCGGTGGCGGAGCTTGATTAAGCCTCGATACAGCCGAGGGTAGTACAGTCTGATCAAATGGCTAAGGGTAAAAGCCTCACCTTTAACCTCTTCGGTGAAATGCCTAAGCATTAACACTATCCTCCAAAAAGATGGGTAGATCTGAACGAGGGTTACCTGATACCGGGTCAATTTCCAAGGGAGGAGATTCGACGGATTTATCATGGCCCAGGGTGAATGGGTAAGTGTATATGTAAGGAAGCTAGCCTTGAAGTCGGTAATGTTATCATTGGGGTCAAGAATCTCTACCTCCACTGCCTTGCTCCATCGGCAGTCCTCCCTAACTTTGCTAACATCAGTCACGATGCTAACATATCGAGACATGTGCTCACACTGACTCGGCGTAGACGAGGGAGTCTCAATGCCGAAATCCTTCGACGTGTCAATATCAGGTGGAGTCCATTGCTCTAAAGTGGGAACCGATCTATTTTATCCCTCGGGTAATCGGGGCAACGATGCAGTATCGTTCCGTCGGGGAACCGTCCTAGAAGTCCTAGCCATGAAAAATGGTAAAACCCTTCTATGAAAAGAGGAAAGGATGTCAAATAGCAAAATCATGATTTGCGGGCTTGTAAGAAGGGTGAAGATGGGAAGTGTCTAGCAACCGATGCATTTATAGGAATCGCTGGGGAAGTAGGAGAGATGAGCCTACGACAGTTCGTGGGTTTCTCGATTACCACATCTGACAGCAGCCCTGCACGGTTCTCTGGGGAATGGCATTTAATGCTCTCAGACGGTTGACGTCATGGCAATAATGACCTTGAGACGATGATTCAATATCGTTTCCTATTACTTCATTCTAGGAAATGCGGAGACTATTTGTATGCGGTGAAATCTGGGGGATCTATTTCCCGCCATTAAGGTACATTCGGAAAGTCATGTTAGCATCTCGAGGCTGTGGGATCACGATCGAGCTCCCTACCTCGAGGATCATCCGCGACCCTGCAGAGATTCTGAGGACAAGGGATCTGTCCGCGACCCAACGAAGGTTATGAAGATGGGGGACTCCCGAGGCAAGCAACTAGAGGCAATAGGCACTAGTACCATGCCTAGCCGTCTCATCCCTATGTCTTTACATTCAATACACTTTGTACTATATGGTATTCCCTCTCCTATATAAGGGGAATCCATGCCACTTTGTAAGGGGCTGATGCTGCTCCATTTTCTCCATAAGTGTAATAATCTCTCTCTCTCTCTCTCTCTCTCTCTCTCTCTCTCTCTCTCTTCCTTCTAACTTGCTCGTTATCACTGGCCTCAAGGTAAACAAAGAAGCTTATTCTGAACTAAGGTGTCTTTATATGTTTTCACTGTTTAATTGCTTTTACTGGTTTTAAACTGCTTCTTTATAGCATGTTGATGTTCTTTTATGTGATTTCTTATCGTTCAGTCTTCATTTATTGTTATGACTCACTGAGTTGGAGTACTCACTTTACTCCCTGCACCATGTGTGCAGATTCAGGCGCTTCAGGTCCCGCTAGCGAGCGTTGATTTCTTCCAGCTCAGGCGAATTCGGAGATTCACTAGGTAGCTGCTCGGCGTTCGCAGCCCAGTGCTTCTCCCCTTATCTTGTTTTCTCTTGTTTTAGTTCTGTAATAGACTATGTAGACTCTTCCTATTTTTAATCGGTTAGTAGATGCTCATGACTGGTGACACCCGCGATGTCGGGCTATGTCTATTCTGCAAATTGTATTATTCACCTTTATTTTGGGATTATTATTATGTTAAAGACTTAATTTGTATTATATTAATTGATTAAAATGAATTGAATGTGTGCCGGCTAGCCTTGTCTTCACGAGAGGTGTCATCATGACCGAGTCTGGGTTTAGGGTCGTGACAAATTAGTATCAGAACTTAGGTCACATAGGTCTCACGAGTCATGAGCAGGTTTAGTAGAGTCTCGCGGATCAGTACATAGACGTATGTATTTATCCATGAGAGGCTGTAGAACCTTTAGGAAAAACTTCATATTCTTGAAACTCTTGTCATGCGAATCCGTTGATCCGAGTACTAAACTTCTGTTATTCTATTCTATCACAGATGGTGAGGACACGCGCTACCGGTCAGGATGGACGACCACCAGTACCACCAGCTGTGGCCACTAGAGGCCGAGGACGTAGTCGTGGTCGTAGTAGAGGCAGGGGTGTGGCCCACTCAGCAACTAGGGAAGCACCTGCAAATCTACTAGCCACCCCAATTCAGGATCAGGTCCCAATTGTGGACGCTCCAGCAGCACCAGCTCAGGTACCAGCTGTGCCCATTGTGATTCCGGGTCTTCAGGAGGCCTTGGCTCAGATTCTATCAGTATGCACTGGCCTAGCTCAGACGGTCTCAGTTACTATAGCCGCAAGTACTTCTTAGGCCGGGAGAGGCAATCAGACTCCCGCCGCTCGTACACCTGAGTAGTCGTACAGGCACTTCAGACACCTAGGGCACATCTATCCCAGCCGGTTGCAGCTACTCAGGACTCTGTAGCTCCTTCCATACCAGAGGACGAGCAACGCAGGTTGGAGAGGTTTGGTAGACTTCAGCCTCCAACTTTCAGTGGTGTAGAGGGCGAGGATGCCTAGGATTTCTTGGATAAGTGTCAGAGGATTCTTCGCATAGCGGGTATTCTGGATACCAGCGGGGTCGCTTTCACTACTTTTCAGTTTTTTGGAGTTGCCTTCACTTGGTGGGAGGCGTAGGCCTGTTGGTGCAACACCTCTTACCTGGCAGCAGTTCTCCATTCTTTTTTTGGAGAAGTATGTGCCGCAGTCTCGCAGAGAGAAGCTGCACGAGTAGTTTGAGTGGTTGCATTAGGGAGAGATAACTGTGATGCAGTATGAGATGAGGTTCTCCGAGTTAGCTCATCATTCTATTTGGTTGGTTCCGACAAATAGAGAGAGGATTAGGAGGTTTGTGGATGGCCTCACTTATTAGCTTTGTATTCTCATGACCATGGAGAGGGTGTCTGGTGCTACTTTTGAGGAAGTTGTAGAAATTGCTCATGAGATTGAGTCAGTTTGTTGCCAGTAGCGAGATGAGAGGGAGGCTAAGAGGCCTATAGGATCTGGTAGTTATGGTGGTGCTCCTTCGAGAGGTTAGTTTCAGCACGGTAGAGGTCGTCCATTCAGGCATGCTCAGCCAGCTTGCCCAGGTTATCATGGGGCGTCATCGGGTCATGGTTCTCATAGTTCTCATTAGGGCCAGTCATCATTTAGTGCCTTTCCAGCTCAGAGTTCGTCCCATGCTCCATCAATTTAGGGCTCTTCTATGCCAGGTGCATCTACTAGTCATTCTAGTGCTAGGGGTTCCCTTCAGTCCCCGTCTCCAGCTCTCGGGAGTTGCTATGAGTGTGGAGAGATGGGTCATATTTGGAGGCAGTGTCCTCGTCGTCTTGTGAGTTCATCTCAGTAGAGGAGTCAGCCATCGGCTTCAGCACCAGTTACTTCACCACTACCCACCAGCCATCTAGGGGTGGGGGTTAGTCAGCTAGGGGTCGCTCTAGAGGGGGAGGTCGATCAGGTGGTGGTCAGGCCCGTTTCTATGAACTTCTAGCTAGACCTGATGCTATTACTTCCGATTGTGTTATTATAGGTATTGTCTCAGTCTGCCACAGAGATGCCTCTGTATTATTTGATCCCAGTTCCATTTATTATTATATGTTATCATACTTTGCTCGTTATTTGGATATGCCTCGTGAGTCTTTTGTTTCACCTGTTCATGTATCTACTCTAGTGGGCGATACTGTTGTTGTACACCATGTGTACCGATCGTGTGTGGTGACTATTAAGGGTCTGGAGACCTGAGTGGATCTTTTGTTGTTATGTATGGTGGATTTTGATGTTATATTAGGCATGGATTGGCTATCTCCATGTCGTGCTATTTTGGACTATCATGCTAAGACAATGTCATTGGCTATACCGGGTGTGCCACGAATTGAGAGGCAAGGTTCGACTGATTATGTTCCAAATAGGGTAATTTCATTTTTGATGGCCCAGCGTATGATTGGGAAGGGTTGTCTTTCGTATCTAGCCTTTGTGAGGGACGCCGGTGCAGAGACTCCCAGTATTGATTCTGTTCCAGTTGTAAGGGATTTTCCCGATGTGTTTCCTACAGACCTGCTGGGCATGCCACCTGATAGGGATATTGATTTTGGTATTGATCTGGTACAGGGCACTCAGCCTATTTCTATTCCACCATATCGTATGGCACCCGCGGAGTCAAAGGAGTTAAATGAGCAGCTTCATGAACTCCTTGATAAGGGGTTGATTCGGCCTAGCGTGTCGCCTTGGGGTGCGCTGGTTCTATTTGTGAAGAAGAAGGATGGCACTATAAGGATGTCTATTGATTATAGGCAGTTGAACAAAGTAACAGTTAAGAACAAGTATCCTTTGCCTCGTATTGATGATTTGTTTGACCAGCTTCAGGGAGTGAGAGTGTTCTCCAAGATTGATCTCAGTTTAGGTTATCACCAGTTGAAGATCAGAGACTAGGATATTCTTAAGACGGCTTTCAAGACCCGATATGGTCGATATGAGTTCTTGGTGATGTCTTTTGGGTTGACCAATGCCCCAACAACATTCATGCATTTGATGAACAATGTGTTTTGGCCTTATCTCGACTCGTTTGTCATAGTTTTCATTGCTAATATTCTAGTGTATTCACGTAGTCAGGAGGAGCACGCAGAGCATTTGAGGGTTGTGTTGCAGAGATTGAGGGAGGAGAAGCTTTATGCAAAATTCTCCAAGTGTGAGTTTTGGCTCAGTTTAGTGGCTTTCGTAGGGCACATAGTGTCCAGCGAGGGTATTCAGTTTGATCCGAAGAAGATAGAGGCGGTTCAAAGTTGGCCTAAACCGTCCTCAGCCACAAAGATTCGCAGCTTTCTTGGTTTGGCGGGTTATTACCGTTGATTTGTTCAGGGATTTTCATCTATCACATCTTCCTTGACCTAGTTGACTTAGAAGGGTGCTTCCTTTGTATGGTCGGATGAGTGTAAGGAGAGCTTTAGAAGCTCAAGACAGCCTTGACCATAACTTCAGTATTAGTTTTGCCATCAGCTTTAGGTTCATATACCGTGTATTGTGATGCTTCGAGAGTTGGTATTAGGTGTGTATTGATGTAGGAAGGTAGAGTTATTGCTTATGCTTTTCGCCAGTTGAAGCCCCATGAGAAGAACTACCCCGTTCATGATTTGGAGTTGGCTGCCATAGTCCACGCGTTGAAGATTTGGAGGCATTATTTGTATGGTGTGTCTTGCGAGGTGTTTACAGATCATCATAGCCTCCAGTACTTGTTCAAGCAGAAGGATCTCAATTTGAGGCAGCAGAGATGGTTGGAGTTGCTAAAGGATTATGATATCACTATTTTGTACCATCCGGGGAAGGCCAATGTGGTAGTCGATGCCTTGAGTAGGAAGGCGGTGAGTAAGCGGAGTTTGGCATATATTCCAGTTGGGGAGAGACCTCTTGCAATTGATGTTCAGGCCTTGGCCAATCTGTTCGTGAGGTTAGATATTTCGGTGCCCAGTCGGGTATTGGCTTGTGTGATTTCTCTGTCTTCCTTATATGATCGCATCAGAGAGTGCCAGTATGATGATCCTCACTTGCTTGTCCTAAAGGACAGAGTTCAGCACGATGATGCTAGAGATGTGACTATTGGTGATGATGGGGTCTTGAGGATGCAGGGCCGGATATGTGTGCCCAATATGGATGGGCTTTGGGAGTTGATTCTGGAGGAGTCCATATCTCGCAATATTCAATTCATCCGGGTGCCGTGAAGATGTATCAGGATCTGAGACAACATTATTGGTGGAGGAGGATGAAGAAGGACATTGTGGGATTTGTAGCTCGGTGTCTCTGTTGTCAGTAGGTGAAATATGAGATTCAGATACCGGGTGGCTTGCTTCAGCAAATGGATATTCCAGAGTAGAAGTGGGAGCAGATCACCATGGACTTTGTAGTTGGGCTCCCACGGACTTTGAAGAAGTTCAATGCTATTTGGGTGATTGTGGATTGGCTGACCAAGTCCGCGCACTTCATTCCTGTGTGTACTACCTTTTCTTCAGAGCAGTTGGCAGAGATCTATATACGAGAGATTATTCGTTTGCGTGGTGTCCCAGTTTTTATCATTTTAGATAGGGGCACTTAGTTTACTTCGCAGTTTTGGAGGTCTGTGCAGCGGAAGTTGGGTACTCAAGTTGAGTTGAGCACAAATTTTCACCCTCAGACGGACGGACAGTCCGAGCACACTATTCAGATATTGGAGGACATGTTGCGTGCTTGTGTCATTGATTTTGGAGGTTCATGGGATCATTTTCTACCGCTTTCAAAGTTTGCTTATAACAGCAGCTACCATTCGAGTATTCAAATAGCTCCATATGAGGCTTTGTATGGGAGGCGGTGTAGATCTCCAGTTGGTTGGTTTGAGCCAAGGGAGGCTAGGCCATTGGGGGCAGACTTGGTGCAGGATGCTTTAGAAAAGATGAAGGTAATCCAGGAGAGGTTTCGTCCAGCGCAGTCGAGACAAAAGAGTTATAATGACAGGAAGGTTCGGGATGTGTCCTACATGGTTGGGGAGAAGGTTCTATTGAAGGTTTCGCCCATGAATGGTGTTATGAGATTTGGAAAGAAGGGTAAATTGAGCCCTCGGTTCATTGGGCCTTTTGACATGCTTCAGAGGATTGGGGAGGTGGATTTTGAGCTTGATTTGCCACCCAGCTTATCGAGTGTGCATCCAGTATTTCATGTTTCTATGCTCCAAAAGTATATTGGGGATCTGTCTCATGTTCTGGATTTCAGCACGATTCAGTTAAATGATGATTTGACTTATGATGTGGAGCCAATAGCTATTTTGGGGTTTCAGGTTCGAAAGTTGAGATCAAAGGATATAGCTTCAGTGAAAGTGCAGTTGAGAGGTCGGCCCGTGGAGGAGGCTTCCTGAGAGATCGAGCGGGAGATGCGGAGTAGATATCCTCACCTATTTGAGGCTTCAGGTATGTTTCTTGACTCGTTCAATGACGAATGTTTGTTTAAGAGGGGGAGGATGTAATGACCCGGCCGGTCATTTCATGAGTTACCGCTTCGTTTCCCCCATTTCTGCTTCTTATTGCTTTGTATACCGGTACCATGTGTGATCAGGTTAGTTGGCTCGGGTTTGGAATGGTTTTGTTAAGGTTTGAGACACTTAGTCTCTTTTGAGGAAGCTTAAGATGGAAAAGACAACTGGATGTTGACATATGTGTCAGAGGGCTTGGATGTGAGTTCCGATGGTTTGGAAAGCTTCGGGAGGTGATTTGGGACTTAGGAGCGCCATCAGAATGAGTTTTGGAGGTACGGAGTAGATTTAGGTTTGATTTGGCGAAACTGGAATTTCGGCATTTTCTGGTTGATAGGTGAGATTTTGATATAGGGGTCGGAATGAAATTCCGAGAGTTGCAGCAGATCCGTTGTGTCATTTGGGATGTGTGTGCAGAATTTCAAGTCATTCGGATGTGGTTTGGTAGACCTTTTTTTTTTATCAAAAGCGGAATTCAGACGATTTTGGAATCTTAGGTTTGATTTCGACGTGATTTGGTTGATTTGCTGTTGTTTGAGGTGTTTTGAATATTAGTACAAGTTTGAGTAGTGGTATATGATGTGTTTGTGCTTTTGGTTAAGGTCCCGGGAGCCTCGGGGTGATTTCGAATGGTTGGTGAAAAGTTTGGAAGTTGGTTTTGGCAGCTGAAGATATTCCATTGCTATCATAACCGCACCTGCGTCTAGGTGACCCCAGGTGCAGGCTCGCAGAAGCGTAGGGGGAGCCGCAGATGTAGCCAAGTAAAAGGTTAGCTGAAACCGCAGAAGCGATCAAGGAGGCGCACCTACGGTGGCGCAGGTGCGATATTTCAACCGTAGATACGGAAATGGTCAAGTAAGTGGAAACCGCAGGTGCGATGGTCTAGACCACAGAAGCGGGACCGCAGGAGTGGGATATGGACCGCAGGTGCGAAAAGCCTAGGCCAGAAGGTATAAATTATTTCCTCCGCGAATTTTTGGTTATTCCACCATTTCTAAGTAGGTTTTGGAGCTTTTTTGGGAGATTTTGAAGAGGGAATTCAAGGGAGCTTCGTTGAGGTAAGATTGATAAACCAAAAAATCATTTCTATGATATTATTTCACGGATTAAAGCTGTAATTATAAAAATCAAGGGTTAAATATTTGAAAACTAGGGCTTGGTATTGGAGACCTTGACTTGAGGATTTGAGGGGCCATTTGTGATCGGATTTTGGGACTTTTGATATGTATGAAATCTTGGAGAGATAAGGAATCTATTAATGTAAATTTTATCGCGTTCCGAGATATGGGCCCGAGGGTCGGGTTTTGGTTAATTTCGGAATTTATGTTGTAAATTGATTATTTTCGCGTAGGCTTCGTTTCCTTAGCATATTTTGACGTCGTGATTCTGATTTTGGATAGATTCGACTCGAGTTGAGGCCGATTCGAGGGGCAAAGGCGTCGCGAGCTAGAGTTTGGGCCGGATTGAGGTGAGTAATGATTTTAAATATTGTCTTAAGGGTATGAAACCTCGGATTTCACATCGTTGTGCTATATTGAGGTGACACACACGATAGATGACGAGCATGGGGTCGTGCACCGTTAGAGATTGTGAATTAGTCCGTCCTGAATTACCGTTTTACCGCGTATTTAACTGAAAACTATTTGCTACCATCATGTTTTGGGCAGAATGCCATATTTGGGCTTCGTGCCAACTATTTGGACCCTTAGGGGATTTTTACTGATATTTCCTCACTGTTTTGACTTTATACTTGTACTCAGTCATGCTATATTCAATTTTGGTATAACTCAGCCATGTTTACTCTGTTTTAACACATTAAATGATATTTTAAATAATAATTTGGGCTGAGCATCATGATTTACTGTTGCCCGAGTGGCTTATGAGATTCTGACTGAGTAAGGCCGAGGGCCTGTGTTGTGAGGATACACTAATTTATTATTATGAGGCCGAGGTCCTGAGATTGTATGCCACGAGGTGGCATGTTGATATGAGGCAGAGAGCCTAGTGATTATGCCACGAGATGGCTTGATATTGTGCTTGGGTCGTAAGGGGCCCCTCTCAGAATCTGTACACCCTAGTGAGCGCAGGTACCCATTGTGATATGAGATATAGCCCGAGGGGCTGGTGTTGTTTCATGGTATTGCCCGAGGGGCGGATTCTGTTGACATTGTGCCCGAGGGGCGAATTTTTATGTGTTTATCTGTTCTAGCTGTTTTTCATTTAATTGTTTAGTTGTTAAAAAGGGTTTAAAGAAGCTTATTCTAAACTAAGGTGTCTTTATATGTTTTCACTGTTTCATTGCTTTTACTGGTTTTATACTGCTTCTTTAAAGCATATTGATGTGCTTTTACGTGGTTTCTTATCGCTCAGTCTTCATTTATTGTTATTACTCACTGACTTGGAGTACTCACTTTACTCCCTGTACCCTGTGTGTAGATTCAGGCACTTCAGGTACCGCTGATTTCTTCCAGCTCAGGCGGATTTGGAGATTCACTAGGTAGCTGCTCGGTGTTCGCAGCCCAGTGCTTCTCCCCCTATCTTATTTTCTCTTGTTTTATTTCTGTAATAGACTATGTAGACTCTTCCTGTTTTTAATCGGTTAGTAGATGCTCATGACTGGTGACACCTCGATGTCAGGCCATGTCTACTCCGCAAATTGTATTATTCAGCTTTATTTTGGGATTATTATTATGTTGAAGACTTAATTTGTATCATTTTAATTGATTAAAATGAATTGAATGTGTGTCGGTGGCCTTGTCTTCACAAGAGGCGCCATCACGACCAGGTCTGGGATTAGGGTCGTGACATATATATATATATATATGTATATATATATATACATATATATACATATACATATACATACACACACATATATATATATATATATATATATATATATACACACACACACATACATACATACATACATACATACTTATTCAAGTTTGCATTTTACCAATTTGACTCTTAATGCTATACACTAATTGATTGTTTTTTTAATCGTTAATGCTCTTCTTACAGAAAAAAAATATATACCCTAAAACTTTGTCAAATTAAAAGATAATTTTACTTTTAAGAAGAATTTGGATTCTTTTGAATTGAATTCTTTTGTTAATTAGTTTATTCAACTATTTAGTTATTATTTTTAATATTAGGTTAATTTATTTTTTATTGATTAAACTTTTTAATGTTATCTCATCTCAATTTTTAAATATTTAACTATGATTATAATTCTATCCACTAAAAATTCTATTTACAGGAGATAAAAAAAAAAGTTGAACTGACATTTCGCTTTGGATTGTTGTGTTTGCAGATTTTTTATTATAATTATAATTATTATTATCATTATTATTTTTATTATCATTATTATTTTTATTATTATAATTATTATTACTATTAACTTTTGCTAATAACTTTTCCTTCTCTTTGTCTTTCTCTCTTTTATATTCTTAATTTTATTAGTTTTTTCTTCTAATTATTGAGTATAGTTTTAAAATTATTATACAAAAATAATAAATTAAAAGATA
This sequence comes from Nicotiana tabacum, assembly GCF_000715075.1. Lineage (NCBI taxonomy): Eukaryota > Viridiplantae > Streptophyta > Magnoliopsida > Solanales > Solanaceae > Nicotiana > Nicotiana tabacum. The sequence goes on from NC_134080.1 coordinate 137,070,163, forward strand.
TTACTTGAATAAAAAAGTAATACAAATATAACATGAAAATATATATTGTAATTCATTTGTATGTTCACATTAAAGATGATAATAAATGAATTGTAGTTATATCACCTGATTATTTTAAATACTCGAAAGTTTGATTTGAAAAGATCTATATTCTTAATTTTATTAGTTATTTGTTCTAATTATTGAGTATAGTTTTAAAATTATTATACAATAATAAATTAAAAGATATTACTTGAATAAAAAAGTAATACAAATATAACATGAAAATATATATTGTAGTTCATTTGTATGTTCACATTAAAGATGATAATAAATGAATTGTAGTTATATCACCTGATTATTTTAAATACTCGAAAGTTTGATTTGAAAAGATCTTTAAAGGCAAACTAAAGATAGCACCAATTAGGATAGATCAGTTTTTTCTTTTCTATGTTACTCAATTACACGAAATAATCTCTAGCAGATTATGCCATATTTTGTTAACACAGTGCATTTCTTGGGTTTCTATATTAGGACTTAAATATTAAGAGTTCAAATCTAGTACCTAATTTAAAAAAGAAAATATTAAGAACAAAAATTTCAGTTGATTTCAAAGTCTTAATACTTAGAATCCTAATATTTGAAAAATAAATATTTCAAATTAATACACAAATTTAGTTATTTTAAAACTATTAAATATTAGAAAATATTATAAATGACTATTTTGTCCATTATGAAAATAAATCTTTAAAGGCTAACACTGCGGCGTTTGGATATTTGTATGAAGAACTTAGGGTCAAATGCAGAGACAAGAAGCTGTTCAGGCTAGCTAAGGTGAGAGAAAGAAAAGCCCGTGACTTGGACCAAGTGAAGTGCATCAAAGATGAGGAAGGTAGATTTTTGATGGAAGAGCCACTTATAAAATGAAGATGGTAAACGTATTTCCATAAAATCTTGAACAAAGAAGGTGTGATGACCCAAAAGGTCACCACTTGTTTTAGAAATAAATTCTGTGTTCTGAGGTATTAAAAAAGCCTCTTTCTAACTCACCTCAATTTGCATGCGCAGTCCGATCGCGTAGCCGGAAAGTTATTATGTGAAAATCTATGAAAAATGATAAAATTTGCCTTTAAAATGAATTTAAGTTGACTTCGGTAAACATTTTGGGTAAACGGACCCAGACTCATGATTTGACGGTCCCGGAGGGTCCGTAGGAAAATATGGGACTTGGGCGTATGCCCGAAATCGAATTCCAAGGTCCCAAGCCTGAGAAATAAATTTTTAAAGAAAATTATTTTCTGGAATATATATAAGTTTTTGGAAATGAAATGTGTTTGGAATTTGATGGTATCGGGCCCGTATTTTGGTTCCGGAGCTCGGTACAGGGCTTATATGTGATTTAAATTGAGCATGTAAAATTTGATAAGAAACGGATGTTATATGACGTGATTCGGAACCTTAGTTGTAAAATTTAAAACTTTGAAAGATCTTGAGATTTTCTTTGATTTTGATGCTAAATTCATAGTTGTTGATGTTATTTTGGTGATTTAATTGCATGAGCAAGTCCGTATGATGTTTTTAGGTTAATGCGCATGTTTGGTTTGGAGCCCCAAGGGCTCGGGTGAGTTTTGGATAGGTCACGGAATGAAATTTGGACTTAGGAATTGCTGGTATGTTGCAGGTCTGCAGGCTTCGCATTGCGAGATCGCAAATGCGAATAACCCATCGCAAATGCGAGAGAAGGCCTGGGTAGGGCTGATCGCAAATGCGACCATTTCTTCGCAAATGCGAAGAGGCCCAGAGATCCCCTTTTGTCGCAAATGCGACTTCCGCATTGCAAATGCGAGTTCACAATTGTGAACAGTGGTCGCAAATGTGAGAGTAGCAGGTGGTCGCAATTGCGACATCTGCGACCTGCAAATTCATGACTTAGCCGAAAATCTTTCATTTTTCAAACCCTTTCAAAACATAAACTCTCTTGGGCGATGTTGCAAAGACAAGTACTCTTTCAAATTGATTGTAAGTCATTTCTAACTTGTTTTTATTAATCTTTAACATCTTTTCTCGTGATTTCAACTCAAAATCAAAGGTTTTCATGGGGGAAATTGGGTGTTTTGGGTAGAACCTCGGTTTTTCAAATTTTGGCGATTTGGACCTCGATTTGAGGTCCGATTTCAAAATAAATTATATATTTGGGTTCGTGGGGGAACGGGTAATTGGGTTTTGGTTCGAACCTCAGGTTTAGACCATGTGGGCCCAGGGTCGATTTTTGACTTTTTGGGAAAAAACTTTAGAAAGCCTATTTTCATGCATTGTAATTGATTCATTTAGCATTTATTGATATAGTTAAGTAACTTGTGGCTAGATACGAGCGAATTGGTGGTGGAATCAAGAGGTAAAGCGATAGTTGAGACTTGAATTGTGTTCGTGGCATCGAGGTAAGTGTTTGGTCTAACCTTAACTTGAGAGATTAGGAGTTGTGTCCTATTTTCTATGTGTTATTTGTTGAGTACGACGTATAGGCTTTGTAACGAGTATCTATACGTTGGTGTCAAGCATGCGCACGAGTTTTATATTATGATTGATGTGACTCCGTTTGTATTGTTCATGCTATATGTGATGATTTCTGTTGTTGAGCAATGCTTGTAGAATTGGTATTTGAATATTGAAGAGTGTTGGCTCAAGTTGTAAAGTGATCTGTAGAAGTATAATTGGCAATTGAACCTTATTGAGCATTGGCTCAAAAATTGTGAATTGAGTTGTGAAGTAAATGTGAAAAAGAAAAGAGGATTATGAAATTGTCTCCCTTGCCGGGATGCTATTGTTGATATTATTTTCCTTGCCGGGATATGACTGTTGTACTATTGTTCACTTACCGGGATTTAATTGTAAATTTTTTGATTTCCTTGCCCTTATTGCTTTGTGATTGTTGTTTGGGCGAGGAAGAGCATTAAAGCACGAAGGGTGATGTCGTGTATGATTTTGTGAGAAAGAGAGTAAAAGAATGAAGGGTGATGTCGTGCCGCACGATATACCATTCTGTGCCATTTATATTGATTTTATGGTGAGGACGAGAGCAAAAACATGAAGGGTGATACCGTGCAGATTATATTGATTCTTAAGGTGAGGATGAGAGTAAAAACACGAAGGGTGATGCCGTACATTTATTTAACTTCTGATTCTTGTTGATAATTGAGTTATGGTCTTCTTTACGTTTATTTACTGATTTTCTGTTGTTACTTGATTTTATTGTGATGTTATTATTCCCCTTGCCCTAAATTGCTTTGTGGTTGTTTCTTGGGTGAGGAAGAGTGTAAAGCACGAAGGGTGATGACATGCATGATATTTGTGAGAGAGTGTTAAAGCACGAAGGGTGATGTCGTGCATGCTATTTGTGAGAGAGTGTTAAAGTATGAAGGGTGATGCCGTGCACTTGTCTTTGATTTCCTGATTTTTGATGATAACTGAGTTATGGTTTCTCAACATTTAATTGTTGGTTTTGTATTGATAATTGTTGTATCCCGCAACATGATTCCCCCTTCCTATCTTCAATTGAACTGTGGTGATCCTTATATTTATTTGTTGTTCTTCTATTGTCCCCGCAACATGTTTTCCCCTCCCAACCTTAATTGTACATTTCTGCTTTTATTTTCCGCTGTATAGGATTTAACTGCACAGGTTTATTTGGAAGTCTGGTCCTAGCCTCATCACTACTTCGCCGAGGTTAGGCTAGGAACTTAGCAGCACATGGGGTTGGTTGTGCTGATACAACACTCTGCACTGTGTGCAGATCCCAGCGCTGTAGCTTTTGGACCGCAATGAGATTGCTGCCTTTAGTCTAACAGGCAACCCGAGGTAGTCGTGCAGGCATCCGCAGGCCCTGTCGTCTCCCTCTATCCTTTCATCCTATTTCATTTACGTATTTCAAAAATAGTGTTGTATTTAATTTTCGGACCTTGTTTGTAGTATTCCTAGACCATCTGTGAAATCGTGACACCAGATCTGGGTAGTTTACGTATGGATTGGTATTGGCATCTTTATTAATATATTACATTTTAGACTTCCGCTGTTTATATAGTGTTGGCTCTTCATTGTTAAAGGATTAAAAAAGGGAAAAAGGTAAACAATTATAATGGATGGCTTGCCTAGATTTCACTAGTAGGCGCCATCACGACTCCTGAGGGTGGGAAATTCGGGTCGTGATAAGTTGGTATTAGAGCTCTAGGTTACATAGGTCTCACAATTCACGAACAAGCTTAGTAGAGTCTGAGGGATCGGTACATTGACGTCTGTATTTATCCTAGAGGCTACAAAGTTAGGAAAAGTTTCACTTCTATTCTTCTCTATCGTGCGATTTTGTTCTCTCACTACTACATTGAAACCTCTACTCTTGTCCTTTCACGAATGGTGTAGTCACATACCGCTTCTTCAGACGAGCAGCAACACAGACCGGTGATAGATCAACTACATTTTCGGAGGCTTCATGGAGGTTAGACAGGTTCACCAAGCTCTTCACTACCACTTTCAGCGGTGCATCTTCTGAGGATCCTCAGGATTATTTGGACAATTGTCATGAGGTTCTCATGAACATGGGGAGAGTGGAGACCAATGGGGTCGACTTTGCTACTTTTCTCTTATCTTGATCCGCCAAGACTTGGTGGAGGGATTATTGTTTTGCTAGACCAGTTGGGTCACCAGCTTTGACTTGGGATTAGTTTTCTCAGCTGTTTTTGGAGAAGTTTCTTCCTGTCACTCGGAGGGGGAAATATCGGAGGCAGTTTGAGCTTCTCCAGCAGGGTTCTATGACTGTTACTCAGTACGAGACAAGATTCATTGACTTGGCTCGTCATGCTTCTCTTATACTTCCCATTGAGAGAGAGAGAGTGAGGAGGTTCATTGAGGGACTCGTTCAGCCCGCTAAGCTAGCTAGAGGTGGAGGTCAGGCTACTAGAGGTGGAGGCTAGCCAACAGCAGGCTGTCCCAAAGATGTAGTTCAGAGTGGTAGGGCCTAGCCCCGATGTTATGCTCTTCCAGCCAGGCCTGAGGTAGAGGCTTCCAATGCAGTTATCACGGGTACTGTTCTGGTTTATAGTATAGATGCTTCAGTTTTATTTGATCCAGGGTCTATTTACTCCTATGTGTCATCTTATTTTGCACTGTATCTGTTCATGCCTAGTAATTCTTTGAGTGCTCCTGTATATGTGTCTATACCGGTGGGTGATTCTATTGTGGTAGATCGTGTCCATCGTTCATGCATAGTTGTGATTGGGGGTCTTGAGACTCGAGTAGATTTGTTGCTTTTGGACATGGTTGATTTTTATGTCATATTGGGGATGGACTAGTTATCACCTTACAACGCTATCTTGGACTGTCATGCCAAGACTATGACCTTAGCCTTGCCGGGCTTTCCTCGTTTAGAGTGGAGAGGGACTTCTGATCATTCTACCCGTAGTGTTATCTCATATATGAAGGCTTGGCGTATGGTGGAGAAGCGGTGTTTGGCTTATTTGGCATATGTTCGTGATTCTAGCGCTGAGGTTGCTTCTATGGATTCTGTGCCTGTTGTTCGTGAGTTTCCTGATGTATTTCCTTCAGACCTGCCGGGGATGCCACCCGATAGGGATACTGTCTTTCGCATTGGTTTGGCTCCGAGCGCCCAACCAATTTCTATCCCGCCGTATCGTATGCCCCCGTCTGAGTTGAAAGAATTAAAGGAGAAGTTGCAAGACTTGCTTGATAAAGGCTTCGTTAGGCCTAGTGTCTCTCCTTGGGGTGCACCGGTGTTGTTTGTTAAGAAGAAGGACAGATCAATGAGGATGTGTATATATTACCGACAGTTGAACAAGGTTACAATCAAGAATAAGTATCCATTGCCGAGGATTGATGATTTGTCTGATCAGCTTCAGGGTGCCAAGGTATTTTCTAAGATTGACTTGAGATCTGGCTACCATCAATCGAGGATTAGGGTATCCGATGTCCCTAAGATAGCTTTCCACACTCGGTACGAGTATTATAAGTTCTTGGTGATGTCATTTGGGTTGACAAATTCCCTAGCAACTTTTATGGATTTGATGAATCGAGTGTTCAGGCCTTAGTTGGATTCGTTCGTAATAGTCTTCATTGATGATATTTTGATCTATTCCCGCAGCCGGAAGAAGCATGAGCAAAATCTGAGAGTGGTCCTCCAGACTTTGAGAGACAGCCAGTTGTATGCCAAGTTTTCGAAGTGTGAGTTCTGGTTGAGTTCAGTTGTATTCTTGGGTTATGTTGTATTAGTAGAGGGTATTCAGGTAGTTCCGAAGAAGATAGAGGCAGTCAAGAATTGTCCTAGACCAGCATCAGCTACAAAGATCTGGAGTTTCTTGGGTTTGGCAGGCTATTACGATCGGTTTATGGAGGGGTTCTCATCTATTGTAGCCCCGATGACCAGGTTAACCCAGAAGGGTGCCTAGTTCAGGTGGTCGGACGAGTGTGAGGCGAGCTTTCAGAAGCTCAAGACAGCTTTGACTATGGCGCCAGTGTTGGTTTTGCCCACAGGTTCAGGGCCATATACAATTTATTGTGATGCATCTCATATTGGACTTGGTGCAGTGCTGATGCAGGATGACAAGGTTATTGCATATGCTTCACATCAGTTGAAGAGTTATGAGAAGAATTATCCAGTTCATGATTTGGAGTTGGCAGCCATTGTTCACGCATTGAAGATTTGGAGGCATTATCTATATGGCGTGTCATGTGAGGTGTTCACGGATCACAAGAGTTTGCAATACTTATTCAAGAAGAAGGAGCTAAATTTGAGGCAGAGAAGGTGGTTGCAGCTATTGAAGGACTATGATATCACTATCTTATATCTTCCTGGAAAGGCCAATGTGGTGGCCGATGCTTTGAGTAGGAAGTCAGCCAGTATGGGCAGTCTTGCGTATATTTCGGTCGATGAGAGACCGCTTGCTTTGGATGTTCAGGCTTTGGCCAATTAGTTCGTGAGGATGGATGTTTCTGAGCCCAGCCGTGTATTAGCTTGCGTAGTCGCTCGTTCTTCTTTATTGGATCATATCCGAGATCGGCAGTATGATGATCCTCATTTGTGTGTCTTTAGGGACACGAGGCAGCATGGGGGTGTCAAGCAGGTTACATTAGGAGATGATGGAGTTTTGAGGCTATAGGGTCGAGTTTGTGTAATATTGATGGGCTCCAAGAGTTGATTTTAGAGGAGGCCCATAATTCCCGGTACTCTATTCACCCGGGCGCCGCTAAGATGTATCAGGATTTGCGGCAGCATTATTGGTCGAGTTGAATGAAGAAGGACATTATTGTATATGTTGCTCGGTATTTGAATTGTCAGCAAGTTAAGTACGAGCATCAGAGACCTGGTAGTTTGTTTAAAAAGATTGAGATTCCTAAGTGGAAGTGGGAGCATATTACTATGGACTTCGTTGTTGGACTCCCACGAACTCAGAGGAAGTTCGATGCAGTGTGGGTTATTGTATAGGCTGACCAATTCAACAAATTTCATTCCTGTGGCAGTCTACTATTCTTCTGAGAGGTTAGCCGAGATTTATATCCGGGAGATTATTTGTTTTCATGATGTGCCCGTGTCTACCATTTCGGACCGAGGTACACAGTTTACCTCACATTTCTGGAGAGCAGTTCAGCGGGAGTTGGGCACATAGGTTGAGTTGAGCACAATATTTCATCCTCAAATGGATGGGCAGTGCGAGCGGACTATTTAGATTTTGGAGAATATTCTCCGAGCTTGTGTCATTCACTTTGGAGGCTAGTGGGATCAGTTTTTGTCTTTAGCAGAGTTTGCCTACAACAACAACTACTAATCGAGTATCCAGATGGCTCCTTATGAGGCTTTATATGGTAGGCGGTGTCGGTCGCCGGTTGGATGGTTTGAGCTGGGAGAGGCTCAGTTGTTGGGTATGGATCTAGTATAGGATGCCTTGGACAAGATCAAGATTATTCAGGATAGGCTTTGTACAGCACAGTCCAGGCAAAAGAGTTATGCCAACCGTAAGGTTCGTGATTTGGCATTCCTGGTCGGTGAGCGGGTGTTGCTTCGGGTGTCGCCTATGAAGGGCATGATGAGATTTAGGAAGAGGGGCAAGCTTAGCCCTAGATTCATTGGTCTGTTTGAGATTTTTGATCGAGTGTGAGAGAAGGCTTACAAACTTGCATTGCCGCCGAGCTTATCAGCCGTGCATCTAGTCTTTTATGTGTCCATGCTTTGAAAGTATTACGGCGATCCATCCCACGTGTTAGATTTCAGCATAATTCAGTTGGACAAGGACTTTTCCTATGAGGAGGAGCCGGTAGCTATTGTAGACCGGCAGGTTCGTCAGCTAAGATCGAAGAGTTTCCCTTCTGTTCGTGTTCAGTGGAGAGGTCAGCCTGTTGAGGCATCGACCTGGGAGTTAGAGTCCGATATGCGCAGCCGTTATCCCTATCTTTTCCCCGACTCAGGTAATTCCTTCTTATGTCCTTTCCAGGACGAACGATTGTTTTAGAGGTGGAGAGTGTGATGACCCAAAAGCTCACCACTTGTTTTAGAAATAAATTATATGTTCTGAGGCCTTAAAAACATCTCTTTCTGTCTTACCTCGATTTGTGTGCTCAGTCCGATCACGTAGCTGGAAAGCCATTATGTGAAAATCTATGAAAAATGATAAATTTTGCCTTTAAAATAAATTTAAGTTGACTTCGGTCAACATTTTGAGTAAACGGACCCGGACCCGTGATTTGATGGTCCCGAAAGGTTCGTAGAAAAATATGGGACTTGGGCGTATGTCCGGAATCGAATTCCGAGGTCCCAAGCCCGAGAAATGAATTTTTAAAGAAAATTATTTTCTGGAATATATATAAGTTTTTAGAAATAAAATGTGTTTGGAATTTGATGGTATCGGGCCCATGTTTTTGTTCCGGAGCCCAGTACAGGTCTTATATGTTATTTAAGTTGAGCCTGTAAAATTTGGTAAGAAACGGAGGTCATATGACGTGATTCGGAACCTTAGTTGTAAAATTTAAAACTTTGAAAGTTCTTGAGATTTTCTTAGATTTTTATGCTAAATTCATAGTTGTTGATGTTATTTTGGTGATTGATTGCACGAGCAAGTCCGTATGATGTTTTTAGGTTAGTGTGCATGTTTGGTTTGGACCCCCGATGGCTCGGGTGAGTTTTGGATAGGCAACAGAGTATAATTTGGACTTAGGAATTTGGTCGAGATCGCAAATGCGAATAACCCATCGCAAATGCGAGAGAAGGCCTGGGCAGGGCTGATCGCAAATGCGATCATTTCTTCGCAAATGCGAAGAGGCGCAGAAATCCCCCCTTTGTCGCAAATGCGACTTCCCCATCGCAAATGCATGTTCGCAATTGTGAACAGTGGTCACAAATACGAGAGTAGCAGGTCCTGAAGGGTTCGCAATTGCGAACCGTGGTCGCAATTGCGACATCTGCGACCTGCAAATTCATGACTTAGTCGAAAATCATTCATTTTTCAAATCCTTTCAAAACATAAACTCTTTTGGGTGATTTTTCAAAGACAGTTACTCTTTCAAATCGATTGTAAGTCATTTCTAACTTGTTTGTACTAATCTTTAGCATCTTTTCTCACGATTTCAACTCAAAGTCAAAGGTTTTCATGGGAGAAATTGGATGTTCTATGTCACACCTCCTTTTTACCTACACCCCCGCAAAGGGGCGTAAAGTGAGTTTTTCCAATTAAAGGACAATCAAAACGGGATTTATTTATTTAATTCAGAGTCGCCACTTGGGAGATTTATGGTGTCCCAAGTCACTGGTTGAATCTCGAATCGAGGAAAAAATTGACTCTGTATTACAGTCCGCGAACCAGAAATCCGGGTAAGGAACTTTGTTAACCCGGAAGAAGGTGTTAGGTATTCCCAAGTTCCGTGGTTCTATCACGATCGCTCAACTGTCATATTCGGCTTATCTATCTGATTTTAATACATGTTGAACCTATGTGCAAATTTTAACTTCAACCGCTTTTTATCTATTTTTTAAGGAAAATTGCAACGTCATTAAAGCAAGTCTTGAACCACGTCACATAAATGCACCCGTGGTTTTTGACATATTTTAACATCGTTAAGATTTGGATTTGGGTCACATAAATGCGCACCCGAGTTTAGGAAGGTAACATTATTAAAATACGCGCCTACAGAGATAGCGCGTTATTACTTTGGGGGAAAACCGGTAAAATTCGTTAAACAGCCCGTCCCGAAATCTAAGTATTTTTATATATACATTTAATGAGGGCCCTGTAGTTTATTTGTTTGTTTAGCGTGACTCATCTCATTTTTATTAATCAAAAGGCAAACCTAAAAGCTATGGTGATTTTCCTATTTTTACTTGTCTCTAATAATAAAAATAAAACCTAACTAATTATTATCTTTTAAGAAATACTACATCTAGATCTGCAAACTCCAAACAGTCTACGTGAAGGAATCATAATACAGGCCCAGCACAAACTGGACCAATCGCAGACATGGGTCCAGGCCCCAAACGGATATGCATGTCAGACCCAGGCCTGGGCCATTTATTTTGGCCCTGAAGCTTACACTTTATGCAAAGGGGCTATCGAGACCCAGCCATTTAAATTAAACAACGCTTCAGTTCAATGTGCACAAGTGTTCACTGAAAGTTTTAAACTATCAAGTTTAATGAACTAGCTCAACGAAACGAACAATTATTCTGATTCTATACCCCAGCCCTTATGCTAACCAAAATTACCAACTCGAGTTCACGTATCTATCAAATTTAAAGTCGTTGTTCATGCTAGGAATTGACACGGACAATCATGAAAAAGCTTAACTTATTGAGGCGATTAGATATTATACCATGTTATTCGTACAATTAGTCATGTCTAATTTTATACCCGTTTGTGATCCCAACACCCTATATATGGAAGCTATAGCAATTGGCTATTACGATCCAGATTCACATTCACATTAATGTCACAGTTAACTAAATTAACTATAGCAAATCCGAGTAGCTCATACAATCCAGTACAGATTCATGGTCATATAATCAATAATCCACAGTCTTTCTAGTTTAATTACAAGACAAGTTTCAGAAATTACTAATGCGTATTTGAAATCTATAACTACAAGCTATACTAATAGTGAAATACAGAAGCAAATTCATATGGTAGCAATGCCTCATCATTTGATTTCATAATCGTTCAGATACATCGAATGAAACTTCAAGGCATTAGAGACAACAAGGTACGTGGAAATATAATCGAGTAGAAGGAGGAGTTAGCAACAGAAGAGCAAACAGCAGCAACCAGGAATTCAAACAACAACCATCACAGTTCAAGACTAATTTTTACCCAGAATCAACTCGACCACAGCCCAGAACAAGTTGCAAAACCAATAGCAACAACAAATATCAAAACGAACAGACTCAATAGAGTTTGAATTAAACCAAAACTTAATCAGTAGACTACTGAACCACTTCAGCAATGAGAATCACTGTTCAGAATTCGACTTACACCTATGAATGCAATGAAACAATATATTTTTGGTTTTCTGTTCTTAAACTCTCCATAACTCTAAAAACACTGAATGCCTTAGCTTTTTAAAATGCTGTCTGAGACTGCCTCTTCAAAGAACTCTCCAAAAACTCCCCCCTTCCTCCAGGTCTGCCCTGTTTTTTATACCCTCAGACAGACCCCTTTTCCAGCCTGTTTTAACACTTAAATCATTAAGAAATGTGTTTCTTCCATCACATTCCCTTACAGCCACTACTAAGTGTCTAGTTTCATTGTTTAATTCAAAGGTGTATGGGCAATGCTATATTTTAATCAATTCCTTTTAAGCCACCACATACTATTATGTTTTGTTTCCCACTAACTATTAGATTAATGGTTAATTAAGTACTTTACTGACAGCCCACTAGCAAGACCGTTTGCCAAACTTTTAAACCCCAAATTACCCCTGACATTACTGTGTTTTACTGTCCTAGTCCAATCCCCTGTACCTCATCAACTATAACCAATTTCCTTAATCAAAATCAAACAGCAACTTAAACTACACAGATTAGATCAAATATCAAACTGATATTAAACTGCTAAGATGCACATGTATATGGGAATAACTGACAACATTCATAATTCTAAACCAAACCTTGACAAAAATGAATGAAACATTGTAATATCACGAGTTCATATGCAACAAACTGATTGGCAACGGAGAGGAAAGAATCAAATATAACATAATAAGACAATTTGAACCAACAGTAATATCAAACGATCACAGTTTTATACAATCACTCACTGAACTTGCCTAACTCGAAATACTCAACAATGTAAAGAAGAAACTAATCCAGAGTGAAACCAAACAGACAGGGGTTCGAGCGATTTCAACTAAATCCAATTAACTATAAAATCCAATTAATACCGTGATGAAAATCTAGACCAGAAAAAGGTCTGAAAGATGGGGGAAGAAGTGATTGACAAACATAGCAATGAAACCTAATTAGGCAAACAACAAACAACAATCAAAAAAGAAAAAGGAAAAGAGGAGAAATACCTCAAAATCAGAAACCAAATGAACTCCGTTCTCATTGACACTTCGTCTTGAAATTTTGAAGCCAAAACGGACGTTAATCCTGAGAACACTCGACTAAAGTCAGTTAAGACCTCAAATTTTTAACTTCGTACACAGTCTGAAGTTTGGTTCTTCTAGGGTTGCCTTCGATTTGAAATTCAAAAGGCTCTAACAACATTTGGACAGAACCGGGGTGGGATTTGGGACAGGGGTAGCTAGGTGATTTAGTGGTGTAACTTTGGGACTGATTGGGTTGGTTTAAGGTTTGAGGTCTTGCCTTCGATCTAAGATTCGAAGCAGTCGGCCACGATTCGAGGGTGATGGTTAGAGGGGTTAGGTTGGGGAGGTCGAGGGGAAGCTGGGGTGTGAACTTGGTGGTCATTGGATGGATTAGGGTTTGGTTCGATTCTTCAATCTAAGATTCGAAACGTCTAGTACTGATTCGAGGAAAACTGATTCGGGATTTGTAAAGAGGACGTTATGGGGAGGTTGTGGTGTAATTTTGGGGCTGTTTGGACCACCGGAACCGCCACGAGGCGATATTCGGTGGGCGGAGGGCGGTGGTTGAAGGCGGAGGGTGTTGGGTCCTGTCTCTAGGTTAGAGACGAAGGCGAAGGAAGGTGGGGGGGTATGGCTTAGGGGGCATGGGGTGAGGTTTTAGGAATATATAGTGGGGTGGGGATTTGATCTTGGCCGTTGGATCATTCACGATCAACGACATGGATTACTTCACTAATGAGAAACGACGTCGTTTGGTTTTGTGAGGGGATCAGGTTAGACCGAGTATAGGGAATGGGTCAAAAATGGGTTATGGGAGGGGTGATCTGGACCGTTCGATCAAAACAAATCAATGGCTTGGATCTATTGGCCAGATACGACGTTGTTTGGATATATCTGGAGATGGACTGGACCGTTTGATCGTATGAGATTGATGGTCCATATTCACAATGCCCAAACGATGTCGTTCTGGGTTGGTCGCAGGTGGACTGGATTTGGGGCGGGTATTGGGCTGATTTTTTGGGTAAGAACTGGGTTGTGGCCAATTTAGCCCAGTCCGGTTTCCATTTTGTTCCTTTTACTTCTTTTCTTTTATTTCCTAATTAATAAAACTAAAATTCTAAATTAAATTATAAATCTAATTAAAAAATACTAATTAATTCCTAATAACATTTATCACACCATTAAATACCAACTAAAATAAAAATCACACAATTGGAGATTAAATGCTAAAAAATGCCAAGTACATATTTTTTGTGATTTTCATTCTCGCAACTCCAAATATTGTTTAATTAATTCCTAATTGTAAAATTAACTCCTAAATGCACATGCAACACATATTTTTTGTATTTTTCTTAATTAAAGAAAAAATAAATATGCACAGACAAGTACAAATAAATCACAAGCAACACAAAACTATTTTATTTTGAATTTTTGGGAGTAGTTCTTGTAGGGCAAAAATCACGTGCTCACAGCTGCCCCTCTTTGTCCGGAAACATGAAGAGTTTTTCTGCAAAAATAAAGTGAGCGGATACGAGCAATATTTGCCCGTTCGGCTACTCCGTGTGAAGCATATTTCTGAAATAGAGTTGACCTAACCTTTGCTTCGCAGGTTTCCTACATATCCCTGGCTAAAAAGGGAATCAGGTCAATGTAGTTCGGGAAGTTTTGGTAGTTGGGACTACCATGGAGCTTTGTATTTACTGTTACTGTTGCTGCTTCTGATACTGCTTACTGAACTCCTTATTACACCTTGATAAAAAAAATAAATAAGTTATACTAAGCTATGGTCTATGAATTACAAAGATTTATTCTCAAACATGGCCATGTGACTGTTGTTGCCTTGCTGCCTTGCTGTCTTGTTGCCTTGTGTTTCCTCTGATGTTTCTTTACTTCTGACTTGACTTGTAGTCTTATCTTGATTATCGAATTTGAACTGCTTATTTCCTTCTTGTGAGCTTCGAATTATTTTTTCTTCGAAGCTTGAATTGCCTTCTTCTGACTAGTGTTGCCTTCCTTCCAACTTCTGAACTTTACTTTATGCTGGGATCTTTGTTGCAACCCTCTGCTCTCCGGGCGGGCTCCTGACTTCTACTACGACTTAAAAATATAATACCTCCATTCTCCAGGTGGGCTCCTGACTTCAATAAACAATTTAAAGATAATACCTCCATTCTCCAGGCGGGCTCCTGACTTCGACTACAACTTGAAAATATAACAACCTCCATTCTCCAGGCGGGTTCCTGACTTCAACAACTTCTTACAAATATAACACCTCTATTCTCCAGGCGAGCTCCTGACTTCAACAACTTCTTAAAAATATAACACCTCCACTCTCCAGGCGGGCTCCTGACTTCGACTATAACTTGAAAATATAACAACCTCCATTCTCCAGGCGGGCTCCTGACTTCGTCAACGACTTAAAAATATAACACCTCCATTCTCCAGGCGGGCTCCTGACTTTGACTATAACTTGAAAATATAACAACCTCCATTCTCCAGGCGGGCTCCTGACTTCGTCTACAACTTGAAATGATAACAACCTCCATTCTCCAAGCGGGCTCCTGACATCGACTACAACTTGAAAAATATAACAACCTCCATTCTCCAGGCGGGCTCCTGACTTCAACTACTTTTTAAAATATAACACCTCCATTCTCCAGGCGGGCTCCTGACTTCAACAACTTCTTAAAATTATAACACCTCCATTCTTCAGGCGGGCTCCTGACTTCAACTACTTCTTAAAATATGCGCTTTATTGCCGTTGTTCCTTCCTGCCTCTTGAACCATTTTCCTTCCAACTTGAATTATCTTCTTTCAGTACTGTTTCCCTCAAAACTGGTGTTCCATTCCTCTGAAAACTGTTGGGGAAAACACCGGTGTTTCATTCGAAAATATGTTATTTTCCTCCTTCAAAGACTACTTCCCTTAAAGCTGGTGTTTTCCTTCCGCTGGAACTATTTCTCTTAAGACTTGTGTTATCTTCCTCCCGAAATTGCGTTCTTTAAAACTTGTTTTGTCTTCTTCTGACTGCTGGGGATACCACTTTTCTCCAAACTTGTGTTATCTTCCTTCTTCCCCAAGTGGGTACCTGACTTCCAGAAAATTTTCAAAAATTTTCTACCCCAGTTTGACAATCTTTCTTGTGGCATGTCTTTCTGTCATCCATAACATTTCCTGTCCCTGCTTAAAACCAAAGAGAATTTGTTAGTTTAAAATGTGGGGATGCTCCTGCTGGGGACGATTTTCCCTTTCGCTCTTTTCCATGTTCTGCGTTGTTTGACCATCTTGCAACTTGGCTGATAACTTCCGACCTTCTTGATGATTCTGTATTCACGACCTTCGCCACCGTTGTTTTCCACCTTCGCTCCATACTGTCCCCAAAAACTTAGACCAATCCATCATTTGGTCTTACAATGACGTCTTTCTCGTCCCATCATGTTATCCTCACATGTCTTATCCCCATTTACCTTGCACCATGTTGGCAACTGGTAGTTGGCTTTGAAAATTCTTCTTTAAAAAAAACTACTACTGACCAAAAAGAAATGGAAAATGATGACTTCGAAAGATAGAATAAGAAAAATCTTTCTGAACAATTGTTTGAAGAGAAAATAACTTATTTGAATGGTATAACCGATCCCAATGGTCATGTCATGCATTTTTGGATTAATTAACCCAGTCTGTTTACATCAATCAATCTTCCTGAAATCCCTACTTTGTATTTCAAAGGTCCTGCAACCCATCTTCTTTTTGCCGAAACAACATCTTTATTCTGCTTGAGGTCTCGACGGATCCTTTCCATCAAGCTTATCTCGTTTGCCCCTTTTAATTCCTTGTCGCCTTATAGTGCCCTTTGAGGGGTTTTCACTAATAAGACTCTCTCGTTTCTCTCAACTCCCGTCTCCTTATGGTGCCTGTGAAGGTTTTCACCTATAAGACTCTCTCATTTTATTTCTCTCAACTTTCGTTGCCTTATGGTGCCTGTGAAGGTTTTCACCAATAAGACTCTCTCATTTTCATTAATTTTCATGCTTGGATCGGAGTATTACCTTGATATGAATCACTCTATTTGCTCGACTTGTCATCTCTCGAAAACTGATTAGAAGGTCTTTCTTTGGGCCGTAATGTGGGCTTTTGGACGGGATTAGAAAGAAAAGGTATCAAAGGCTCAAAATAATTTGACATGGGTTTAAAATTACAACTTTTGGAATCACATTTCTTATTACAAATACAACCCCTGCCCCAGTTTCTTGCTTGGGGATCTTTTGACTTTTGTTTTACTATGACCGAGCCGTAAAGCTACCTACATACCCTTAACAGGGATCAGGTCAAACGTAGTTCACAACTGAATTTCCTTGTTGTTATATTTTTTTTCACTTCTTTTCTTTTCTCTTTTTCTTTTCTTTCTTTTTCTCTCTTTTCGTTACTGATTCCAAAAAAGGGGTATGAAAGAAATAAATAAGGCTCAAAAAGGGAACAAAGGGTAAAGTGTTTAGATAGTAGAACAAGTTGCCTTCGTCATTTCAATCTTCGAAATAATGCCAAATACAAACAATCAACAATTATACCAAAGAAATCATACATAATATCTTTTTACTTCATAAGAATTGATAGCAATGTCTATGCATTTTCTTTAACATAAAGCACCATTGGACAATACTTTGGTTACAATGAATGCCCCTTGCCAATTCGGGGAGAACTTGCCTTTTGCTTCAACCTGATGTGGAAGGATGCGTTTCAGCACTTGCTGGCCCACCTCAAACTTTTGGGGACGCACCCTTTTGTTGTATGCTCTTGCCATCCTCTTTTGATATGACTGGCCATGACACACAACTGCCAATCTTTTTTCATCAATCAAGTTCAACTGCTCCAAACGAGTTTTGACCCACTCATCATCATCAATCTCAGCCTCAGCAACAATCCAAAGGGACGGGATTTCAACTTCCGCAGGTATTACTACTTCGGTTCCGATGGTGAAAAATGAATCAAATCTCCATGTATCTGGCACTGATGACATTTGTGCACAAAACTAATACAATCTCGCTCCATGGTGAGTCAATAATAACCTGCTCGAAGAATTTTCTTTGCCAACACATATCCGCTCATATGTGGTCCGCACACTCCTGAATGTACTTCGGACATGACAGACGTAGCTTGTCTAGCATCTATGCATCTTAACAATCCCAGGTATGGTGTTCTTTTATACAAAACTCCTCCACTCAAGAAAAATCCGCTTGCCAACCGTCGAATTGTTCTCTTTTGATCCCCCGTGGCTTGCACTGGGTATATCCCCATTCTGATGTATTCCTTGATATCATGGAACCACGGTTCGCCATCAAATTCTTCTTCAATCATGTTGTAGTAAGCATGTTGATCTCGTACTTGAATATGCAAAGGATCGACATAGGCTTTGTCCGGATGGTGCAACATTGATGCTAGGGTAGCCAAAGCATCGACGACCTCATTATGGACCCTTGGAATATGCCTGAACTCCACTGATCTAAACCGTTGACAAAGATCATGCAAGCATTGTTAGTATGGTATGAGCTTCAGATCTCGCGTTTCCCATTCTCCTTGAAATTGATGTACCAGAAGGTCCGAGTCTCCCAAGACCAAGACTTCCTGGACATCCATGTCTGTAGCTAACCTTAAACCCAAAATGCATGCTTCGTACTCAGCCATATTGTTGGTACAATAAAAACGAAGCTGAGCCGTAACAGGATAATGATGCCCTATTTCAGAAATAAGCACAGCTCCTATTCCGACTCCTTTCATGTTAGCAACCCCATCAAAGAAAAGTTTCCAGCTTGGTTTTTCGGCCTGTTCTAGTTCATCAATATGCATCACCTCTTCATCAGGAAAATAAGTCCTCAGTGGCTAATACTCTTCATCGACCGGGTTCTCGGCCAAATGATCGGCCAATGCTTGGGCTTTCATTGTAGTACGAGTCACATAGATTATGTCAAACTCTGTGAGCAAAATCTGCCATTTTGCGAGTCTTCCTGTCGGCATAGGCTTTTGAAAGATATACTTCAACGGATCCAAACGCGAAATGAAGGTAGTGTAGGATGACAAATAATGTTTCAATTTCTGTGCCACCCAAGTTAGGGCGCAACATGTCCTTTCCAGGTAAGTGTACTTAACCTCATAAGCTGTGAACTTTTTGCTAAGATAATAGATGGCTTGTTCTTTCCTGCCGGTGACGTCATGCTGCCCTAGTACACAACCAAATGAATTTTCCAAGACTGTCAAGTAAAGAATCAAAGGTCTCCCTGGCCCTGGCAGAACCAACACAGGTGGGTTTGTCAAGTAACCTTTTATCTTATCAAACGCTTCTTGACACTCATCAGTCCACTTGATCGCATCGTCCTTCCTCAACAACTTGAAAATAGGCTCACAAGTTGTCGTGAGCTGAGCAATAAACCTGCTGATGTAGTTCAGCCTTCCTAACAGACTCATCACTTCAGTCTTGTTCCTCGGAGAAGGCAAATCTTGTATGGCTTTGATCTTTGATGGGTCCAACTCGATGCCTCGCCGACTGACTATGAATCCTAACAGCTTTCCAGACGGAACACCAAATGCACACTTGGCGGGGTTAAGCTTGAGGTTGTACCTGCGAAGCCTTTGGAAGAATTTCCTCAAATCCTCAACGTAGTCGGCCTGATGCTTTGATTTTATGATCACATCATCTACGTATACCTCAATCTCCTTATGTATCATATCATGAAATACAATAGGCATCACCCTCATATAAGTTGCTCCGGCATTCTTCAAACCAAATGGCATTACCCGGTAGCAATAAGTTCCCCATGGCGTGATGAACGCCGTCTTTTCTACCTCTTCTTCATCCATTAGAATTTGATGATACCCGGCATAGCAATCCACAAAAGATCCAATCTCGTGCTTGGCATAATTATCGATAAAAATATGGATATTGGGTAGTGGGAAGTTATCCTTCGGACTTGCTTTGTTGAGATTGTGGTAATCGATGCATACTCTGATCTTGCCATCCTTCTTCGGTACGGGCACGACATTAGCCAACCAAACAGGATATCGGGTGACCCGAATAACCTTTGCGTCCAACTGCTTGGTAACTTCTTCTTTAATCTTCACACTCATATCAGTTTTGAATTTCCTCAACTTTTGCTTGACGGGAGGGAACGATGCCGGATCAATGGGCAATCTGTGGACCACTAAATCAGTGCTTAAACCTGGCATGTCGTCATATGACCACGCAAAAACATCTTTGTACTAGATGAGTGGTTTGATTAACTCCTCCCGAATACTTGGCTCGAGGTGGATACTTATTTTAGTCTCTCGGATATTGTCTGTGTCCCCTAAATTGACAGCTTCTGTGTCATTCAAATTGGGTTTGAGTTTTTCTTCGAAGTGAATTAACTCCTTACTAATCTCTTCGAAGGCTTCATCATCATATTCTGATTTGTAACTACAATCTACTTCTTGAACTAACATTTCGAAATCAGATTGATTTTTAAGACTGGGCTAAGGATTCCTTATGCACACTATGTCATTAGAACCAGCGAAAAAAGAATTGTATAGAAAAGAAAACAAAACAAAAGGAAAACCATCAGGAATGATGAAGAAAGGGAAATTGTATTTCATTGATTGATAAAAGATAACAAGGTTTGCATACTCAAACAAACTGAAAAAATGAAATCTGGATTACAACCCTGGAATAATCCGTACAAACTTAAAGGAAAATCAAAGTGAACTACCAAGACTCCTTCCGAGTAGGGAGAGGACTAGCCTTCCAATTATTAAGCTTTGTTTTTTTCCCTACAAATTGCACTTCCGCGTTGCTAGAACTCTCTCCAATTTCCACCATGTTCACACTGTCGAACAACTGCTCAAATCTTTCAATCAACTCTTTGTCAGGAATAATCGCAGAACTGGGAATTGTTGTCACTGGGCGACTCCTTGTACCGGACTTGACAAATGATCTAGAAAGACGTGGGATCGGATTTGGAAGGACCTATGTCCTCTGTTTCAATTTCATGTCTATTTTTATGTCTGCGGCTGTGGGCTTGAATCCCAGACCAAATGTTCCCAAGTTTTCAGGAAGAGACACGGGTTGTATGATGCCTTGCAGATCTGACCCTAAACCCTTTCTTGGTACAAAACCATTCTTCAGCATTTCATATGCTACCATGAATGATGCGACATTTATCTTCGGACTTGGGATATACTTCCCTTCTGGAACTTTCTCGACTGACATTGCGTCAGAAACTTGGTAGACCCATGGTCCCTTGTCATCTTCCACTTCAATGAATGGCACAATGGTGTTGCTGTGAGCGCACAAATTATCTTCGCCGTGCACAACTATTTCCTGTCTGTCCCATTCAAACTTGACCATCTGATGGAGTGTTGATGGTACTGCTTTAGCGGCGTGAATCCACGGTCGCCCTAATAGCAAATTGTAGGAAACAACTATATCCAGCACTTGGATTTCCATTGTGAATTCTACTGGACCTATGATCAATTCCAACATTATGTCCCCGACTGAGTCTTTGCCTCCGCCGTCAAATCCCCGCACACAGATACTGTTCTTATAGATTCTCTCCTCTTCTACTTTCAGCTTGCTTAGAGTGGAGAGAGGACATATGTTTGCAATTGAACCATTGTCAATCAATACCCAGGTAACCACGGCGCCTTCGCATTTCACTATCAGGTAAAGGGCTTTGTTATGCTCAGTACCCTCTACCGGCAATTCGTCATCGGAAAAAGTGACTCTATTTACTTCAAAAATCTTGTTGGCTATCTTTTCTAGATGGTTTACCGAGATCTTGTCGGGAACATGGGCCTCATTCAAGATTTTCATTAGTGATTGGCGGTGCTCATCTGAATGGATTAGCAATGAGAGTAATGAAATCTGAGCGGGTGTTTTCCTCAACTGTTCTACAACAGAATAGTCATGCGCTTTCATTCTCCTCAAAAATTCCTCTGTCTCTTCTTTGGTTACAGCTTTCTTCACCGGCGTTGGATCGTTTTTAGTTCTTCTTAATTCCTTGGGAGTAAAACAACTTCCTGAGCGAGTCAAACCTTGTGCTTCACAAACTTCTTCCTTGATTTCTTTCCCTTTGTAAATCACTGTCACCCGTTCATAATTCCAAGGAAAAGCCTTGCTGTTGATTACTGGAAGCTGAGTTACCGATTTTATAATAACAGGCTCTGTGTGAGCACCCTTCACGACCACAACTAGTTTACTTGCGACCCCTGGCACTACCACTTTAGCTTTCTCTGGTTTCACTGCAACAGTGCTTGACGGCACTCTCTTGGCTACCACAGCTGGATTATCATCTACCCCTCTCAACTGGGTCACTGATTTCCCACTGGTTACTTTTTTCTTTGAGTTGGTTTCGCTGGAATGGATCATCATTACCGTCTGTGAGGGCTTCCTGGGCTCCCCCTCTTTGTGTATCAACTCAATCATGTGTGTCTCATGGTGAGTTGGCAGTGGGTTCTGATTGATATTTGGTGCTTCTAGGACTTGAACCTCGATCCGATGAGTATCGATAAGCTCTTGCACACCTATTTTTAATTTACAACACTTCTTTGTATCATGCCCAGGGACCCCTGAACAGTACTCACAGCTCACCGAGTGGTCAAGATTTCTAGGGGGAGGATTTGGCATTTTGGGCTCAATTGGATTCAACATGCCCAACTGCCTCAATCTGTGGAATAAACTGGTATATGATTCCCCCAGTGGAGTGAAAGTCTTTTGCTTCTGTGACCTCTCATTCTTGAGGGCTTGGTTTGGTCAGAAACCTATCCCAGGGTGGATTTCTGTAGGCCCTTGGGGGTGGATATGTGTTTTGTGGAGCTGGGTATGGATTTTGTGGTGCCGGCGTATGCCACTGTGCGTGTGCCAGGGTTTGGGTATAGGCTTGTGCATGATGGACGAAAAAATAGGGATCTGGCGGTGAGTAGTAGTGTTGTGGAGGGCTATATGAAATGTGGGGGTAATTTTGGTGGTAGGGTCGTGATTGGATATAGTAGGGTGACGGGCCTATAGATCCGAACCAGGCTCCGGACTCAACAGTCGTGACATCTTCTTTCTTCTTTTTCCCAAGCACACCCCCAGTGCCACTTTGAATGGCCTGGGTGGTTGCCTTGATCGCTGAATAACTCATGATCTTATTGGACTTAAGCCCCTCCTCGACCATGCCTCCCATTTTTACAACCTCATTAAAAGATTTGCCAATTGCGGACACCAGATGACCAAAGTAGGTCGGCTCCAAAGCCTGCAAAAAGTAATCAACCATCTCGCTCTCTTGCATTGGGGGATCTACCCTTGTTGCTTGCTCCCTCCACCGGAAACCATATTCTCTAAAGATTTCACTGTGCTTCTTTTCCAGTTTGGTCAGGGACAGTCGGTCCGGAATGATCTCAAGATTATATTGAAGGTGACAAGCGAATGCTTGGGCCAAATCGTCCCATGTGTACCACCTGCTATGATCTTGTTTGGTGTACCATTCTAACGCCGATCCACTTAAAATTTGGCTGAAATACGCCATCAGTAATTCATCTCTTCTGCCTGCTCCCCTCATCTTGCTACAAAAACCTCTCAGATGAGCCACCGGATCACCGTGTCCGTTGTACAAGTTGGGAATTTTTAACCCTGCCGGTAGTTGTACATTTGGGAACAAACACAGGTCTTTGTAAGCTATAATCACCTGACCTCCTAACCCTCTCATATCCATGAAGAATTGTTCTATGCTTTTCATTTTTCTGAACATCTCTTCCTGTTCAGGATTTCTAGCCGGTTTTTCTGCTTTCCCCGGTAGGTTAGAATGTGGATCATGTGGATAGGCTTCAGGCGCTTTGAAGGTAAGCTCCGGGGGATAATACTGGTTGTCTTGCGCTTGGAACACAGGTTCACTCGGGGATTTATGGAGTGCAGCTGGTGGAGATGCCACAAAGACATGGGTGATTGGCGGAGGAGGGTATGGAATTGATTTTGGTGGTGGAGCTTGTGGCATATGAGAAGTAGTGCCATGGTAGTGTTGATAAATGGGAAAACCTGGATTGGTGGCAGGATGATTTTGTGACTGAGCTAATGGTGGGGTAAAAGCCGGGTTGGCTAGGTAAGACGGTGGTGATTGCCCTTGGGACCAGGCCTGGTACATTTCGGCCATCTGTTGCTTAAGCTTGAACATCTACTCTTTCATTTTATTGACGTCCAACTCCTCTACCTCAACACTAGTGTCAACCTCCGGGATAGACATGATTTCTGGTATTGGTCCCTTTGATCTGGTTTGGTAATGATAGTGTGCCAGTATCCTCTAAATAAACTAACTACTTGAATTCTCTGGAAATCAACAAATTTGTTAGTTTTTTAGAGTTTAACACATATGCAATTACACGTTGGGATGCAATGCACCTAGGCAATTAACCATTTCTATCATGCATTTACTTCGGTTGTGTGCGTCATTCCGGCCTCTCACAATTGTGCCTCTTCTTTTAAACTTTATTATATCCTTCATTATTTTTCCTTTTCATTTAGTGGTGGTCGAATCCTATAGAGATTGCCTACGTATCACGTCCCCGCATGAATCAGACCGTGCATAGTTCTGTCAGATAAGTGTGCAAGTAAATAAAACATTTTTGGGTTTTTAGCTTTTATAAAAATAGATGCTTCGATTACAAAGACTCAATATCAACAAATTTCAAAAGACTAACAGACTCTGATGCAAAGACGACAAACAGACTCCGAAATTAAGCTATCATACTCTAAAGAAATACAGACTCAAAATAGAAAGAAAATACAAACCTAACATGACTCACAGACTCTGACAGAAAAGGAAATACAAATTCAAAACGGAAAATAATGAGTACATCAATGCTCCTGGTGTCCGTGGGACATCATTCGGTCTCGCCACGGGCCTATGTGCAAGATCCCTTTGAAGTCGGTCCAAGTTGTTCATTAGTTGTTTAACAAAGGTCATCACCACTGCAAAGAATGTAGTGCGAGTCATATCCTCACAAATGTCGCACTTCATAATGATGTAGTCAGCGATGTTTCTAATTCTCTCTCTTATGACGCCCTTTTCTTGTAACAAACGCCCAATCTGCTGGGCCCTGGCCACCAAAGTTTGCTTGGCTGCATAGTTTTGTTCCTGAAGTTGTTGCAAGTCTATTTCTAACTGCGCCAACGTCGTGTAACAATGTTCCCTTTCAACCTTGAAGTCTTTTGCCTGCTTGATCATTTTGTTTCTCGTGGCGATAACCCTTTTCTTCAACCCCGTGACCTTATCGTCGTACCTTTCTCTCAACTGCTTAACCAGGCATACCCGTTCATCTACATTTTTAGCCAATTGTGTTTTAGCCCCGACCAGTTCACTTTCTGCTTTGTTCAAATAGAAACTATAGTTACTCACTTTCTGCCTTAGGTTAGCTACGAGCTTTTCATCTCTGTTACTTCGCACTGGATTTTCTGCCGCTACTTTCAGTTTCTGAATTTGAGCTCGGAGGGCCTCATTTTCTTTGGCTAGCCTTTTCTTTTCACCCTCATCCGCCGCTTCTTGTAAGCCATTCTCGAATTGAAGGTTTTTGACTTGCTTTTCCAGCTTTCCTATTGTGGCCCTGTACTCGTTTTCTTTGGCCAACCAAGCCCACGATTCTTGCGATGCCTCGACGAATTCCTGAATGTGTGTTTTTTTGGCCGGTCTTTCTGATTCGGCCCTTGCAGCGTTCTTCTTTCTATACCAGGCAAGGTAGGCAGGTGAGACCTCGCCTTTAGATAGGTTCCGCACTCGGGTGCTTGCCGTCAAATACTGGCACTCATTCCAAATAGAACGAACTGTTTCTTCGTGAAATTGGCTATCGGAACTAATCTCAACCGCGTGGATACTGAGATATTCATCTGGATGCATCACCTGACACCTTCCTAATTGTCTCATCACTCGGTAGGGAGCGTAAGGCTGAATACCTCGAAGACCCATTAGGAGGAAGTAAGGACCTGTGGCGGGTATATACATATTTCTTCAATAGGAAGCCAACCTAGTGTCCATTCTATTTGTCCCGTAGTATTGGCGCGAAGGCGGGCTATCCATTCTCCAAACCCCTCCGGTAACTTGAACCCTGAAACCCTTATGTTGAATTCTTCAATGCAGCTTTTCTCTGCGGATCCATAACTCATATACTGAGGGTGGTGGCATAAGTGCTCAATCATCCACATTTGTAATAGCAAATTGCATCCCTCGAAGAAGTCTGCCCCAGCTTTACAAGCTGTGAGAGCTCGGTATATCTCAGACACTATCATAGGGGCGAGAGTGCTGTTGGCGTTGGTAACCAGGACCATGATGACTCCAGCCACCCCCAAATGGATCATTGTCGAGGAAACACCACAAGGCCTAAGAATGCTACCATGAAAGCGAAACACCTATGCTCGTCCCATTTTGTTCGGTTCCCTTTACTGCAAACCCCGCTTTCTGGATCGTTGAACCCTCCTACATGCCCGTACTTCTGGTATATAAAACGTAGAGTGGAAAAACCCCCTTCCAACTCGGAATATGGGATTCCCTTTCTTATCTTTAGCAAATCCATGAATTTGTGAGAGTTAACGGCCCTTGGAGCAATCAGATACTTATGCCTCAAACCTGCAGTACTTTTCATATAACCTGCTATCTCTTCCAAGGTCGGGGTGAGTTCAAAATTCGAGAAGTGAAATACGTTATGGGCTGGGTCCCAGAACGTAACCAAAGCCTTTATGATGTCTCCTCTAGGTCTGATCTTTAATAACCCGGTGAGACCCCCTAAATGTAGATTGACCTTATCCTACTCTGACTTGCCCAGATCTTCCCACCATATACGAAACTCCAAAGGGATTTTGTTCATAACTGTTACCGGCAAATTCTGACTCGTGCTCATTCTGCATGTTTATTGGGGTGTTTAAAATTTAAGACTTATTTTATTCAAAATAAAATTAACACACATTTTTTCAAAAACAAAATAAAAACCCGATTTCGCAAATACGGCCTTTCAGCACTTCGAGAACGAAGATTCTAAGGCTGTGTTGGCTCACTAGTGAAAGCCTTGCAAAAAAATGACCACAGGTGGCTGTTCTTGCAAAAACGGCCTTCCGGCGCCCTTTTTAGGACATTCGGCTATTTCTGACAAGAATGGAATCACTCTAACTATTTTTAAAATAAAAGTAAATTTTTGTTCTTTTGGCTATTTTTGCGAAAAGGAAGTTGGACCCGATGAGGGTTGCCTACGTATCTCACACCCTGTGAGAATCAAATTGGCGTAGTTCGGGCAAAGAAATAAACTAATTTGGAAAACAAGACTTCTTTCTTTTGTTTTTTTCAAGTAAATCACACTAAAAACATTTTTTTTCATTTTCTCAAAATTTTGGCAGAGTTTCGACGCTATTTGGGCACTGGTTTTTTCTAAAAATAGGTAATTATCTCTCTACACTGATATTTTTCTTTTTCTCTTTTTCCCACTTTTCCGATATTCCCATATTTTCAGAAGCCGGTCAGCATGCAAATTTGAAGCAAATAAATGCGTAAAACAATAGGATGCAGCAGGATGATCATTTCATTTCAGGTTGCTTGTCCTAGACGGACCCAACCCCTGTGTTGAGCCCCCTAAGTCAAAAAATGCATATGATGCACACAAACGTTCCTACTAGGGATCCGGCATGAGGTTTTGTTATACTAGGTTTAATGCCTGGGTGTATTGTTCTAGACCTGGCTTACCCGAGCGGACAATTCGAGCCGAGGATGGGAGCTGTGTACCGGTAACCAAAAGATCATCCGGTTTTGCAACTCCTCCGAATCCTCGTTCTATTTTGGTATATGACACTAACAGAAAGAAGTCACGACCAGCGTGCACTCCTCGGGAGAGAGAAGAGAGGGGTTACGTAGCTTTTTATATATATAGTTCAAATAATATCAAAGCGGTAAAAACAACATTTAGCACATTAGGCCCAAACAGGTAATAAAATCGGATAATAAATAAAGCCAATTATAACAATTATTCTAAGCTCGAATTCTGGAACCCTGAACCAGAAGTTCAGGGTTCTCGTCCCCAGCAGAGTCGCCAGAGCTGTCACACCTCCTTTTTACCTACACCCCCGCAAAGGGGCGTAAAGGGAGTTTTTCCAATTAAAGGACAATTGAAACGAGATTTATTTATTTAATTCAGAGTTGCCACTTGGGAGATTTATGGTGTCCCAAGTCACCGGTTGAATCCCGAATCGAGGAAAAGATTGACTCTATATTATAGTCCGCGAACCAGAAATCCGGGTAAGGAACTCTGTTAACCCGAGAGAAGGTGTTAGGCATTCCCGAGTTCCATGGTTCTATCACGGTCGCTCAACTGTCATATTCGGCCTATCTATCTGATTTTAATACATGTTGAACCTATGTGCAAATTTTAACTTCAACCGCTTTTTATCTATTTTTTAAGGAACATTGCAACGTCATTAAAGCAAGTCTTGAACCACGTCACATAAATGCACCCGTGGTTTTTGACATAATTTAACATCGTTAAGATTTGGATTTTGGATCACATAAATGCGCACCCGAGTTTAGGAAGGTAACATTATTAAAATACGCGCCTACAAAGACTAGCGTGTTATTACTTTGGGGAAAAACCGTGAAATTCATTAAACGGCCCGTCCAGAAATCTATGCATTTTTATATATACATTTAATGAGGGCCCCATAGTTTATTTGTTTGTTTAGCGAGGCTCATCTCATTTTTATTATTCAAAAGGCAAACCTAAAAGCTATGGTGATTTTCCTATTTTTACTTGTCTCTAATAATAAAAATAAAACCTAACTAATTATTATCTTTTAAGAAATACTACATCTAGATCTGCAAACTCCAAACAGTCTACGTGAAGGAATCATAATCCAGGCCCAGCACAAACTGGACCAATTGCAAACATGGGTCCAGGCCCCAAACGGATATGCATGTCAGACCCAGGCCTGGGCCATTTATTTCGGCCTTGAAGCTTACACTTTATGCAAAGGGGCTGTCGAGCCCCAGCCGTTTAAATTAAACAACGCTTAAGTTCAATGTGCACAAGTGTTCACTGAAAGTTTTAAACCATCAAGTTAAATGAAC
This sequence comes from Nicotiana tabacum, assembly GCF_000715075.1. Classification (NCBI taxonomy): domain Eukaryota; kingdom Viridiplantae; phylum Streptophyta; class Magnoliopsida; order Solanales; family Solanaceae; genus Nicotiana; species Nicotiana tabacum. The sequence continues at coordinate 137,098,809 of NC_134080.1, forward strand.
TAGCTCAACGAAACGAACAATTATTCTGATTCTATACCCCAGCCCTTATGCTAACCAAAATTACCAACTCGACTTCACGTATCTATCAGATTTAAAGCCGTTGTTCATGTTAGGAATTGACACGGACAATCATGAAAAAGCTTAACTTATTGAGGTGATTAGATATTATACCATGTTATTCGTACAATTAGGCATGTCTAATTTTATACCCGTTTGTGATCCCAGCACCCTAAATATGGAAGCTATAGCAATTGGCTATTATGATCCAGATTCACCTTCACATTAACGTCACAGTTAACTAAATTAACTATAGCAAATTCGAGTAGCTCATACAGTCCAGTACAGATTCATGGTCATATAATCAATAATCCACAGTCTCTCTAGTTTAATTACAAGACAAGTTTCAGAAATTACTAATGCATATTTGAAATCTATAACTACAAGCTATACTAATAGTGAAATACAGAAGCAAATTCATATGATAACAGTGCCTCGTCATTTGATTTCATAATCGTTCAGATACATCGAATGAAACTTCAAGGCATTAGAGACAACAAGGTACCTGGAAATATAATCGAGTAGAAGGAGGAGTTAGCAACAGAAGAGCAAACAGCAGCAACCAGGAATTCAAACAGCAACCATCACAGTTCAAGACCAATTTTTACCCAGAATCAACTCGACCACAGCCCAGAACAAGTTGCAAACCAATAGCAATAGCAAATATCAAAACGAACGGACTCAATAGAGTTTGAATTAAACTAAAACTTAATCAGTAGACTATTGAACCACTTCAGCAATGAGAATCACTGTCCATAATTTGACTTACACCTATGAATGCAATGAAACAATATATTTTTGGTTTTCTGTTCTTAAACTCTCCAGAACTCTAAAAAAACTGAATGCCTTAGCTTTTTAAAATGCTGTCTGAGACTGCCTCTTCAAAGAACTCTTCAAAAACTTCGCCCTTCCTCCAGGTCTACCCTGTTTTTTATACCCTCATACAGACCCCTTTTCCAGCTTGTTTTAACACTTAAATCATTAAGAAATGTGTTTCTTCCATCACATTCCCTGACAGCCACTACTAAGTGTCTAATTTCATTAATTAATTCAAATGTGTATGGGCAATGCTATATTTTAATCAATTCCTTTTAAGCCTCCACATACCATTATGTTTTGTTTCCCACTAACTATTAGATTAATGGTTAGTTAAGTACTTTACTGACAACCCACTAGCAAGACCGTTGGCCAAACTTTTAAACCCCAAATTACCCCTGACATTACTGTGATTTATTGTCCTAGTCCAATCCCCTGTACCTCATCAGCTATAACCAATTTCCTTAATCAAAATCAAACAGCAACTTAAACTACACAGATTAGATCAAATAGCAAACTGATATTAAACTGCTAAGATGCACATGTATATGGGAATAACTGACTACATTCACAATTCTAAACCAAACCTAGACAAAAATGAATGTAACATTGTAATATCACGAGTTCATATGCAACAAACTGATTGGAAACGGAGAGGAAAGAATCAAACATAACATAATAAGACAATTTGAACCAACAGTAATATCAAACGATCACAGTTTTATAAAATCACTCACTGAACTTGCCTAACTCGAAATACTCAACAATGTAAAGAAGAAACTAATCTAGAGTGAAACCAAATCTAATTAATACAGTGATGAAAATCTGGACCTGAAAAAGGTCTGAAAGAGGGGGGAAGAAGTGATTGACGAACATAGCAACGAAACCTAATTAGGCAAACAACAAACAACAATCAAAAAAGAAAAAGGAATAGAGGAGAAATACCTCAAAATCAGAAACCAAAAGAACTCCGTTCTCATTGACACTTCGTCTTGAAATTTTGAAGCCAAAACGGACCTTAATCCTGAGAACACTCGACTAAAGTCGGTTAAGACCTCAAATTTTTAACTTCGTACACAGTTTGAAGTTTGGTTCTTCTAGGGTTTGCCTTCGATTTGAAATTCGAAAGGCTCTAACAAGATTTGGACAGAACCAGGGTGGGATTTGGAACGGGGGTAGCTAGGTGGTTCAGTGGTGTAACTTTGGGACTGATTGGGTAGGTTTGAGGTTTGAGGTCTTGCCTTCGATCTAAGATTCGAAGCAGTCGGCCACGATTCGAGGGTGATGGTTAGAGGGGTTAGGTTGGGGAGGTCGAGGGGAAGCTGGGGTGTATACTTTGTGGTCATTGGACGGATTAGGGTTTGGTTCGATTCTTCGATCTAAGATTCGAAACGTCTGGTACTGATTCGAGGAAAACTGATTCGGGATTTGGAAAGAGGACATCATGGGGAGGCTGTGGTGTAATTTTGGGGCTGTTTGGACCACCGGAACCGCCGTGAGGCGATATTCGGTGGGCGGAGGGTGGTGGTTGAAGGCGGAGGGTGTTGGGGCCTGTCTCTAGGTTAGATACGAAGGCGAAAGGGGGGGGGGTATGGCTTAGGGGGCGTGGGGTGAGGTTTTAGGAATATATAGTGGGGTGGGGATTTGATCTTGGCCGTTGGATCATTCACGATCAACGGCCTGGATTACTTCACTAATGAGAAACGACGTCGTTTGGTTTTGTGAGGGGATCAGGTTAGACCGAGTATAGGGAATGGGTCAAAAACGGGTTATGGGAGGGGTGATCTGGACCGTTCGATCAAAACAAATCAATGGCTTGGATCTATTGGCCAAATACGACGTCGTTTGGATATATCTGGAGATGGACTGGACCGTTTGATCGTATGAGATTGATGGTCCAGATTCACAATACACAAACGATGTCGTTCTGGGTTGGTCGCAGGTGGACTGGATTTGGGGCGGGTATTGGGCTGATTTTTTGGGTAAGAACTGGGCTGTGGCCAATTTGGCCCAGTCCGGTTTCCATTTTGTTCCTTTTCCTTCTTTTCTTTTATTTCCTAATTAATAAAACTAAAATTCTAAATTAAATTATAAACCAAATTAAAAAAATACTAATTAATTCCTAATAACATTTATCACACCATTAAATACCAACTAAAATAAAAATCACACAATTGAAGATTAAATGCTAAAAAATGCCTAGTACATATTATTTGTGATTTTCATTCTCGCAAATCCAAATATTATTTAATTAATTCCTAATTATAAAATTAACTCCTAAATGCACATGCAACACATATTTTTTGTGTTTTTCTTAATTAAAGTAAAAATAAACATGCACAGACAAGTACAAATAAATCACAAGCAACACAAAACTATTTTATTTTGAATTTTTTGGAGTAGTTCTTGTAGGGCAAAAATCACGTGCTCACATTCTGGGTAGAACCTAGGTTTTTCAAATTCTGGATATTTGGACCTCCATTTGAGGTCCGATTCAAAAAAATTATATATTTGGGTTCGTGGGGGAACGGGTAATCGGATTTTGGTTCGAACCTCGGGTTTTGACCATGTGGGTCCGGGGGGATATTTGACTTTTTGGGAACAAACTTTAGTAAACCTATTTTCATGCATTGGAATTGAATCATTTAGCATTTATTGATATAATTAAGTAACTTGTGGCTAGATACGAGTGAATTGGTGGCGGAATCAAGAGGTAAAGCGATAGTTGAGACTTGAATTATGTTTGTTCCATCGAGGTAAGTGTTTGGTCTAACATTAGCTTGAGGGATTAGGAGTTGTCTCCTATTGTCTATGTGTTAATTATTGAATACGATGTATAAGCATGGTGACGAGTATCTATACGTTGGTGTCAAGCATGCCCGTGAGTCTTATATTATGATTGATGTGACTCCGTCTGTATTGTTGATGCTATAAGTGATGATTTCTATTATTGAGCAAGGCTTGTGGAAGTAATATTGGTATTTGAACATTGAAGAGCGTTGGCTCAAGTTGTAAAGTGATTTGTGGAAGTATAATTGACAATTGAACCTTATAGAGCATTGGCTCAAAAATTGTGAATTGAATTGTGAAGTAAATGTGAAAAAGAAAAGAGGATTTTGAAATTGTCTCAATTGCCAGGATGTTGTTGTCTAATGTTGTCTCCCTTGCCGGGATGCTATTGTTGATATTGTTTACCTTGCGGGGATATGACTATTGTACTATTGCTCCCTTTCCGAGATTTAATTATAAATTTGTTGATTTCCTTGCACTTATTACTTTGTGATTATTGTATGGGTGAGGAACAGCGTTAAAGCACGAAGGGTGATGCCGTGTATGATTTTGTAAGGATGAGTGTAAAAGCACGAAGGGTGATGCCGTACCGCACGATGTACCATTCCGTGCCATTTATATTAGTTTTATGGTAAGGACGAGAGAAAAAGCACGAAGGGTGATGCCATGCAGATTATATTAATTTTTATAGTGAGGACGAGAGTAAAAGTACGAAGGGTGGTGCCTATTACACCTCCTTTTTCCTACACCCCCAGGAAGGGAGTATATAAGGGAGTTTTTTCCAACTTAAAGTGACAATCAAAACGGGATTAATTTAATCAAAATTCAGATTCGCCACTTGGGATAATTTATGGTATCCCAAGTCACCGGTTCAAATCCCGAATCGAGAAATAGATTGACTCTGTATTATAGTCCGCGAACACAGAAATCCGGGTAAGGAATTCTGTTAACCCAGGAGAAGGTGTTAGGCATTCCCAAGTTCCGTGGTTCTAGCACGGTCGCTTAACTGTTATATTTGGCTTAATTATCTGATTTTAAACAACTTTTAAACCTTTGTGCATTTTAACTTTTTAACCGCTTTTATTTGATTAATTAAAGGAAGATTGTAACGTCATTTAAAATATGTTTCAAACCACGTCACATAAATGCACCCGCAGTCCGCAACACATTTTATCTAACGTTGAGCTTTGGATTTGGGTCACATAAATGCGCACCCGAATTTAAGGAAATTAATTAATCAAATAACGCGGACTCTAAATTCAAGAACAGGTTCTCACACTCCTTTCTATGCTAATTCATTATCAGTTATTCCTTAGCAAACATTGCCCTTTTTGTGAATATAAAATTGCCCTTTTCTTATATCTACCCACATTTATGCTATTAAATTAAAAGAGAGCCCCAATGATTAATAGAAATTGAATAAGCATTTACTAATAATTAGAGGAACAATTAAATTAATTTGTAACCATGGATCAAAAGTAAACCAACAACAGAGTAAAGCATCATAGGGCTGAATTTATTTTAGCAATCAATTAACAAAGGAAAACACATGCCTTTTGAATTATTCAACTCATGATTTAATAACCAAAGTTAACTGACAATTCTAGATTCATTTGAGCACCAGATTAAATTATTGAATATATTCAAGCATGAACACCTACTTAAGATCAAAATATATGACATAATAATAAAAATTTACAGAGAGAAGCACATGAATCGGAAGCATCATAAACCCATTTGCATATATCATTGGACCAACAACAGTTTAGGGGTGGACATTTCAATTAAAGGGTTACTAACCTTTTGCTGCATACAAAGAAATGAAACCCAAATGAGGTGCTGATTGAAACCTCAGACCGGCAACCAAGAACAGAACTGGAGATGAACAATGACTAACCACGACCTCAACGCTCACCGGAATGCTCAGACTAAATCAGAAAACAGACCCAATTAAACTCCATGACAGTAGCTCCTAATCTGGAGTTGTCTCTTGGCTGATGGAAGTGACGAGATCAGCTGTTGATGAGTGTGTTCAAGAGTGAAGAAGCAGCAACGACTCCTCACCTTTTATGCGTATGTGCATCATGGTATATGTGTGTGTGTGTGAAGCTCCGTTCAGTTGTGGGATATGGGGTCGTTTGGCATGAAGTGAAGGAGTCGGAGCCATGGCTTTGGTTTGGTTGTTGAAGATAAAGCAAGAGGGAAGCTATATATGTGTGTTTCGGCGAGTGTTTTGTCCAAAAGATCAAGAAGAAGCAGCCTAGAGTGTGTCGTTTGTGTGGCTTTGATGGAGCTGGTCGTTCCTCTCTAGCCTTTTCTTGAGAAAGATGAAGTTATGGAAAGGGGGTGGGGTCGTTGGAGAAGATGGAGTCGGGGTGGGGGTGGGGTGGGGGTCCCTTTCAAAAAGCTGCGTAGCCTTTTTCTGTCAGCTTTCCGTTCTTTTAGTGTTCCTCCTCTTTCTTTATTAGTCTTAGGCCTCTTTTTATATTGTAGAGTCTAGGTCTAGATAGTTGTAGATTTTTTAGGTTAAGGGGTATGGGCCTAAGAATTATGGGCTTGGAAATTATGGGTTAGGTCAAAAATTAGGCCTAAAAATGGGTTGTTTGAGCCCAAGTTCTATTCTTTCCCTGCGAACGAGATTAAAAATATGGTCCTATTTATTAATCAATCCTACTATTCAAATAATTATTAAAATAAAACTAACCATTAAAATAAATCTATTTTTGTTATTTTCAAATATCATATTAAAATAAAAATACGATACTATTTTATATATTTTTTTAAGATTAAAAATGACTCCAAAACATTAATTAACCTATTTTGTAATTTTTGTTTTCTTGTAATAAAATAAAGTAAAAGAGTCAAAATTACTTAAAATATCTATATTATGCTTAAATTAAATATTTACGCGCTAAAATATGAAAAACCTTGGGGAGGGTCAAAAATCACATGTCTACAGCTGCCTCTCTTTGACTGGAAAGACTTAGTATTTTCAGACAAAGAATGACTAGACAGGTTTTTGACCCGACCCTTATTTGGAGAGACTAAAACTAAGAGAAAATGGGAATGTGACCGAGCCCTGGTATCTGAGCTGCCTACATATCCTTGGCTATAAAGGAATCAGGCCACGTGTAGTTCAGAGGTGAGTGAGATGATAGAGTATGCTGAGGTGGAGAGCCGGTCGAGGTGCCGTTCTGCTGAGATTCCGGTTCGCGATTCCTGTTATTACATCAAAAATCAAATGAAAAAGACTAACTAAACCTGTCAACTACGAGTTAAAAGATTCCTATCTATAAGTCTTCTGAAGCTTGATCTTGAGTCTTGAATGGTTCTTCATGCAGACTTTAGATTTGAACCTTGGCGCTTGTTAGCTGCAGGTGCTATCTCGTTCTTCTGCAGCTTTTTGGATCAAGACCGGACATGTAGTTCTTGTGACTTCCATCATGTCTTAGGCAGTTCACATCTTCCATCAACTTCTGCATTTGGGTTCACTTCTTGCCTTTCTCTTTTTTTTCAATATTGTGACTAACTTCTGTTGATCACTTCGGACTGTTGACTCACATTCTTGCCGTGGGATTCTTTGGTTGCTGACTTGAATTGCAATCTGAGATGCTTTTCCTTTTCTTCAGGTGGACGCCTGATTGTTGAACTCGAACTGTATTCCCTTGCTCTCCAGGTGGGCGCCTGACTACTGAACTTGAATTGTATTCTCGTGCTCTCCAGGCCGGCTCCTGATTGCTAACTTGAAATGTATTCCCTGCTCTCCAGACGGGCTCTTGACTGCTGAACATGAATTATATTCCCATGCTTTCCAAGCGGGCTCCTGATTGCTAAACTTGAATGTATTCCCTGCTCTCCAGGCGGGCTCCTGACTGCTAAACTTGAAATTTATTCTCTACTCTCCAGGCGGGCTCCTGACTGCTAAACTTGAATGTATTCCCTGCTCTCCAGGCGGGCTCCTGACTGCTGACTTGAAATATATTCCCTGCTCTCCAGGCGGGCTCCTGACTTCAACAAAATAGAAAAAAACAAAGGAAATTTTCTGCCCCAGTTTGGGTATCTGGGCACATATGTAAGTGTAAAAACGAACCGCATTACCAAATATCAATAAGAACTTGAAAACTAAAACTTGAGTTATACTCCCTTATTCTTCAGGTGGGCTCCTGATAGCTGACTTGAAACGTATTCCTTTCTCTTCAGGTGGGCTCCTGACTTCTAACTTAAAATGTATCCCCTGCTCTCCAGGCGGTCTCCTGACTGCTGACTTGAAATTTATTCCATGCTCTCCAGGCGGGCTTTTGACTGCTGACTTGAAATGTATTCCCTGCTCTCCAGGCAGGCTCCTGACTTCAACAAAATAGACAAAAACAAAGAAAATTTTTCTGCCCCAGTTTGGGTATCTGGGCACATATGTAAGTGTAAAACGGATCGCATTACCAAATATCAATAAGAACTTGAAAGCTAAAACATGAATTGTACTCCCTTGTTCTCTAAGCGGGCTCCTGAGAGCTGACTTGAAACGTATTCCCTGCTCTCCAGGCGGGCTCCTGAGTGCTGACTTGAAATGTATTCCCTACTCTCCAGGCGGGCTCCTGATTTCAACAAAATAGACAAAACAAAGAAAATTTTCTGCCCCAGTTTGGTGGCTGGGCACAAATGTGAGTGTAAAACTAAATCATGCTACCAAATATCAATAAGAGCTTGAAAGCTAAAACTTGAATTGTACTCCTTTGTTCTCCATGTGGGCTCTTGATTGCTGAGTTAAAATGTATTCCCTACTCTTCAGGTGGGCTCCTGACTGTTGAACTTGAATGTATTCCCTGCTCTCCAGGCGGGCTCCTAATTTCAACAAAATAGACAAAACAATGAAAATTTTGTGCCCCAGTTTGGTGGTTGGGCACAAATGTGAGTGTAAAACTAAATCATGTTACCAAATATCACTAAGAATTTGAAAGCTAGGTCCCATTATCTAGGGGGTCCTGACAACTCTTAATTAAACGACAATTTTAAATCTAAGTTATATTTTCTAAAGGTGTGACTTATGCTAAGTTTTGTTATCTAAAAGAGTTTTAAACTACATCCTATTATCCAGGAAGGTCCTGAAACTCAAAATCAAGTCTTGTCCTAAAAATAACACCTTTACAACTGAACTATACTACCCTACGACAGAATTTACGATACATCTTGTAATCTAATGGCAATCTTAAAAAACTAGGTCCCGTTTATTCGGGGGGGGGGGGGGGTCCTGAAAACTCCTAATTGAATCCTATCTTAAATATGCAAACTTTGAAACCAGCTTACCTTCCTCTATGCTATTCATGATTATTTTGAATTTTAACTAAGCCATATTTTCCAGGAAGGTCCTGAAAGTTTACGGTCAAACCTGTCTGGTGCTTGCTTTTCCTTGCGGAGGGTTTCTCTGAAATAACCGAAATTTCCTGCCCCTGTTTTAATCAAAGAAAAATTTTGTCAGTTTAAAATGTGGTGGTTGGTTTGTGGCCTTGTCTTTGAGGGCGATTGCTCCTTCACTTCCCATGATAACTGATTTCCATTCAAGGACCTTTCTTGCTTATGGACTAACCACTTTCTCTGTCATCCTTATCATAGAAAATATCCCTTCTCCATTCAGACCCAACTCCCTTTATCTGTTGCATTGCTCATGAACTAACATTTACTAACCTTTGTGTTTCACCGAAAATACCTTTGATTCGTTCACCTAACATCCTCCATCTGTTGCATCGTGCTCTTGTGTTGACGTGTACTACACCTTTGTGTTTCTCATGAATTCCAAAGTACGTTAATTGCCATCCACTTAGTGTGCATGCTATTTTTTCCTGACTTAAATCACTGGCCTTGGCCTTGAAGTCTACTGTTCCCTGACTTGTCACGATAACTTCGATTTCTGCTTGGAAGACCTCGCTTGTCAGAGGTTAACCACTTCCTTTGTTGATCTTATCACAGAGAATACCTTTGACCCGTTCACCCCACATCCTCTATCTGTTGCACTGTTCACAAATCGAAATATACCAAACCTTTGTATTTCTCATGGACCCCAAAGCATGTTGATTGTTACCAACTCAGTGCGCTTGTTGTTCTTTCATGACTTATGACACTGATGTGCTGACCAGATCCCATTTTGTGCAATTGGAAAGCTGGTGGAAAATTTTGAAGTCATTTCTCACTTATTTTGACCAATCAGACTCAGGAAGAGGAAGTAAACAAGACAAAAGGAACAGAGTAAAGGACAAAGGAAAGAGGTGATTCCTGACAAGAAAACTACAAAGTAGAAATCTATCAGATGTGGATACCAACTATAATGACCATGAAATGCACCTATGGCCTCTTCTGTTGAGCAAGTCTGATGTTCAACTCCTGTTATACCCCTAAACCGTGAAACTGGGCTTCAATGCTCCGATTATCCAATCTGATTCACAATCCTTATTCGACTTGTGGTGCCCAAAGGGTTTTTACCATCAAGCTTCTCTCATTTTGTTCTTTCTCTCAACTTACCGTCTCCTTACGGTTCCCGCGAGAGTTTTCACCAATAAGACTCTCTCATTTTGATTTCTCTCAGTTCCCGTCACCTTACGGTGCCCGTGAGGGTTTTCATCAATAAGACTCTCTCATTTCCATTATTTTTCTGCTTGGACCAGAGTGTTGTCCCTGATATGAATTACCTCTCCTTGCTTGACTTGGCATCTCTCGAAGACTGATCGGAAGGTCTTTCTTTGGACCGTAATGTGGGCTTTTGGATAGGGTTAGAAAGAAAGGATATCAAAGGCTCAAAACAATTCGAATGAGTTCAAAATTACAAATTTTGGAATCAGATTTCTGACATTAATCACAACTTCTGGCCCAGTTTCTTTTTTGGGACTTTTGGATTTTTGTTTTGATGAGACCGAACCGTGAGGCTGCCTACGTATCCTTAAAAGGAATCAGGTCGAACGTAGTTCATGACATAGGAATTACTTTGTTGTTGTGATTTTATCTTTTCTCTTTCTTTTCTTTCTCTTTTTTGCTTTCTTTTTCTCTTTTTGTTGTTTTTCTTCTTTTTTCATTATTTTTTTTTTGATTTTCATTTTTCTTCTCTCCCTTTTCATTCTTTTCTTTTCTCCTTTTTCTTTACTTATCTTTCACTCTTGTGTTTCTAATCTTTGCTACTGATTCCGAAATAGGGGTATGAAAGAAAATAAACAAGGCTCAAAGGGGTGACAAAGGATAAGGTGTTTAGACAACAGAACAAAATGCCTTCGTCATTCCAATCTTCAAAACATGCTAAGTACAAACAACACAATTAAACAAACCAAGGAAGACATTCGTAACATCTTTTGATTGCGCCAGACTTGATGACCATATCCACACATTCGCCGTCTTCATCTGTTACATACAAAGCACCATTGGACAACACTCTCACTCTCACTACCACAAACGGCCCCCTACAAATTTGGGGCAAACTTGCCGTTATCTTCACCCGCTGCAGCATGATGCATTTCAATAGTGTATTTATGTTCTATCTTCCCCAGTTTCACACAATTCGGGCTTGAAGTGATCTCAAAATGCCTTTACTTATTTCCCTCAAATGTCCCTAGATCTTCAACATTGTTTCATTGATTCGTGATTAAACTGACTTTTAAAACCAGGCTGAGAATTACGCATGCATGTCATGTCACTAGAGTCAATCAGGAAAAGAACTATAAAAAGAAAAGGGAACTAAATGAAAATGACTAGAAATTACAGAAAACAAAAAATTACATTAGACAGATGGTGAAAGGGTTTGAACAACAAAACAAACAAACTAAACTGGTGTAATAAACCTAGAACAAACCTAGAAAAAACTAGACGGGCTATTGTGACTAAACAAACTAGGCAAAATAAAAGGATAGAAGGGTTTGAGTCACAAGACAATATCCGAATTACAACCCTGAAATAACCCGAACAACAAAAATAACAACAAAATAAACCACCAAAACTCCTCCCTGGCTAACCAAGAAAGGAGCGTCTTTCCAATTGCCAAGCTCGGCATCTTAGCCACTGAATTTCGCATCAACATTACTAGGACCTTCACAAACTTCCATCACATTATTCTTAATAAATTTCTTTTGGGTTCCCTTTGTTGGCTCGTTCTTATGATCAACCTCTGATAGCACTGAAAACTTCACAACGCGTGGACCTTCTAGGATCTCAGAAGAATTCTCATATTCCTTTTAAAAGCAAATCATACTCACCATATGCGTCTCATTGCGAACAAGCGATGGACTTTGGCTAGTGTCTGCTGTATCTGGATTTTGCACGACAATGTCACCTACATCAATAAGCTTCTGAATTGCTTTCTTCAGATTCCAACACTTCTCTATGTCATGCCTCGGGGCATCTGAGCAATATGCGCACCTTTGAGAAAAATCAAACTTCTTTGACAGAGGGTTTGACATTTTTATATGAATCGGCTTCAACATGTCCAATTGCTTCAACTTTTGGAACAAACTGGCATATGATTCTCCAATATGGGTGAAAGCCTTTTCTTTTTTCAGCAACCTCTCGTTCTTAAATGCTTGATTGGGCCGAAAACCTGATCCAGGGGGTTTTCGGTAGGCTCGTGGGGGTAGATAGGCATTTTGTAGAGCTGGGTACTGGGAAAGTGCTGTACGATTTTGGGAGTTCCGTGGAGAGAAGTGGCATTGGGGAGGATCATCTGGCGCACAAAGATATCCACGGGGACTTGTAGTGAAAGTATCGAACAAAATCCTGAGCCATGTCACCCAATGTAGGCCACTTACCAACATCTTGACGATTATGTCATTCCAAAGCTGCCCCAGTCAAGCTCTCACCAAAATACGCCATCAACAAATCATCTTTCTCGTCAAAACTTCTCATTTTACTGCGATAACCCCTCAAATGGGCTACTGGATCTCCACACCCATCATACAAGTTAAACTTTGGCACTTTAAACCCCGCAGGCAGACGAACGTCGGAGGACATAGACAATTCTTTGTAAGACATGCTACCTTGGTCTCCCGTTCCTTGCTTGTTCTTTAGGGACTATTCTATGCCTTTCAGCCTCCTGGGTATCTCGTCTCGCCGTTCTCTTCATGTGAACATTTTATTTTCAATATGAGGCTCATCCTGCGGGCCCTGCTTGTATGAGTTGGGAACCTTGTGGGCAATCTCTGAGGGGTAATATCGGGCATCGTGAGCTTTGACTGGGTGTTCATTATCAGGGATAGTGGATGTGATAGGAGGGCGATTTTGGGGAGAGGTAATTGGAGGATGAGTGATGAAGCTACTAGGACGATCGGGAAAGCTGTGATAGATGGGTGAATTTGGAGAGTATGGGGGATCATCTGGCACTATGACCGGAGTTTGGGTAAAGTCAACATCTAAGAGGCTAGGTGGTGGCGGGGGTGGTGCCTTCCCAGTCATCCAGGCCTGATACATGTCCGTCATGTGTTGTCTTAACATCCTTACCTCATCAACCAAACCAGTGCTCTATTCAACTAACTGCTTTCGGGTACAGGTATCAACCAACCCGATTTTGTTGTTGTCCATCATTGCCTTTTGACCTTATGTTGTGGAGAGGAGTTACTACTTTGAGAACCACAAACCAACCACCTTTCTGCTATGAAGATATCAAAAGGAACAAAATAGAGTCATCCCGTTAGTGTTAGAGCATTTAACAACAAAAATATCACATTGCGTGGAATGCACCTAGCAACAATTAATAGTTCTAAAATGACTTCGAGGATCATCAGGTCACTTGGCATCATCCCAATTTTGTTCATTTCAATCGTCTCTTTTCTTTCTTTCCTGACACTTGCTTGATCATTTTCCTTCCTCTTCTTCTAATATCACTCTTTTCTTTCCTCTCATTTCTCACATCCCACAATTTTATTTTATTTTTCTTTCTTTCTTTTCTTCTTCTTTTTTTTTTCTTTTTTTCTTTTATTTTAACAGTAAAAAAAAATGATTCGATCGAACCCTATGTAGATTGCCTACGTATCATGACCCCGCATGAATTTGATCTTTATGTAGTTCTGGCAGAACGAGAGTAAAATAAACAAACTAACGTTCTCATTTTTTCTTCTACCTTAATGACTACTCTGATGAGAAAAGAGAAATAAAAGAAGCAAAACCCTTTTTTTCTAGACTTAATGTTTTATAACCTATTTTAAACTCAAGCTTAACGAGCATATATTTTTGCTTTTTTTTCTTTCTTGAAACAGACACTCTATGGGAAATTATTAACGAAAAACCCTAGAAGAGAAAAAAAATACCTTTTGACTCTTTTTTTAGGAAGAAGATCGAAAGAATAAACCACAGAAAAATATTTTGAATTTCCATTTGATATTCTTATGCAAGATTTCGAAGCAAGCAATGAAAAAGATAAAACATAATGTTTTTGGATTTCAATTTTGATTGTCTAAAGGAAAATTTCTAATGATAAACAAAAGATAAAGTATGCTTTTTTCTATGTACAATATCCTAAAGTTCTAATGAAAATAAAAAGAATTTTTTTTCATCTTTCATTAATTTCCCAAAAAAATACCTCACAAGAAAAATCTTTTTGGATTTTGGAATTAATGCCTTAAAGAAAACTTTTAAAGAGGTACTAAAAGAAAATTCATTTTTTTTTGAATTTTTGTTCTAATATACTAAAGAAAGTATAAAAGCAAATTTTTTTTTTTAAAAAAAATTTCTAGATACTAATTTCCTAAAATAAAACCACGTCAAACTTTTTTTTCTTCTTCTTGATTTCTAGGAGTAGTATTTCTAAAGAAAATTCTAACGGAAATATAAAAACACAAAATATCTTTTTTTTTTTGGATTTTGAGTTACACCACACCTTTTCAAATACAAAATAAAAGTACAATAACAAAAAACTCGACATTGCTGTACAAAACTAGAAAGTAAAAGACGACGTAAAAAAAACATACTCCAAACATAAAAATAAAATAAAAATAACAAATATAAAAAATCTCCTTAAGCAACTCCTGAATGTAGAGGTCCTGGGGTATCTGTCATGCTCAAACTCCGGTAAGTGGATCCACACCTGTATGAGAAAACTTAAACCAACGCTATGTGAGACAATAACATTCCCTACTAGACACATGCAAGACATTATTGAGGCTATTTTTGCAAAATGACTTATTTGGCCAAAAGGTGGTTAGAAGTGAAAAATTTGGCTAATACCCCGCAAATCCAAGAACCTAAGATTTACTAGGAAGACCGGACCCTATGTGGGTTGCCTATATATCACGCCCCGAAAGATGAGAATCAAGTATGCTTAGTTCGGGCAGATTGGATACGGGTGAGAAATAAAAATAAAAACTAATTTAGAAAAAATATGTTTTTTTCTTCTTTCCTTTCTCTTTTTTTTTTTTGAAAAATGATGAAATATGTAAACTCTTCTTCTTCTTTTTTATTTTCTTTTTCCCCCCTTTTTTTGATTTTTGATTTTTGAAAAATGATGAAAAAGAACAAAAATCTTTTTGAATTTTTCAAGCTCTTTTTTTTTCTTAACAAAATGTAACAAAAAACATAATTAGACCCCACTCGCTTTATCTTCACACTTCACCATCTCTTTTACTTTTTTTTCTTTCTTCTTTCTTTTTTCATTGTTTTTTTTCCATTTCTTCATTTACCCTCAGCTATCATTGGTCCGCCAAATGACCCTTTTACCCTTGAATAAATGCGACATGTAGCACATAAGATGCATCAGGATGGACTTTTATTTTCTGGGTTATACCTGTCCTAGACGGACTCAACCCCTGTGTTGAGTCCCCAAAGTCAAAATGCACATGATGCAAGCAAGCGCTCCTACTAGGGATCCGGTATGAGGTCTTGTTATACTAGGTTTAAAACCTGGGTTTATTGTTCTAGACCTGGCTTATCCGAGTGGACATATCGAGCCGAGGGGGGGCTGCGTACCGGTAACCAAAAGATCATCCGGCTTTACAACTTGTCCGAACCTTGTTCTATTTGGGACATGACACTAACAGAAAGAAGTCACGGCCAGCGTGCACTCCTCGGGAGAGAGAAGAGAGGGTTTCGTAGCAATTTATATATACAATTCAGATAATATCAAAGCGGTAAAAAGCAACATTTAGCACATTAGGTCCAAACATGTAATAAAATCAGATAGCAAATAAAGCCAAATATAACAATTCATCTAAGCTAGAATTCTGAACTCTGAACCAGAGATTATGGGTTCTTTATCCCCAGCGGAGTTGCCAGAGCTGTCACACCTCCTTTTTCCTACACCCCCGGGATGGGAGTATATAAGGGAGTTTTTCCAACTTAAAGTGACAATCGAAACGACTTTAATTTATTAAAAATTAAGAGTCGCCACTTGGGATAATTTATGGTGTCCCAAGTCACCGGTTCAAATCCCGAATCGAGGAAAAGATTGACTCTGTATTACAGTCCGCGAACATAGAAATCCGGGTAAGGAATTCTGTTAACCCGGGAGAAGGTGTTAGGAATTCTCAAGTCCCGTGGTTCTAGCACGGTCTCTTAACTATTATATTCGACTTAATTATTTGATTTTAAACAATTTTGAACCTATGTACAAATTTTAGTTTTAGCCACTTTTATTTAATTAATTAAAGGAAGATTGTAACGTCATTTAAAATATGCTTCAAACCACGTCACATAAATGCACCCGCAGTCCGCAACACATTTTATCTAACGTTGAGCTTTGGATTTGGGTCACATAAATGCGCACCCGAATTTAAGGAAATTAATTATTCAAATAACGCGGACTCTAAATTCAAGAACAGGTTCTCACACTCCTTTCTATGCTAATTCATTATCAGTTATTCCTTAGCAAACATTGCCCTTTTTTGTGAATATAAAATTACCCTTTTCTTATATCTACCCACATTTAAGCTATTAAATTAAAAGAGAGCCCCACCAAACTATGATTAATAGAAATTGAATATGCGTCTACTAATAATTAGAGGAACAATTAAATCAATTTGTAACCATGGATCAAAAGCAAACCAACAACAGAGTAAAGCATCATAGGGGCGAATTTATTTTAGCAATCAACTAACAAAGGAAAACACATGCCTTTTGAATTATTCAACTCATGATTTAATAACCAAAGTTAACTGACAATTCTAGATTCATTTGAGCACAAATTAAATTATTGAAGATATTCAAGCATGAACACCTACTTAAGATCAAGAGATATGACAGAATAATAAAAATTTACAGAGAGAAGCATATGAACCGGAAGCATCATAAACCCATTTTCATATATCATTGGACCAACAACAGTTTAGGGGTGGACATTTCAATTGAAGGATTTATAACCTTTTGCTGCATACAAAGAAATGAAACCCAAATGAGGTGCTGATTGAAACCTCAGACCGACAACCATGAACAGAACCGGAGACGAACAATGACTAATCACGACCTCGACGCTCACCGGAAAGCTCAGACTAAATCAGAAAACAGACTCGATTAAACTCCATGACAGTAGCTCCTAATCTGAAGTTGTCTCTTGGCTGATGGAAGTGACGAGATCAGCTGTTGATGCGTGCGTTCAAGAGTGAAGAAGCAGCAACGACTCCTCACCTTTTATGCGTATGTGCATCATGGTGTATGTGTATGTGTGTGAAGATCCATTCAGTTGTGGGACATGGGGTCGTTTGGCGTGAAGTGAAGGAGTCATAGCGATGGATTTGGCTTGGTTGCTGAAGAAGAAGCAAGAGGGAAGCTGTATGTGTGTGTTTCGGCGAGTGTTCTGTCCAAAAGATCAAGAAGAAGCAGCCTAGAGTGTGTTGTGTGTGTGGCTTCGATGGAGCTAGTCGTTCCTCTCTAGCCTTTTCTTGAGGAAGATGAAGTTATGAAAGGGGGGGATCGTTGGAGAAGATGGAGTCGGGGGGGAGGGGTGGGGGTCCCTTTCAAAAAGCTGCGTAGTCTTTTTCCGTCCGCTTTCCGTTCTTTTAGTGTTCCTCCTCTTTCTTTATTAGTCTTAGGACTCTTTTTATATTGTAGAGTCTAGGTCTAGATAGTTGTAGGGTTTTTAGGTTAAGGGGTATGAGCCTAGGAATTATGGGCTTGGAAATTATGGGCCAGGTCCAAAATTAGGCCTAAAAATGGGTTGCTTGAGCCCAAGTTCTATTCTTTCCCTGCGAACGAGATTAAAAATACGGTCCCATTTATTAATTAATCCTACTATTCAAATAATTGTTAAAATAAAACTAACCATTAAAATAAATCTATTTTTGGTATTTTCAAATATCATATTAAAATAAAAATACGATACTATTTTATATATTTTTTTAAGATTAAAAATGACTACAAAACATTAATGAATCTATTTTGTAATTTTTGTTTTCTTTCAATAAAATAAAGTAAAAGAGTCAAAATTACTTAAAATATTTATATTATACCTAAATTAAATATTTGCGCGCTAAAATATGAAAAATCTTGGGGAGGGTCAAAAATCACATGTCTATAGTGCCGTGCATTTGTTTGACTTCTGATTCTTGCTGATAATTGAGTTATGGTGTTCTTTATGTTTATTTACTGATTTTTCTATTGTTGCTTGATTTTATTGTGATGTTATTGATCCCCTTGCCCAAATTGTTTTGTGATTGTTGCTTGGGTGAGGAAGAGTGTAAAGCACGAAGGGTGATGCCGTGCATAATATTTGTGAGAGAGTGTTAAAGCATGAAGGGTGATGCCGTGCATTTTATTTGTGAGAGAGTGTTAAAGCACGAAGGGTGATGCCGTGCACTTGTCTTTGATTTCCTGATTTTTAATGGTAACTGAGTTATAGTTTCTCTATATTTAATTGTTGGTTTTCTGTTGATACTTGTTGTACCCCGCAGCATGATTCTCCCTTCCTACCTTCAACTGAACTGTGGTGATCCTTATATTTATTTGTTGTTCTTTTGTTATTATTTGATGTCCCCGCAACATGTTTCCCCCTCCCAACCTTAACTGTGCATTTCTGCTTTTATTTTCCACTGTATATGATTTAACTGCACAGGTTTATTTGGAAGTCTGGTCCTAGCCTCGTCACTACTTCTCCGAGGTTAGGCTAGGCACTTACCAGCACCTAGGGTCGGTTGTGCTGATACTACACTCTGCACTGTGTGCAGATCCCAGTGCTGTAGCTTTTGGACCGCAGTGAGATTGCTTCCTTCAGTCCAACATGCGACCCAAGGTAGTCCTGCAGGCGTCCGCAGGCCCTGGCATCTCCTGCTATCCTTTCATCCTGTTTCATTTACGTATTTCAGAAACAATGTTGTATTTATTTTTCGGACCTTGTTTGTAGTATTCCTACACCGTCTATGAAATTGTGACACCAGATCTGTGTAGTTTACGTATGGATTGGTATTGGCATCTTTATAAATATATTACATTTCAGACTTCCGCTTTTAATTTCCGCTGTTTATATAATATTGGCTCTTAATTGTTAAAAGATTAAAAGTGGGAAAAAGGTAAACAATTCTAATGGTTGGCTTGCCTAGCTTTCACTAGTAGGCGTCATTACAACTCCCGATGGTGGGAAATCCGGGTCGTGATAGAGGGGGACAAGAATATTGTGTTGGTGATTTGAAGCACTCCGAGAGTCATCAAGATTTTGGATATTGTAGGTGTATAAAAGTTGCGGAGGTCGAGGGGGCTTGAGTAAGATGAGCACGGAAGAGCGACTGAACAAGACGAAATTCTAGTGGAGTTTTAGAAGAACGTGGGTAGAGTAGGTTTGGAGTGGCTCGCTGGATTGTTTAATGTCATTTTTAGGACAAAGAAGATTCCAAAAAGTGAAAGTGGAGTACGATAATTCTGTTGTACATGAACAAGGGTGATATCCAGAATTGCAACAACTGCATAGGTATCAAGCTGCTGAGCCACACTATAAGAGATTGGGATAGGGTGGTGGAAGTAAGGGTGACAAGGAGTGTGTGTATGTTGACAATTGGGATTCATGCCGAGGAGTTCGACTACTGAAGCCATTCATTTTGTTAGAAAATTGGTGGAGCAGTATAAGAGGATAAAGAGGGACTTGCATATGATGTTCATTGACCTAGAAAAAGCATAAGACAAAGTCCTAAGACATGTTTTATGGAGATGATTAGAGGCCAGAGGTGTTCCATAGCTTACACTGGAGTGATTAAGGATATATATGATGGAGCTAAAACCCGGATAAGGACAATAAGAGGAGGCTCAGAACACTTTCCAGTTGTGATAGGATTATATCAGAGTTCAGCTTTTAACCCATTTTTATTTGCCCTGACGATGGACGCAGTGATGTGTCACATTCAATGAGAAGTTCCATGCTGTATGTTATTTGTAGATGACATTGTGTTGATTGACAAGATGCGAGGCGATGTTTAACGCTAGGTTGGAGGTGAGACAAACCCTAAAGTCTAAAAGCTCCAAGTTGAGTAGGCCTAAGATAGAATATTTGGAGTGCAAGTTTAGTAACGTGAATCATGAAGTAGACGTGGAAGTGAGGCTTAATAGACAAGTCATCCCAAAGAGAGGAAGTTTCGAGTATCTCGGGTCAATAATCCAAGGTAATGGGGAGATTGACAAGGATGTCACACATTGTATTGGAGCGATATGGATGAAATGGAGACTCGCATTTGGTGTTTTATGTGATAAGAATGTGACACCAAAACTTAAATGTGAGTTCTATAAAGCGGTGGTGAGACCAACTATGTTGTATGAGGCAGAGTGTTAGCCAGTCAAGAACTTCCATACCCAGAAAATTTATGTAGTAGAAATGAGAATATTGAGATGGATGTGTGGGCTTACCAGTATAGATAAGATTATGAATGAAAATATTAGAAAAGGTAGGCGTGGTCCCAGTGGAGGACAAGATGCAATAAACGAGGCTTAGATGATTCTTGCATGTGAAAAGGTGAGGCACAAATGCTCAGTAAGGATGTGCAAGAATTTGGCCTTTGGATGTCTGCGGAGAGGTAGAAGTAGGCCAAAGAAGTATTAGAGAAAGGTGATTAGATAGGACATGGCACTATTTCAGCTTACCGAGGACATGACCCTTTATAGGAAGTTGTGGAGATCGAAAATTAGGGTAGAAGGTTAGTAAGTAGTCGTGCGTCTCCCTTATCCTCACCAGTAATATCTATGCTAGTCTTGTACTTTATTATTTTCAGATTGTTATCCCTATATGTTGGTTCTTTCACTTCAGTTATCTTGTTAATGTTGTTTCTTATTGCTATTATTTTTTTCATCTTTCCTTGAGGTGAGGGTCTATTGATATGTAGGGATTTTGACTGCTTATTTTCTCTCTTTTACTTGCGTTTTAGCTCAAAAATGCTAAAAGGTATTCTTGAAAACTAACGAAATGTGCTTACTTGTAGAAATATTGGGAAACGAGCCAAAAAGTCAAAATCAACTCATAAAAGAGTCTAAAGTGAACAAAAACCAAAACAGGGCAAAAGAGATAGTAGTGTCGCCGCAGAAGGAGACTTAGAGAGTATGTTTTGGCCAGCTAAGGGAGTGCAAACCACACTGAAATTGTGCGGCTGCAGGAGGTCAAGTGCGGCCACGCCCATTATTATGTGGACCGCAGGGTTGAGATTCAGAAAGCGGAAAAGTTTAGGAGTGCGGACCGCACCACTTTTGTGCGACCGTATAATCCCAAGTGCGGCCGCACCCATTTCTATGCGGACCACAGGAGACCCCTTGTTCCAAGACCAAGTTCCCAAGACAGTAGATCACAGCACTTTTGTGTGGCCGTAGAAGCCCATTGTGCTGACCGCACCAGAATCATGCGGCCGCACAACCTTTGTAGGGGCATTTTGTTAGATGTTTTCAGCTTAGTATAAATATAACTTTTTGTCATTTTTAGGTTAGGTTGAGTTTGCAGAGGTGCACCTGAGCGATTTTCTTTACTTATTTGAGTAATTTTGTACTAGATTGACTTCTTATCTTTAGTTTTCTTTGGTTAATCAATTATTATTCAATCTATCTTAATTTCTTTTTGTATTTCTTCATTTTTTATGAGTAGCTAAATCTTTAGCTAGGGTCGTGGCTCAACCCTAGCATGGATAATTAATAGGTATATAATTTTTGGGCTTGTCTGTCATTGGGTTAGTGTTATTTAGTTTTGTTTATGCTTAAACCCTAGAATTAATGGTTGCAAACATTGATTCATGCTTATTTGACCTAGTCTTTGCTTGAGAAAGAGAGACTAGGTTTGGGAAAACTTGGCTAACAAGGAATTGTGGTGAACTCAAGAAATTGATAGCCCAATTAAAGGGTCAAATCTAGAGATAGTAAGACCCGACTTGAGCATATATGACTTGATTTGTGCAAAAATCTATTTTGGCTTGAGAAAGCCAAATCGAGCAAAATCACTCAAACTACCGAGAGGTAAAGAGTGAGAAATTGCGTGTGATTGCTATACCAAGATCCCGATAAATCAAACTTGCCCTATAGTTTACAACCTGTTGGGTAGCCACCTAGGTGGAAGTCGTGACCCTAGATTCTTTTATCATTTGAGAAACAACCTAAACCAAAAATATTATTTTCTAGTTTAATACTTTCAATCATTTGTTAAAAGTAGAAATAGAAACAACCAATGAATATGTGGAAGTACAATCTAAGGCACATCATACATTTACTCTAGTTATATACCTAATCTAATTCTAACTCCCTGTGGATTCCGCCTTGACTCGTGTTGGGTTTATAATTGCTTTGACCGCCTCACTACCTAATTGTTGTGTGAGTTTGGGTGAGATCAATTTTTGGCGCCGTTGCCGGGGAGTTAAACGGATTTAGCTATATATCTAGGTTTTTGTGTATTTGTCTTTCTTTCCTTTCGAGTCACTAATTTTGTGTTTGAATTGATTTTTGGTACGAAAATGGCTCTTAACAATGATCTCATTGAAAATGTTCCATTGGCGGAGGACGTGGATGATGATGCAATCGATGAGGTTCCTATTGAAACTCAAGATAATAGACGAGGATGCACGCCTCACGATAATGTGGCCATCCTTCACCCACCTCCACCAAGAGCGGCAGCCTACCGACAATTGCCAAATGAGGGTTATGCAAGTGTTATGTCTAGCCCAACATTAGGGCATGCAACTTCCAAATCACCAACGTGATGCATATACTACTTGAACAACGAGGTTTCTTCACTAGGGCTCCGAATCAAAAAGCCTACAAGCATCTCAAGGGGTTCGTCGATACTTCTTGGGGGAGCAAGCAGACAAATGTTTTTGAGGACGTGCTGAGGTTGAGGGTATTTCCCTTTTCTCTATAGGGAAAAACATTGGACTGGTTAGAGAGGTTGCCTAATCATTCCATCACCACTTGGGATGAGTTAGTAGAAAAGTTCATTTCCAAATTCTTCTCTCCAGGACATATGGCAACGCTTCGGGATGAGATTCTTGCTTTCAAGCAAGAACCCAATGAGCCATTGCATGAGATTTGGGAAAGATATCGTACCATAGTTAAAGAATGCGCGAGCAATGATATGACTAAGGCCATGATCCAATAGACCTTATACAGGGGGATAAACACAACTAATCAATGTGTGGTTAATCAACTCGCAGGGGGGAACTTCATGAATACGCCATATGCCGAAGCTTGTCAAATTCTTGATGAGATGGCGGATACCTCTTCGGCGTGGAAAAGTAGAGCCAATGTACCGCAAGGTGACCCTAATGTTATTCACCTACACAAGGAGCTACATGACCATGGGCAAGCTATTGCCGAGTTGACAACTACCATAAACCAATTGACCAAGGCTCAACTTCAATAAGTTCAAGGGCCGAAACAAGTACATGCAATGGAAGGTGTGAATATGATGGTAAACAAAAGACGGCAACAAGGTCAATAAATGCAAAGATGTCCGAAACAATTTTTGCAAGATTATAGTGGTTATGATCAAGGTGATTCATTCAATGAGCAAGACGAAGAAGTTCAATTTGTCAACAATTATCAAGGGCAAAGAAACAATGCTCAAGGACAAAAACAACGACGATGGAGGTCACAAGGGAACCAAGGTAATTGGAACAACCAAAATCACCAAGGCAATTAGAGTGGTGGCAATTCTAATCAAAGCAATTGGAACAATCAAGGAAATCAAGGCAATTGGAGTAATCAAGGAAATTGAGGTAAGAATAATCAAGGCAATTGGGGAGGCAATAATCAAGGAGGGTAGAACAACAACAACAACCGGGGCCGGGTTTTCAAAGGCCTACGATGTACCAACAACCAAGAAGTCCACCTCCCTATCCTTCTCAAGGCCCGAGCTCTTCTTCCAATGAGATGGGTAGAATTGTAAACATGTTTAAATAGGTGATGGAGAAGAATGCCGACCCCGATGCTCAAATAGCCTCGCAAAACACTTCTATTCGGAATTTGTAGGTTCAATTAGGCCAAATCTCACAAGCTTTGAACACTAGTCCTAAGGGGGCACTACCTAGTGATACGGTGGTGAACCCGAAAGGTAGGAATAATACAGGACATGCTTTAGTCGTGACTACTAGAAGTGGAAAAGGTGGAGATGCAACCACCTCAAATCAAAGAAGGATTGTGGATGAAGATGTTGTGGTTTAATAGGATGAAATCCCAAGCAATGTGGTTCAAGATAATGAAGAAGTGAGAATTGATATAGATGAAAGTATGGAGGAGACACAAGAAGAAGTGAAACCGTCTAGGGAACACGTGATTGGCATGCCACAGAATCGGTGGTACCAAAGGCTAAAGCACCAATGCAAAGGCCTCCTCCTCCATACCCTCAAAGGCTTGCAAAGCAAAACAGTGAGAACCAATTCAAAAAGTGTATTGATATGATGAAGAGTTTGTCGATTAATGTGACATTGGTTGAGGCATTGGAACAAATGCCAGGATATGCAAAATTCATGAAGGATTTGGTAACCAAGAAAAGATCAATGAATTGTGAAACCATAAAGATGACTCACCAAGTGAGTGCTATTGTGCACTCAATAGCTCCAAAGATGGAAGATCCGTGCACTTTCACAATCCCTTGCACTATTGGGAGCGCCGATTTTGCCAAATCATTATGTGATCTCGGGGAAAGTATCAACTTGATGCCCTACTCGATGTTCAAAACTTTGGTAATTGGGAAACCAAGACCCACATCCATGAGGTTGAAAATGGCGTATTGGACAATGAGGAGGCCTTTGAGTATTATTGATGATGTTTTGGTTAGAGTTGACAAGTTCATCCTCCTGGCGGACTTTGTTATCCTTGATTGTGAAGGGAACTATGAGGTGCCTATCATTTTGGATAGACCTTTCCTTGCTACTGGTAAGGCTATTATTGATGTGGAGGCTGGTGAGCTCACTTTCCGGGTCGGTGACGAAAAGGTGGTCTTCCATGTGTGTAAATCAATGATGCAACCGAATAGTAATAAAGTTTGTTCGTTTGTATATTTTGTGATCGACGTGATAGTTGATGATGCTAGTGCAACAATGAATGTTGAGGACAAATTGGAAACTGTTTTGCTCAACCTAGATGATGATAAGGAGAGTGATGACTATGTGGAGTGTGTAAATGCATTGCAAGGCATGGGATCATACACTTATGAACCCTGAAAGCTATCTTTGGATCTTGAAAACTAGAAGACTCCTCCAACAAAGCCCTCAATCGAGGAGCCTCCTACCCTGGAGCTAAAGCCATTTCCCTCGCACCTTAGGTATGAATTCCTTGGCCCTTCTTCTACTCTACCAGTTATTCTTTCTTCGTGCTTAACTAACATGTAGGTAGAGTCTACATTAGAGGTGCTACAAATGAGAAAAAGAACAATCGGTGTGACTTTGGTGGATATCTGGGGAATAAGCCCCGCCTTTTGCATGCACAAGATTATTTTGGAGGAGGGTGCAAAACCATTCGTTGAACATCAAAGAAGGGTGAATGAAGCAATGAAAGAGGTAGCGAGGAAAGAGATAATCAAGTGGTTAGATGCCGGGGTTGTGTACCAAATTTCCGATAGCTCGTGGACCTCTCAGGTGCAATGTGTCCCAAAGAAAGGGGGCAAGACTGTGGTAAAAAATGATAAGAATGAATTGATTCCAACAAGAACCGTCACCGGGTGGAGAATGTGCAAGGACTGTAGGAAGCTAAACAAAGTTACTCGGAAAGATCATTTCCCGCTTCCATTTCTTGACCAAACGCTTGATAGGTTGGCCGGGCGTGCTTTTTATTACTTTTTGGATGGATACTCCGGTTATAACAAAATCCTTATTGCTCTTGAGAACCAAGAGAAGACCACTTTCACTTGTCCTTATGGTACTTTATCGTTTTCAAGGATGCCTTTTGGGTTGTGTAATGCACCGACGACTTTTCAACAGTGTATGATGGCGATTTTCACTGACATGGTGGAGGACATTCTCGAGGTTTTTATGGATAATTTTTTGTGGTTGGGAACTCGTTTGAAGATTGTTTGAAAATTTTGGATAGTATATTGGCTGGATGTGATGAGACAAAATTTGGTGTTGAATTGGGAGAAGTGTCACTTCATGGTCGAGGAAGACATTGTCCTCGACCATAAAATTTCAAAACATGGTATTGAGCTTGACCAAGACAAAATTGAGATGACCTCGAAACTCCCTCCTCTTACATTCGTGAAGGGAGTGAGGAGATTCTTGGGTCATGCAGGTTTCTATCGCCAATTCCAAAAAGACTTTTTCAAGGTGGTGAACCGATTATGCAAACTTTTGGAGAAGGATACCAAGTTCCATTTTAATGAAGATTGTATGAATGGCATTCGAGTTGCTTAAGTTCAAGTTGACTACTACTCCTATTATCACCACACCGGATTGGAGCTTGCCTTTTGAGCTCATGTGTGATGCTATTGATGTTGCGGTTGGAGCGGTATTGGGGAAAAGAATCAACAAAATCTTCCATCCGGTCTACTATGCTAGCAAGACCATGAATGATGCCCAAGTCAATTACACAGTGACCGAAAAAGGAGCTATTTGCTATTTTTTTTGCCATGGAGAAGTTTTGGCTGCATTTGATGGGTACTAAGGTGATTTTCACACCGACCAAGCGGTGCTTCCATATTTGATGAGCAAGAAAGATCATAAGTCAAGGTTATGCGGTGGGTTCTCCTTTTGCAAGAGTTTGATCTAGAAATTCAAGACCGCAATGGTAGTGAGAATCAAGTGGCGGACTACTTGTCCCATTTGGAGGAGGAGGGGAGGCCTTGTGATGGCCTTGAGATCAATGATTCATTTCCCAACGAGCAACTCCTTGGGGTTTCGATGACCGGGATGCCATGGTTCGCCGATCTAGCCAACTATCTTGTGAGCGACATTGTACCAAATGGGTTCTCTTCAAACCAAAGGAAAAAACTCAAACGGAATGGCTTGGACTATTATTGGTATGAGCCATATCTTTTTCGGATATGTACCGATGGTGTGATCCGGCGATGTATGCCGTAAGAAGAACAAATGGGAATTCTTGAGGCTTGCCACTCTTCACTGTATGGTGGTCACTATGGTGGAGCTAGAACAGCTGTAAAGGTTTTGACTTGTGGATTCTATTGCCCTACCCTATACAAGGATGCTAGTGAGCTTCTAAATCATTGTGATGAGTGCTAAAGGGCAGGTAGAATTTCCAAGAATAATTCGATGCCCCCCACCACCATTCTAGAGATTGATATCTTTGATGTTTTGGGTATTAATTTCATGGGATCATTCGTGAGCTCTTGTGGGAGCACTTACATTTTGGTAGCTATGGACTATGTATCAAAATGGGTTGAAGCCATGGCTTTACCCAACAATGAAGCTCAAAGTGTGGTGGCATTCTTTAAAAAGAACATCTTCACAAGGTTTGGTACTCCGAGGGCCATTATTAGTGATGGGGGTTCACATTTTTGCAACCGAGCTTTAGATACCTTGCTCACAACGTATGGTGTCACTCATAAAGTCTCAACCCCCTACCATCCTCAAGTAAGCCGATAGGTTGAAGTCTCCAACTGGGAGATCAAGAGTATGTTGTCAAAGACTGTGATTGCGAACCAGATAGATTGGTCAAGAAAACTTGATGATGCTCTTTGGGCCTATATGACAGCCTACAAGATGCCGATTGGGATGTCTCCATATCGATTGGTATTTGGAAAGGAGTGCCATCTTCCGATAGAACTTGAGAATAAGGCTATGTGGGCATTGAAAAAGTTGAACCTTGAGTGGGATGTCGCTGTAAACCTAAGAGTGGCACATTTGAATGAGCTTGACGAATTCCAATATCATGCCTACACAAGTTCATCCCTTTACAAGGAGAAGATGAAGTACCTCCATGAAAAGTATATCCACAACAAGGAGTTCAAAAAAAATGATCTGGTGCTATTGTTCAATTCCCGATTAAGGATGTTTCCGGGCAAGTTAAAATCAAAATGGAGTGGGCCCTTTGAAGTAGTGAATGTAACCCCCTTTGGTGCTCTAGATTTGAAAATAAAGAATGATGAGATTTTTAGAGTCAATAGGCACCAAGTTAAACATTATCTTGGCAAGGTTGATGATGGCTACATGGTGTCAGTTCTTCATTTCAAGTGATTGGTAATTTGCGTCGTGCCGCGATATTAAATCAGGCGCTTTTTGGGAGGCAACCCATGTCTTTTTCTTTCTTTTATTTTTCTTCTTTTACATAGGTTTGGTTTTGTGCTAACCAGTTTTGAAGTGTATGCAGGATTGGGTGTGCATTACAGGGACTATGCATGAAAAATTTGGCTAAGTGTCAAAATGCATAGTCTCTAAAGTTGGACTGTCAAAATTGCTTAAGGAATTACGGCCGAACACATTTTTGTGCGGTCCGCACTGATGCTGCAGACGCACTTATTTTTGTGTGGTCCACAAGCAGTCCTCTCAAAGGCAAGTAAGGAGTGCGGTCCGCATCAAAATTATGTGGCCACTCTTAGGTAAAAATCTGGGTCCCACAGGTAAAATTATAAATAGGACCTCTTGCATCTGTTTACACTTTTCGACCTTTTTGAGCCTCGAAGATAAGATTGCATAGTAAAACTCTCATTTGCTCTCAAACTTTTTCCTCACTTCATCACTTGCATCCTCATTACTAGTATGTTCATTTCCTCATTAGATTCTTCATCTCTTGTTTGCTTTGTTCTTAGATTTAGGGTTGATTATATGCTCAAAAATGTTAGTGTTTCATTGTTCTTTCTTAGAATCATATGGGTAACTTGTTGAACATTAATTTGGGTCTAGGTAATTAGCTAATGTCATTTGATTTCTAAAACCTTGGCCATTTGAGACCAAATTGCATGAACCCTAGGTCAGCGCGGGTGAAATTTGAATTGTGCAGTCCGCAGAAGAGTCTATGCCGCTGCACACACTTTTGTGCGGTCCACAGCCCTCAGAGTTAGGAATATTTTTGTGCTTGACTTGTGCGGCCACAATCAAAATGTTGCGGTCCACAATGGACTTCTGCGGCCGCACTCATGTTTGTGCGTTCTGCAGTGATGAAAGTTCAGAGACATCAGTAGTCTGAATTTGGGGCTTTGCGGCCACACTTATTTTTGTGTGGTACGCAATGGGGATCTGCGGCCGCACTTATTTTTGTGCGGTCCACAATGGGCACTCTGCGGCCGTACTATTTTTGTGCGATCCGCAATGGGCAGTCTGCGGCCGCACTCACTTTTGTGTGGTCTGCACTGCCCTTCTGAGAATTATTTCCTGCAACTTCTAATTATGTCTATGCATGCATTATAAGCTTCAATTGTAACTGATTTCTAGTTCTTATGTGTGTAGACAATGGTTCGCTCACGTGGTAGAGGAGATACGCCATTAGGGTGGGAAGAACCCTTCCGAGGCTGGGTCGAGGAAAAAGTGATCTACCTCTAGCAATCCAAAAGGCTATCAGCAAGAAATCAATAGCCAATAGAGCCCCTAACACCTCGGAGACCAGTGAGTACGTCCCATCCGGGGAAGCTTCTAAGGGTAACTCCGTGCAAGCGTAGTCAAAAGCCGAAGCACAACAAGAAGACCAATCACAACAATGCTCTCGGAATTTCATTTGGTCGATGAGCCTTCGTGAGCTCCCAATTCATATGAAGGTTCGGAAGAGGGAAGCCAAGACTCTGAGCCCTCTTCCTCACTTTCTCCCCCTGCTCCAACAAACTTAGATGATTTTGATATTCCAAATGATGGGAGAGGGGGCGATACTATAGTGTTAGGGTTTGAAAGATCATGAAGGTCGGAGATATGGGAGGCCAGATTTGTTAGTGCCAATACCTTCACCAAGTTTAGGGAATGGTGGCCATAGAGGTTGCTCACTATCAAGCGACAGTTCTTAATGAAAGGCCTGAACAAACACAACCCTAATGTTCTTAGGAAATTCCATGAGCGGAAAGGTTGGAGCCGATTCACTAACAAAGTCTTAGATGCAAATGAGTACCTGGTCAAGGAGCTCTACGCAAATGATGCTCATATACAACACGGAACAAGGGTGTCAAAATGTGGAATCTGAAGATCCGTTTTGACTCTTGTGCACTGAACACATATGTGGGGTTTGAAGAGGTGGAAACAGTATAGTATTTGGAGAAGCTAGCTATGGGTGATGCAGCTCGCCCGTGGCTAGCTGAGATTCTAAAAATCCCAGGGTCAACACCTCCGTGGCTCACAACAGGCATTCCAATCATCTGTGCCACCCTAAACTTTGAAGCAAAAGGGTGGCAAACTTTCGTGTGTATCCGCATTGACCCATGCCTCAATGAAAACATGATCTCATTTCCTCGTGCAATTTTTGTGGCCTCAATTATGGCTGGGTATCCTATAAATATTGGTGCCATCATGTCCATCAACATCACTCTAGCTGTCCAGAAGTGTGAAAGATCCTACCTATACCCAAACTTCCTCACTAAATATTTCAAGGATAAAAGGGTCAAAGCATTATGATACAGATGTGAAGTTCAAGATGCTTTTCTCCTAGTACAACCTTCAGGGAGATGACAACCCTAAATTCAAGGGAAAAGCTACTACCTCCACTGGCTAGTCTGAGGTTCCAGTAGTAGTAGTCACCGGTTCAATTGTCGAGCCTTCCACAATAGCCAGTACTTTCACCAGGACAGCAGCCATGCAACCATCTTTATCTACTGG
Organism: Nicotiana tabacum; assembly: GCF_000715075.1. Classification (NCBI taxonomy): domain Eukaryota; kingdom Viridiplantae; phylum Streptophyta; class Magnoliopsida; order Solanales; family Solanaceae; genus Nicotiana; species Nicotiana tabacum. The sequence continues at coordinate 137,129,546 of NC_134080.1, forward strand.
TCCACCAGCTTCTGCTAGATTCACAGCACCTTTACCAGCGCCAGCTTCCTCCATCTATCCTCAGACTCTACTGTGAGTCTCCCAAATATTGGCGAGATTCAACAACTGGATGTCGTTGCTACCACAAAGTTGACTGATATATCCAGTGCTGTTGCAGCATAGTCCTCAGCCCCAGCAGTCCCAATAGAGCTGCAGGTACCTCCGTCAGTGGAGGAGGCATTGAAGAAGATTATGGCTTATTAGAAGTATATCATGGATCAAGTGGAGGCACAGGGGAAAGCGATCAAGGATTTGGGCGAACATGTAAAGAAGATGCGGAAGTCTCAAGCTTAAACGAAGTCGCTGCACAAACTGAGAAAGGAGATTGAGAAGATTACATATGCTAGTGATTTACCATTGGATTTGCTCATGGAGACAACACCCCCAGTAGCACAGGTAGTCCTAGCAGCACCAGAGGCAACAGCCGGCCAAAGTGATGAGAGGGTTGCCACTTCCCACACTGATAAGGAGATGATCCAGATGCTCAACAACCTAGTTATCCCTTAGCCAGGTGATGATGAGATACAGCTTGAGGCTTAGGTAGCTGATGATCCTATGCAGGCTGAGACCACATAGGGAGTTCTCTTAACTCTCTACCCTTTCCCTATTCTTATTTTTTTAAGCATTGGGGACAGTGCTTATTTTTCATTTGGGGAGTGGTCTATGTTGATTATTTGACATTTGGGCTATAATAACTTTGATACTATTTTCCTTTTATCTTTATTTTCCTTTGGTATGTATATATTCTCTCCATTTTATGTAAATATTCATTCCCCTTATGTATATATTCTTCCCCCGTATGTATATATTCATTTGACTTCAGTTTGTATATTATTTTATCTCGCTTTCTGTAGTTTATTTCATAACTCCTTTAGTTTGCTTTTCTTTAGTAGTATTACTTCATATTTACTTTAGTAGCTTTTTTTTTAATTTGCTAGCTTTTTTTTACGTTTTGAGTGAACAATAAGCCTTTGGTTTTCTTAATGTTGTGGTTCTTTCCGAAGGTGGATTATGTGTGAACAGGGTGGCTCTTCCCCGGCGTGACAACCTTCTTAAGGGATTGAGTTCATTTTCTTTTATGTTTTGGTAAATATAGTAGTAATGAATAAAAGGGGTCTCAATCATGCTTCACTTGGTACCAACACATTTACCTATGATCGCATGGTTAAAAACAAGTTATTGACATATAATAGCTCTAGTTGTGACTCTTTTGACTCTTGTGTTGATTAATCAGTCATCAAGTGATTCAAATCCAGCCATTTGTGATTCTCAATCTTAGCAAGGATTGTTGTGGGCCCTCGAATCTGTTCTCTTTAGCAATCCAGAAGCGTGAGAGGTGAGATGTTTTGTTGCAAGTCCAAGTACCAGTGCTAATGGTCTAGAACTTGCCCCGAATGTTTGTCTAGGCGAAATTCTAAGTGTTGCTTGGCTTGAGAAATGATCATAGGCTCTCCTTGATCCAATTTGAAATTTAAAACCTTCTATGGCCTAGCAATGTGATATCCCTAGTCAACCCCTTTGATTCGAAGCCCTTTTTCTTTCAATAACCACATTACAAGTCTTCATCCATTTTGTAATGACCCTCTCTTGGCACCCGATCTCTCCTTGGCATTCTTGAAAAACAATTGGCAAAAATATAAGTTTGTGGGAGAGAAGAGGAGTTTGAAAGAGATGAATGGTACAAAGAAGAGAAAGAAATGAAGAAAAGGGAAGGCAAAGAAAAAAGAAAGAACAAAAAGAAAAATGCCAAAAGAAAGTGAACAAAGTGAAGAGTTGAAGGAAATCCAAAAGAAAATAAGGAGGAAAGGCTGAAGTAAATAAAAAGGAGAAAAATGAATATCATGTTTAAGAAAGAGTGACATTACGTCTCTGTAGTTCGCCAGAGGAAGAAGAAAATGACTCAAAGAGTCAAGAAAGTACAAGCCGGAAAGAGAAAATGGAGTGCTTGAGGAAAGATGAAACCATTCTATTCCAACAAGTCCTACCTTTTTCCAAAAGCCTTCATTACATCCCGTAAAAGCCCTACATGATTTCAAGTTGAGTGATCTTACATTAGTGGTGATTTACATGAGGGCAAGCTTATGGTACTTAGAGCCGGACTTGTGACATTCTTTTGCGAGAGATTAGCGAACTTTTCATAATATTTGTTTCGAGTGTTACATTTTGAAGTGAGATTTGATAATGACCTAAATGAATGAGCGAGCTTCCTTGATGAATACAGTCAACTCTTGGTGCTCTAGAATCACACTAGAACTATGGTACTCAAAAAGTCATATCATGGTATTGTTGATAATTCATATGTGTTGTGGGTAATTGTTGGTCCCAATTGATGTGTAATTAATTTACCTTAGGCTATATGAAATATCCCTTTTTTTCTAGTGAAGGTGGGAATTGTCTTATTTGCTTGAGGACAAGCAAAAGTTTGAGGTTGGGGGAGTTGATAAGTAGGAATTTTGATCGCTTATTTGCTCTCTTTTACTTGTGTTTTAGCTCAAAAATGCTTAAAGGTATTCCCGGAAACTAACCAAATGTGCTTACTTGTAGGAATATTAGAAAACGAGCCAAAGAAGTCAAAATCAACTCATAAAGGAGTCTAAAGTGAATAAGAACCAAAACGGGGAAGTCAGAGAGTATGTTTTCACCAGCTTAGGGAGTGTGGACTGCACTAAAATTGTGCGGTCGCAGGAGATCAAGTGCAGTCACATCCATTATTATGCGGACCACAGGGTTGAGATTCATAGAGCCGGAAAGTTTAGGACTGCGGACCGCACCACTTTTGTGCAGCCGCATAATCCTAAGTGCGGCCGCACCCATTTCTATGTGGACTGCAAAAGACCCCAGGTTCCAAGACTAAGTTCCCACGACTGTGGACCACAACACTTTTGTGCAGCCGCAAAAGCCCATTATGCAGATCGCACCAGAATTATGCGGCCGCACAACCTTCATAGGGGCATTTTTGTCTGATATTTTTAGCTTAGTATAAATATAAATTTTTGTCATTTTTAGGTTAAGTTGAGTTTGCAGAGGTGCACCTGAGCGATTTTCTTTACTTCTTTGAGTAATTTTATACTAGATTGACTTCTTAACTTTAGTTTTTCTTTGTTTAATAAATTATTTTGCAATCTATCTTAATTTCTTCTGGTATTTCTTCATTTTTCATTAGTAGCTAAATCTTTAGCTACGATTGTGGCTCTACCCTAATGTGGCTACTTAATGGGTATTTAATTTTAGGACTTGTTTATGATTGTGTTAGGTTATTTAGTCCTGTTTATGCTTAAACTCTAGAATTAATGGTTGCAAACATTGATTCATGCCTATTTGACCTAGTTTTTGCTTGAGAAAGAGAGACTAGGTTTAGGAATACTTGGGTAACAAGGAACTGGGGTACAACAACAACAACAACAACGACCCAGTATAATCCCACAAGTGGGGTCTGGGGAGGGTAATATGTACGCAGACCTTACCTCTACCCCGAAGGGTAGAGAGGCTGTTTCCAGGAGACCCTCGGCTCAAAAAAGCAATAGGAGATGATATATTAGTACCATAAAAATGCGTAATAAAAATAACAACAATATATAAGAGATATGAAATATGAAATACATGATACAAAATACTAAATACGAAATAGATGGCTGGTATAGTACCACTAGAAGGTAAAGCCCTGGAGAAACAAACAAAACAAAAATATTGTCTTTTAGTTTAATACTTGCAATCATTAGTTAAAACTAGAAATAGAAAAAACCAATGAATATGTGGAAGTACAATCTAACTCCCTGGATTCGATCCCGACTCGTGTTGGCTTTATTATTTCTTCGACTCCCTCGCTACCTAATTGTGGTGTGAATTTGGGTGAGATCATCTACCAGAGATAGCCTCTCTACATTCTCAAGTAGGGGTAAGGTACATATACATTACCCTCCCCAGACGCCACTTATGAGATTATATTGGGCTTCTTGTCGTTGTTGTTGTTGTTTTGTTGAATAGATATAGATATGTTGGTAGGAACAAATGAATATGATTTTAGGCACATCTAAAAGTTGGGCGAAATATATAGTCCATGAAAAATCTTATGAATTTTTTTTGTTTTATAGTATGTTATAAATAGACATAATTAAGAAAAAAAATTTAATTTTAATTTTATTTTGTATTTAAATGAATTATAAAAAAATCAATAAATTAAAGTTTGATAAAAATAAAGTGGGCTCGATTATGACGCTTTGTTTAGTTCTTAAGATCAAATTCATCTGAGCCGAAGTAATCTTTGGATGAGTCTTTTAGCCCAACTTAACTCAGTCACACAAGATTTGCCTAGTGCGATTTACATCTATTGTGTGATTTGTGAGTTATTGCATAGTGAGCAGGTTACCCGTGCGCACCCGAACAGTTGCAACTGCGGGATTCCCTGGAAATTTTCCAAAAAAGGGTTCATGGTGTCGACACGATTGGTCGTTTCGAGTACTAGTCTTAATTTCAATATTTCGAGACCTATCATAGCTTTATTTAATATTATTTGATTTGCGTGCATGACCCTTTTCGCTTTTCGGAAAGGGTTTACATAAATTCTTTAAGAAATGTGATTTTTGGCTTAAAATAAGGCTTGATTTGACCACGGTCAATATTTTTGGCAAACTATCTTGGATCGGTATTTTGACGATTCTAATAGGTTCGTATGATATTTTTGGACTTGTTCGTACGTTTGGTTGGGGTCTAGGGTGACCCGACCGTATTTAGGCTCGTTAGGTGAAAAATTGTGAAAATGAGTTTTAAAGTTAATATTCTTGAGTTTTGATGATGAATTCTTGTTATTTTGATGATTTAAGGTAGCTAGCAAGTTTTTACGATGTTATTATGCTTGTGTGCATGTTCGGTTTTGAGCCCGAGGGGCTCGAGTGAGTTTTGGGGCGAGTATCAGATGAGTTTGGATGGTTTAGGACTGTTGGTTCAAGCCTGCAGATCTCACAATTGCGAGCCCTCTTTTGCGGTCAATGGATCGCATTTGCAATAAAGGGGCTGGGTGTCCTTGCATTTGCGAGTAAAAGCTCGCGTTTGCGAAGGTTGGGTAGTCGCTTTTGCGAACTCTTTGGTCGCATTTGCGACCACTGAGCATTTAGGACAGCTTCGGATATGCGAAGCAATTATCCACATTTGCGAAGGTGGTCAGTTTGCATTTTCTTTAAAAATGTCACATTTGCGACTTCGTTGGGCATGATACACTGATCATATTTTCGATTAGTGTGCCGCATTTGGGAATAAGTGTTCACAAATGCGATACCTGGAGTTGGGTAAAAGAGGAAAAAATCCGGACATAGCTCATTTTACACCATTTTTCTACCCTAAACACTTTACAGTCTATTTTTGAAGAACTTTTTCTTCCCAAATTCTTTAGTAAGCATCTTTAACTAGTTTTCAATAAATTTCAATAACTTTTCATAGTTTTAAACAACAAATCTAGGGATTTCATAGTAGAAATTAGGGGTTTTGGGTAGAATTTAAGGATACTGTAAAATTAAGATTCATGTCATGAATTGAGGTCGAATTTAAAAAAAATCACATAATCCGGCTTGGGGGTGAATGGGTAATCGAGATTTGGTCTGAATCTCATATTTTGACCCAGCTCGGTTGTCACAACCCAAATCGATGGGCTGTGACGGGCACCCGGTACCTTACTCAACCGAGTAACAACATAACGTATCTTTTCATATCATACTATCATAGATAATTGAGTCGGAGAGGCTGCCATGAAATAGGTGGAATACAACAGGTAATGCCAACTTATACATAAGACATATGAGCCTCTAAGACCAAAATAACCACTTGAACATTGACATAGGTCGACAAGGCCATACAATCTTTTATGTACATGACATCTATCTACAAGCCTCTAAGAATACATAATTTTCATAAAGGTCGGGAGAGGGTCCCGCCGTACCAAACAATACACATCTAAATCATACTAACCAAACAAGCAACTCCGAAGCAAATGGAGCGCACCAACATCTTCCGCTGAGCTGATAGCCTACTTGGAGGGATCTCGACATGTCTATCGGAACATGTAGGCATGAAACGCAGTGTCCCCAGTTAAAAAGGGACGTCAGTACGAATAATGTACTGAGTATGTAAGGCACATAAATAAGTGCATAACAGACATGGGGGAAATATAGAGTAAATGACTCCACCTGTAAGTCTGAATAACTTTGCAAATCATGAAATAATTATAGTATCATGCATATGCGTATGAATCTCATGTCGTGCATAGGTACATGTTTTATAACATCATCTGCCTCTGAGGACATCCCATCATATTATATTGACCATTGTGAGCAAAATTATCAACATATACCAACTGATCACGTGGTGCGTATATAATGCCATAACCTTTCTCATATCCCATATACATATATATACATACATATATACACGTATATAATGCCATCTGGATATGGGTCAATGTACATGAATGCAATGCATGAAAAGTACATTAATAACATCTTTCGGAATGTCATATGACCATTTTGCCTTTGAATAATATCATAAAGTAAACTCTTTTCAACTTTCGTATTTTTCTGAGACCCATGAACAGATGATAGAATAGTATGACACATGGGGAATCAATAATATATGCATCTCTAATATTTATATGAATAGAGTCATGTATGGAAATTGTGTATTTGCAGGTTTTATTTGTATCGTATGGATCATGCCAAAAGAAAGAAGGAATAGCCTTAATATACTTGGATCGATTTCGTTGATAATTTCTCTAATGCAAGTCTTTTGTGATAAAACACGTAACGGCAGATCAAAGTAGAGGGAATATCCGTATGATATTTTTGAAAAAGATTGTACTGGGCTTTCTTTGAATTAGCATTTCACGTTTAGACATGGTAGTATTTAAGAGAATTTCACGTTTTGGATTTAAGGGAATTTCACGTTTTGGACTTAAGAGAATTTCACATTTTAAACTTTCAGGTTCTGAGCTTTCTCGTTTTTAGACCATAGGTCATCTCTTTTTAAATGTATTGAATATATTAAAGTGAATATTGTGGCTTTTTGCCACGTGTAATTCCTATCCACTTACTAATTAACTGGGTAATGTTCTGTTACCCGGTAATTAATCAATTACTCGCATAATTTAAAAATGATTTCAATTTAATTAAAATACTACTCTCTTTTAACATACTTTGTACACCTTACTAGCATGGTCATGTAGTACCCTGTATGGCACTAGTCCATAAATACCGGGTATATTAGCTCGGGCCGTATTTTACCCCAAAATGCCAAACTTTGACGAAAATTTATTTTCTTTGACTTGCTTCCCCTTTCACCTTCAGGAATTTACTCATCACTTGTAAAATAGCATAATCCTTATATTCTCCAAATAATCATTTACTTGGACTGATGTCAATTACCTTATGACAGATTCAACGTACAATACTATAGGGTGCAACATCGACGTAACTTAATACTGCAAAGCATAACATCATCGTAATGTAATACTGCAGGGCACAACATTGTCGTAAGTTAATACTGCAAAGCATAACATCATCATAATGTAATACTGCAAGGCGTAGTATCATCATAATATAATACTGTAGGACATAACATCATCATAATATTGCGGGGTGTAACTTCATTCCACCCTTTGGAACATTCGTCCTCGAATGTTGAGTGATGCTCTTATCATTTTCATAACTTATAGCTCTTGTGAATACTTTAATACTCTCCTTGACATTTAAGTAGTTGCTCTGTGAGTAAATCCGAAGTCTAGGGTATTCCCCCCTTTAGTCTTTTTGCTCAAGTCATGACTTGTGGTCGAAATCTTTCTAATCTCGCAACTGCTGCTACCTCCTGTCATGCAGCCTGTATGAACCTGGCTTTGTAAGTGCGCTTATGCGATTCATATTTCTTTTTTTTGTTTTCGCTTTGAGTCAATCTCTAGGCCTTACTTTGTAAACATATACAGGGCTTAATAGGATGCCTATCTGGGCAATCTATAGGTGTACTAAAGTTCTTTGCTCGATACTTTGTAGAACTTGCGAATATGGCCATATCGTATTTCATAGATGTTGTTATCTATTCGTATGACTTTACTGCATCTACATGGGTTATACTATACCATGATTTTTACTTCAATTTATCGTTTCTGAGGTATGCTTACCAAGCTCCCAGTTACTTTTATTGCCTATCCTTTAGGTATAAATCTCAGTCCTTTAATGCTCCTACATTATCGTTCGTCTTAAGAATCATAGCCCAATCTCATGTCATACTTTGTAACTTGTATTTGTTCATTGTTGATTCACCTCAACGTTGATCCACAATCCTCAACTTGAAGACTTGAAACTTCTTACGTAATACATTGCCGCTAGGACTTACGTTACATTGATGAATATTTGAAGTGATTTCCATAATTGTATTTCATAGTATCTCAATGTGATTCACCTTATGGGGGTATCCTAACTTCGTGTCGCCAGTGAAATCTTTTCTCCTACTCTTTTTTTTTTCTTTTCAAATTATTATTCAAACAAAGGCCCAAACATCATCCTTTATCTGTCACAATTACACCCTCATTTTATTACCAGGTAGCATTTCATTCTTTCTAAATGTTATTAATCTTAGACTACTTTGAGTTCATTCAGGCTATATTGAAATTTCAATAACTTAGAGAAACCATTATCTCTCTTGTTTTCATGGACTTAATCCTGATGACTTATCTATTCTCGTCACCTTTTTACTTGTCTTTCCTCATCCTTACTCATGTTTTCTTAAAACTTTGTCGCCTTACCATACTTTAGCTTGCGACCTATACATATACATTTATATACTTTCATTCAACTTGCTTGCATCATATATTTCCTTATGTTACTCTGGAGCGTCAAGCGAGACATCATCGTCTCAAAGTCTTATCTACTCTCTTAACTAGATCTCTCAGTACTTAGAAACCATAGACTGGAAGACATACCGCCGACGATGCCGCTATCATTCCCGGTTATTAGATCCCCGTGCTTATAGCCTTCTATCTGAAGTATGGACTATTCACAACTTTCTGCACTTGAGTATCTCGTACGTTGTTAACCTTTACCTTACTTACCTTTAAATCTTGCATCACATCTTCTATCTCTTTCATAACCTCCCTTCCACATAGGTATGATTCACACCACAACTTGAAGCTCTATTATAATACTACAATTCGGTGGGAGCTTTATACTGACTTCTTATTACTGGCTTTATCGTAGAGCCATTATAGACTATAATTATTGTACTATCTCTCTCATACCTTTGATTTTAAGGGAGATCCTACAATGTTCTCGATCATGATGTTTCTAAATTTTTGGGTCCAATAATCAGACTCCTAATTACTTAGTTGATGTCACTCTTCAGTTTCCTCTTCCCTCTGATCAACCTTTATATAGTCTTAAGCTATCTTCCGATCTGTGGTTCATGGTATTACTTATCCTATTTAGCCTTTCATGGGCTTGAGAAATATGCATGATACAACCCTTTTAATAATTTAATCCTTCGTTTATGACCTGGGATAGATTCTTTCTTTTAATGTATATCAGAATCTTCTACGGCTGTATATGTTGCATGTATAAAACTCTGAACCCTTAAGTGCGTTCATAACGTAAGCAACTCTGGATCATTGATCAATAATTTCTTTCGTTCCATTTTAACTTTCTTTCAACGTAAGCTATTACTTTTCCTGGTCTTTCTGCCCCATTGTTGCCTCCATACTTAGCTTATCTTAGTGCCCACACATACCAGAGATTTCGTACAACTCATATGATCTCGAATATTACTTTTAATTTTACTTCCCGTTCATTTGTCACTGTAGGTGCCACTTTCCTTTGGAGTGCTTATAATGTTGTGGCGACCATTCTTCTTTAGGTCGTTGTGCTTAAGTTGAACCCTTCTTCCTTATTTCCTTAGCTAGTCTTTCATTGTAGTATTTAGGGAGAACCCTTGACCCTCGTAAAGCTGTGAGCTTATTACGGACTTCTTGATGTCCTTCCTTGCCTATAACTATCCGTAGTTGCTTACCTTTGTGCCCTTATGTTTATAAGGTTGCTTCTGAACTGATATTTTGATTGCCTTCCCAGTGGCACTTTTTTTATCCCTGTAACACCCATACGATACCTTTAACTACCCCGAATCCTGTTTGAGTATGTCTCAAGTTTTATAATGACATTACTGCGAGGCTGAATTCTCCATGTTGGGGTTTACTACATTCGTCTTATATGATCTATTGATTTGTCCGTAACTTCTTGTCTAGTCAAGACTAGGCTCTTCTTGAATCGACTACTAACTACTTGTTGGCCCATTCTCATATCCATATTCTGCGTAATCTCTCTTGGGTTATTTCCTTGTCTTAACTTACCTCATGTACTGGCTCCTTTCTTTTTCTGACGCTGTACTTACATAATGTTATAGAATCATAGCATATCTGTATGATTTGGATAAGTGCAATCTCATTTTTATCGCATTCTTCCTTTTATTATTCCATATTCCCCCCTTTAAGGGAGTACTAAGACATGGAACTATGACGACCTGCCAACAGATATTTTTCCTCTTCATCTTTGGTGTCTTTTCACATTATCAATGACCTTTACTCGCATTGCGGTAATCCTTCTGTACCAAGGATAACAAAATCCCCCCTCGCGATGGTGACACTTAGTGTAACTGGAACATATAGTCGCATAAGCTTAACTTTGTTCACACTGCTTGCTTTAGGGAAGCATCTTCCTAAATGACCATTCCCTGAATTTCTCATTAATCTTCTTCTGTTGTCCACCCTATTATCGCCGGAAAGCAATCTGATATTCTCATGATGCCGATTGTTATCAAATCACTCAGTCCTTAATTCATGTTTAGTTTATCTTGTTCACCAGCCCATACTAATTTCTGTTATTCAGGGGTTTAATTCTCGCTTCTGGTAATCACGTTAGAGTCAAGAACTTATTCCTTGAGATGAGGATGTGACTGTATATCCTATATTCTTTGGTTGTCTTAAAGCCGATCACCTTTAGTCTCTTTTTTCATTTGACTATAGGTTCTGTAATACTCTACCGTTGTCATCCATGTAGCACACCTTATTCATAATGCTTCCTTATCTCTCTTCTCATTACTCTGCTAATATTTTTGCATATCCCTTTTCTTGTGAAAACTTCAACACAGGTTTTTAGCTTTCCTTGCTTCATTCATCGGCTTTTTGGGTTGCTCAATGTCCTCGCTCTACTAGGAACGAGAGTCACACTAAGGTAATATTTATCCCTTCCAGGCTTTTAATGCCTATCTTCGGAATTATTTTTGATCACGCTAGTATTCTCATCTAATTGTAATATTTTAGAGTACACTATCTGGGTGTCTCACAAGGAAATCTATTAGCACATTTGTCATATCCTTCGGCAATGTCAACTAACACAAGCAATCCATTTACCAATTTGGGTTACCCTAACCATAGTCGGATCTTGATATCCCGTGCTTCTCTTACTGTACCTGTTATCCCCCACAGGGCATAACTAAAACGGGTGTGACCAATTGTACATACCTCTGTTACTGTTGAATATAACTCAAAAAAAACTTATGTTCCTTTGCCTGAATTATAAACACTGTTAACCTTCATTAACTTGGCGCCTAGTACCCTTCTTCATCTTGCTTCTTTTGCTTGTTCAAACTTGTATTTATCTTCTTAATCTCTCATTATCTTTTACCATAAAGATAGATAGGCATTCTTGCCTTAAGGCTTCTTATCAGGAAGCTTACACCTTTTAGTGCACCCATGATCTGCTAAAGACCTCACATTTACTTATCGTAGGCACCATACAAAAATTGAATTCCTCTGACTCAGCTCTTCCACAGCTACCTCTCTTTCCAACCTTCTTTTCGGATGTAGGTATCACCTTATTACAAATAAAATAAAATTTCGGAATTTGAATTCTTATAAGTGAGCTCTACCACGCGATCTAGAGTAAGAAGAAAGAGTGACAATCCTAAATGCCATGTAGCCTCCTGCTTATAAATGTGGTGCACGATACACCCATAAACAAGACTATACTAGACACGGCTTGTAGACTCCCTAGGACAGAACTGCGTTGATACCATTTTTGTCACGACCCAAACCGATGGGCCGCAACGTGCACCCGGTACCTTACTCAACCGAGTACCAACATAATGTATCTTTTAATGTCATACTATCATAGATAACTGATCCAGAGAGGCTGCGGTGAAATAGGTAGAATACAACATGTAATGCCAACTTATACATAAGACATATCGTCCTCTAAGACCAAAATAACCACTTGAACATTGAACATAGGCCGACAAGGCCATACAATCTTTTACTTATATGACATATGTCTACAAGCCTCTAAGAATACATAATTTTCATAAAGGTCGGGACAGAGTTCTACCATACCAAACAATACACATCTACTCATACTAACCAAACAAGCAACTCCGAAGCAAATAGAGAACACCAACATCTTCCGCTGAGTTGATAGCCTACTTGGAGGGATCTCGACCTATCCATTGGGAACTGCGGGCATGAAACATAGCGTCCCCATGCAAAAAGGGACCTCAATACGAATAATGTACTGAGTATGCAAGGCACATAAATAAGTGCATAACAAACATGGAGGAAATATAGAGTAAATGACTCCACCTGTAAGTCTGAATAACTTTGCAAATCATGAAATAATTATAGTATCATGCATATGCGTATGGATGTCATGTCGTGCATAGGTACATGTTTCATTACATCATATGCCTCTGAGGACATCCCATCATATCATCTTGGCCACTGTGGGCAAAATCATCAACGTATACCAACTGATTAGGTGGTGGTGCGTATATAACGCCATAACCTTTCTCATATCCCATATACATATACACAAACACACACACACACACACACACACAGATATATATATATATATATATATATATATATATATATATATATATATATATATATATATATATATATATATATATATACATATATACGTGTATATAACGCCATCTGGTCATGGGTCAATGTACATGAATGTAATGCATGATAAGTACGTTAATAAAATCTTGCGGAATGTCATAAGACCATTTTGCCTTTGAATAATATCATAAAGTAAACTCTTTTAAACTTTCGTATTTTTCTGAGACTCATGAACAAATGATAGAATAATATGACATAAGGGGAATCAAGAATATATGCATCTCTAATATTTCTATGAGTAGATTAATGTATGGAAATTGTGCATTTGCACGTTTCATTTGTATCGTATAGATCATACCAAAAGAAAGAAGGAATAGCCTTAACATACCTAGATCGATTTTGTTGATAATTTTTCTAACATACGTCTCTTGTGATAAAACACATAACGGCAGATAGAAGTAGGGGAAAAATCCGTATGATATTCTTGAGAAAGATTGTACCAGGCTTCTTTGAATTAGCATTTCACATTTAGTAAGAGTCATTCTCTAACTATTGTGGCTTTTTTCCACGTGTAATTCCTATCCACTTATTAGTTAACTAGGTAATGTCCTGTTACCCAATAATTAATCAATTACCTGCATAATTTAAAAATTATATCAACTTAATTAAAATACTAATCTCTTTTAACATACATTGTACACCATACTAGCATGTTCATGTAGTACCTTGTATGGCACTAGTCCATAAATACCGAGTATTTTAGCTCGGGCCATATTTTACCCCAAAATGCCAAACTTTGACCAAAATTTATTTTCTTTAACTTGCTTCCCTTTCACCTTCAGGATTTTACTCATCACTTGTGAAATAGCATAATCCTTATAATCTCCAAATAATATTTTACTTGGACTGATGTCAATTACCTTACGACAAATTCAACGTACAATACTACAGGGTGCAACATCGTTGTAACTTAATACTGCAAAGCGTAACATCACTGTAATGTAATACTACAGGGCACAACATTGTCATAAGTTAATATTGCGAAGCGTAACATCATCGTAATGTAATACCACGACGTGTAACATCATCGTAATATAATATTGCAGGACGTAACATCATCATAATATTGCGAGGTGTAACTCTAGGGTTGCATTTTGTTGGCTTTTTCAATTTAGCTAAATATTGAACCTTTTTCGTTCGTGTATAGTTTCTAAAGCTTATTTTGAATTGTTTGAATTATATTTGGCTAGATTTGGTTGGACTAGAGGTTTGTTCGAAAGGAAAAGCCATGCTTGGTTGTTGATTTGGTTGCGAAAGGAGATAAGTGTCTTGTTTAACTTTGACTTGAGGGAATTAGGGCTTGTTGGTCTATATATTACATGAACTATGTGTGGGGATGATATATATGTGAGGTGATGAGTGCATATGCATTGTCATGGGCTAATGCATGGGGGTTGGGCTATTTATCTTTATGTCTTTGTTAGCCCATGCGGAATGGGCTATTTACCTTTATTACTTTGTTTAGTCTATGTTATATTTGGTTACTTGCCCGAATTGCTACATGTTCTTATTTGTTATTTATGCCTTGTTTTTTATCTGTCAAATAATTGTTACATGTTTTAGTTTATTTATTCTTCAGTCAACACCCGCTTACTTGCTATTTGTTCATGCTTGTATTAGTTGTATATCTTCATTGATGTATGTCTTTACTTGCCTTTATTGTCCTTACCTTACTTGTGCACTTATTTATATTGTGTCTGATAGTGGGAGTCTTTTAGCTATTCTCTTATTGATGAATTATCGAGGTTTGAGAATACAAGGTGTTGGTTATTCTGTGTTTATATTGGTAGTTCATCAATGTTATATGCACTTTATTTTCTTTTGTGCTGAAACCACGAAATTTAGTTTTGTTGAGTTGTTCATGTTAGTGAGTTGACAATGGGAATGAGTTGTGCGCTATAACAGATAATAATAAAAAATTGGGATCGGGTTTCACGCCTCAACAAATATTGTGAAATGTTATTGGAATCAGTTTGCACTCCACAATAGATATTGTGATAAATGTTGGGATTGGGTTGTGTTCCCCAACAAAGTTTGATGTATCGCAGTTATTTGTCCCTATAGTGCTTGTCTCGGTACTGTGATATGAGGTTATGAGATGATGTTATTCTGGGGCCCTCTATTAAAGGAACTTTGGGTCCGATTCTTATGAGTTTACTGTTTTATCTATATTTCTATTTTTATTTTATTATTATTATTCGTTCGAGTTTATTGTGTGTGTCTTGCCATAGCCTCATCACTGCTTCGTCGAGGTTATACTTGACACATACAGAGTACATGGGGTAGTTGTACTCATACTACACTTCTGCACTTCTTGTGCAAATCCCGATGTTGGTTCCAGCGGTACATAGAGGAGTTCACTCGGATTTGACTTGCCTAGGAGACTTGAGGTAGAGTTGCTTGACATTTGCAGACCCTAAAGTCCCCTTCTACCTTATTACTGTTTATCTTGCTTCAAACAAATGTATTCCATTCAGAATGTATTTATAGCATTCTAGTCGCTCATGTATGTATGACACCGGCTTTCTGTGATTATTATAGACTGTGTTATTTATGAATATTTTCAATTTTTACTAATTGTTAATTATTATTAATATTATTCTATTTAAACTTGTTAAAAATGTATAATAAATCAGCTAACGTTGGCTTACCTAGTAAGTGGATGTTAGGTGCCATCACGGCCCTATGGTTGAGATTTTGGGTCGCAACAAGTTGGTATCAAAGCATTAGGTTTCCTAGATATCACGATTCATGAGCAAGCTTAGTTGAGTCTGGATGATCGGTACGGAGACGTCTGCACTTATTTTCTAGAAACTACCGGGCTTTAGGAAAAAATTCACTTCTTTCATTTTCTATCATGTAATTTTCTTTTATCTTTGAGTTTGAATCATACTATTCTTGTTCTCTCACAGATGGTGAGGACAAGCACCACATCCTCAGCCGACCAGGAGCCAGAGCCCCAGGTTGTTGCTACTACCAGGGGCAGGGGCTAAGGAAGAGCAAGTGTTAGAGCTCAGCCTAGAGCGCACATAGAAGCACCCACTGCAAAGTCTTAGATCAAGAAAGAGGAGGATATACCTACTCCGGTCGTGCCAGTTGGAGAAACTTTAGTGGTTTGGCTTTAGAGGATGCACATGGTTTACTAGATGATTGCCATCGTATTCTCTGCACTATGGGTATTATGGAGACGAATGGGGTTGCTTTTACTACATTTCAGCTTAAGGGAGCGACATATCAGTGGTGGCTAGACACGGTAGGAATATTATTATGCGTGTGTGGTGCGATAAGGCGGGTATTTACTTTATTATTACGCATGTGGCGAGACAAGGTGGGCTATGTCAGGGAATGATTTGTGATGACTTGTAATGGCCTGGGGACATTGTTATTGTTGATATTTGTGTAATGGAGTGGCTACTTTGTGTGAGTTGTATCGTGTACATTTTGGGGGTCATCATTTCTTATGTGCCATTCATTGTCTCTACTCTTGATTGTTGACATGAATTGTGGTAGAACAGTTGCACAAGCATACACGTAAAGAAATCACCCATATCAGTTTAAGAAGATTAATCCTGATGTATTTGACCATTGACATGTACTCCCGTGTACTTACCTTCTCTGTGAGAGTTATCTTGTTGGCACGTAAGTTGATTGTGCAGTCATGAGTCATTGTTATCGTTAGCGCGTGAGTTGTCCATGTAGATATTATATATTGTCACTCTCTTGGCACGTGAGTCATCCATGCAGTTATGAATTGTAATGTGGGCACAAAATGCCAAGTGATTAGGGTTCATGAATTAGGACCCATAATTTGTCATTAGGAGGTCTAGTACCTCGTGGAAATTCTTGAACAAATCTGGTGTAAAAGCGGTTGTGCTTAATGAGTTGTTACTTAGGTTTCCTTTATTTGCTTTAACCGGACTTAGACTGTGTTCAGCTTAACCTGCAGCATTATTACCTGTTTGCTTCTTGTTGCTAATTGTTGTTTATTGTGTTCATTGTGAGTATTGTTTTGTCTTTCTTACCATGCTTTGCTTTATATTGGCATTTTTTCCCTGTTAGTTCACCTTTATACTTGTGCAGGTTGTTTAGTGAATTATGTGTCTTGATTGTCCCTCGTCACTACTCCATCGAGGTTAGTCTTAAATTTACTGGGTACCGACTGTGGTGTACTCATACTATAATTCTGCATATTTTTGTGCAGAGTCAGATATTGGAGATATTGGATTGAGACAAAGTTAGAGTGTGATCACAAGGATTCAAGATAGAGCTGCTTGGTCATCGCAGTCCCTTGGCGTCTTTCCATTTTATTGTACTGTCAACTTTTATTCAAATAGTATTGTATATTCGATCCTTGAGATCATTGGATGTATTATAATTATTTTCGTTGTTGGTTGCGCCACTTGTATTAAATTATTTGTTAAAAAACAAGGCTTGAATTGTAATTGTAATAGGCATACCTAATCTTAGAGACAAAGTGCTATCACGATGCATGTGGTGATATTTGGGTTGTGACACTTAGATCATGCAGGAGGCAGATATACCTTCTTCGATCATGCCAGTTGGACCAGCTCAGGTCCCAGAGGGGTTAATTGCCATTGCAGTACTTTAGGATGCCCTAGTCAATTTGGTGGACTTATGTAGAGTGTGACGTAGGACGTTGTGGTCCCTAGGACACCCACTGTCTCTCAGGCTGGGGAGGAGCCCAGACTCCCTCTACTCAAACACCAAAGAAGATGGCTCCCAGACATTAGACTTCAGCGGTCCCAGCAGTTGGAGCAATTCAGCCTGTCATTGTTGCACCGTCCATGGAGAGACCCGCGATGTCTTCCGAGGGGATGAAGAGGTTCGATAAGTTCACCAAGCTTTTTCCTATTCATTTTGGTGGTACACTTTCTGAGGACCCATAGGATTTCAAAGATCGCTGCTATGAGGTGTTGCGCAACATGGGTATTGTGGAGTCCAATGGAGTCGATTTTGTAGTGTTTCAGATGCACGATTCTGCCAAGAGGTGGTGGCAGGACTATGTTTGAGGAAGACCAACAGGTTCACCTTCACTCATGTTAGATTAGTTCTCACGGCTATTGTTGGAGAAGTTCATTCCTTTTACTCTGAGAGAGGACTGCCGCAGCCACTTTGAGTTCCTCCAGTAGGGTAGCATGGCTATAACCTAGTAAACACCAGATTTGTGGACCTACCTTTCCATGCATTTGTGTTGATTCCTACTAAGAGGGAGAGGGTGAGGAGATTTATTGATAGTCTCACTTATGGTATCAGGTTACAGATGGACAGACAGACTGAGGATGATATTTCTTTCATCGGGTTGTAAAGATTGTTGGACAGATAGAGAGGATCCATTGTCTGGGTAGAAAGGAGGCATCTTAGAAGTGGCCTCGTTATTTTGGTGGTTTCAACAGTGCCTCATCTGGAGTTAGGTGTTCATTTGGTAGAGGCCATCCTCACAAGACAATTCAGTCTGCGCTTCAGGTAGCACACAGTGCTTCAGACAGTCATAGTTCTTATGGGTCTCATTTAAATCAGCTAGTATTCAGCACACCTTGAGTTCTATTGGTGCACCACCGCTATAGAGTTACTACGGTGTTCATTTGGGTCATTAGGGATCATCTCAGACTCAGAAGTTATGTCACCCGCGGGGTTGCTTTGAGTGCAGCGATGCAGCTCATATCAGGAAGTATTGTACTACATTAAGGAGCAACAAACCTCAACAGGGTACTCATGCCATGATTCTGGCACCGGTTACTCTACCTCTTGCTTAGTTAGCTATAAGCGAGGTCAGGTATCCCAAAGTGGTGGTTAGGCCATTAGAGGTTGAGGCCAGCTAGGGAGAGGCCGTTCGAGAGGTGGAGGTCATATTGGTAGGACTCAACCATGTTTCTATGCATTTCCAGCTAGACCTGAGGTAGAGTCATGTGATGTAGTCATCATAGGTATTGTTCCGATTTCCATAGAGATGTGTCAGTTTTATTTGATCCGGGTTCCACTTTTTTGTATGTGTCATCCTACTTTGCTTCTTATTTATATATGTCTCATGATTCCTTAATTGCCCATGTTTATGTGTTTACGCTTGTGGGAGATTCTACTGTGGTAGGTCGTGTTTATCCCTCGTGTGTGGTCTCTATCAAGGGTTATGAGACTAGGGCACACCTTCTGTTACTCAGTATGGTAGACTTTAACGTGATTTTGGGTATGGATTGGTTGTTGCTATATCACGCTATTCTAAATTTTCATGCTAAGACCATGACATTGGCGATGCCGAGATTGCCGAGATTGGAGTGGAGAGGTTCTTTGGGTTATGCACCCAGCAGGATGGTGTCTTTTCTGAAGGCATATCAGATGGTTGAGAAAGGGGTTTTGGGATATTTAGACTTTGTAATGGATGTTAGTGTTGATAATCCTACCGTTAATTCAGTTCCGGAAGTGAGAGAATTTACAGATGTTCCAACAGACCTGCTAGGCATGCTGCCCGATAGGGTCATTGATCTTGTGAGGCTAGATGTTTCGGAGCCTAGTCGGGTTCTTGCTTGTATTATGGCTCACTCATCGTTGTTAGAGCGTATCAAGGTTCGCCAATTTGATGATCCTCACTTGTTGGTGATGATGGAATCTGCGGCTTCAAGATCGGATTTGTGTCACAAATATTGACGGGTTGAGAGAGTTGATCCTTAAGGAGGCTCACAGTTTGTGCTATTCCATTAACCTAGGTTTCATGATTATGTACCGTGAACATCACTATTGGTGGCGGAGAATGAAGAAATATATTGTTGCTTAAGTCTCTCGTTGTTTGAATTATCAGCAGGTGAAGTACAAGCATCAGAAACTGTGTGGATTGATTCAGAGATTAGAAATACCGAAATGGAAATGAGAGTGCATCACTGTGGATTTTGTGTTAGGTGTTGACGACCAATTTTGACCCTCACTTTTAAAATTAATTTATTTATACTTAATAATTTGCAATGAATGTATTGAAAGTATTTTCTAATAATACCTATTTTTTACAAAAGAATTAATTATTAATTGTTTTGAAATTTAAAATTTAGTATTATTTACCAAATTTATCATACTTGTTGTTTTAAGATTGTTAAAATAACTCTTATATACATCACATAGGCATTATGATTAATTTAATTAATTATTTCTTAATTTATATTTAATAAGATTATCATGATAATTCAAAATTAGTGTCACAATTTAGAAGACAATGTATTTTACAAATAATTAGTAGTGTATTTGATAATTATAATTTTTATTATATTTTACTGAAAATAGTTAAGTTTATTTAAATTAATTTCAAAAGGGTTAAAAGATAAAGGACTACAATTGCAATTCCTTAATTAAACGTAAAGTTACTATCATTTAAATCAACCTTAGCCCAATAACCAAGCCCAGACCGCAACTAACCCATTCCAAACACCTCATTCCATTCCATCTAGGAAATCCATGACCTCTTTTCCGATCCAATGAAATTACGCCATATCGCCCATCTCTAGCAGACACAACACAAACACAAATCATCTGAGACGTTTATCTAAACCATTAATGATCTATGTTTATTCATATTTTTCATTTAATTTAAACCTCATACTAGGCATTATCACAGGCGTTGGATCAAACAGATCCAACGGTTCCTGTTTATTCTGATTAAAACCCTATAATGCCCGATTTATTAGGGCCTTTAATCTAATGATCCAACACCCAGATCTTTTCTCTGAACATTAACTTCTAGAGATGACCACCCGAACCCCTAAGCCAAAATCATTCTTATCAATCTGAAGAAATAAACGTACAATAGAGTATCGTTTAGAAATTTTCAATTAAACTCTGAGTTCTTACGCGACTTCTGATTTTCCTCTCTTTTTAGTTCTGTGTTTACCTATTGATTGAGAATTTGAGTCTTCGGCTTCTAAATGGCTAAACTAAGTCTTTGTATGATTTTCTTCCCTAAAGGAGGTCAGTAAAACCTCAACTCTACTCCTCTTTTAATCGTTTAAAATTGTAAGAATGATTTGTTTTGTTATTTTGTACTAAATGATACTATTGACAATATGCTACGACTGACTATTTTTATGTGTTTGTTATTGATATATGGCTGATTAATGGAATCACAAGTTCCTTAAGGTGTTGAAATTAGAACCTTGCATTGATTGGCTAATCCTAATAAACATATGATAGCTTATATCCACTATTAAACTTCTGAGAACAATCAAAGAACTCTCAAACAATCCTAATAGTTTGCTTTAGACCTCCCTGATGTTCTATTAGAACTACATAATTGCTATACTAACCTGCCTTGGGTATTATTTCCATTTGTAGCGACTCCCTTGATAAAATAGACTTAAATGGATGTTAACTTGTTTAGTGGTAAATACAAGATTATTTTCTTAGTTTGGGTAAACCAACTCATGACCTTTAAACCAGCTTCTTCTTTCTGACGTGTCTTTATGATTCTATTAACTCTTGGAGAGTCATTGATTCTATGTTAAACCTCATGACTGTGTGATCACTATACAAACATGTCCTGAACTAATTGAATTCCTGTACTATCCTTGTGTGTATTCTAATAGTTCACATACATTTAGCTTAAGCTGTGAAGCTTGAATAAAATATGTCTATGTTGTTTCAATATCTCATCTTTTATGTTAGAGTGCTGAAATTAAGCTTCGTTATATCTGAGTTCCCATACTTGACCTGCATAACAGATCCTTAATATTAGGTTATCACTACCCTTTCTCTGAAACTCATGAAGTAAGATTGTTAGTTTGATTATGCTAACACCTTATCATGGTATAACTCCTGCTAAATATCCCCTTTGGGTGCCCTCTTAAGATACCTTGCACTTATCTTGTTCTTCAATAATTCTGATTGTCTACCATGACCATGTACATGTCATTCACTATCCCTAAATTTCACTAAGCTCACTTAAATGAACTAGGTTTAATTTATGAACCTGAGATGAATCTTCAGATCTGTTTAAGTATAGTGGTATTCTTTATTCTCCAATTAGGTTAGTATGAAGCTAAGATATTTTTAGAAAGAAGTGATTAGCTCATTTGCTAATAATGAAATTGGACTGGTAATTTGTATCTCTGTTAAAAAATTTTAGAAGTTTCAATTGAAGATGTTAACCTGTGTGTATGCTAGAAGTTAAGATTTAGTTAAGACAAATCCTTGACTAATTTAATTAAATGTTATTAAGATGATGTAGTCATGAACAAGGATTATTATAAGTTTGAACAATGTACCTTCTCTACTTTTAACATACATGATTCGGGTTTCCTGGTTTCTAAGATAATATGCTAGTGCTCTTTTCCCTGTGTGTGCCTAAAGTTAATTTCTTTGAGCATGCCTAACATGTTATGATGTTCACAGTGAATCATATACTTATGTTTGAATTGTGGATACAACAATATGAATTGACCTTTTTATGGTCCTATTGTCACGACCCAAAATCCACTATAGATTGTAATGACGCCTAACGTCGCCGTTAGACAAGCCAACGTTGATTTATCAAATTATTTATTTAGTTTATTACTTTTGAAGTCATAATTTCCAAAATGATGGTAATTATTCTAACTACCATACTAAATATCTACTTGAAACCCCAAAAATTTCGGTGTCATAAGTGCATGGATATTTTCTAAAGAGTACAATAATAATACAACATCTGTCCAGAATGCAAATAAGACAAGATAAAATAAATGGTACAATGGGGACTCGATGGAGTGCGATGCGTAGCCTGAATTGCAACTCACATAAAGTCTCCACAATAGATGTGCCTACGTGCCAAGATGATCACCAAATGACCCGTCCAATCCTGCACATTTAGTGTAAAAGTGCAGCATGAGTACGTAAATTAGCGAGTACCTAGTAAGTATATAGCCTAATTCCGGAGAAGTAGTGACGAGGAGTCGACATCGACACTTACTAGAGGTCCAATAAAGCAATATAATAAAAGCATAAGCAGATATGAAGCATACGACAATGATGTGGTAAATCTGTAAGTTATATAATCTCCCAAATGTTTTCTTTTAAAGCAGGAACATCTAAATCTTGTATTCTACCTTAACAGCTTAGAAAAATGCCAAGTGTCAATATCAGATAAATAAGAAATACCATAATGTGTCGGGCATCAGTGGATGATCTATCTCATGAATATTCAAATTACTAATGATATAACGCACGATTCAGCCGAGGTCGTTTGGCCCGATCCAGAATAACGTGTACATTGACGAGAGACATGCGACACGATCCATAGATGCATCTATATACTACCGAGGTTTTCGGCTCACTCCACAAGAAATGAAGGAAGTTATCGAATCACGAGACACATGCTTACAATACAGTACATGAGCACAAAGTGAACATAATCTTTCCCGTTTCACAAATAACTGGCTAATAACTCAAGGTGATAAGGCTCGGCCTAATTTACATATATTTATCTTTAATTCAATTTCAATCATATGTTCAAGTAATTAAGCCAGGAGAATGAGTTCAAATAATTCAAATATTACATGATAGGGTCCTAAGTCTACATGGACTTAAACATGCTTTAGCTACGTACAGACTCTCGTCACCTTGTGCGTACGTAGCACCCACAACTAGTAACAGATAACAATTATATCACCTAGGGGTAGTTTCACCCTCACAAAATTAGACAGAATACTTACCTCGCTTCGAAGTTCCAAAACCGGCTCCAACGTGTCTCTAATACCTCAAACTAATGTTCATCATTTCATGACTAGTCAAACCACGTGCAAACCAATCAAAATATACCCTAATAAGTATAATTTAACATTTATAATGATTCCAATTCCGCTCAAAAAGTCAACCGTGCAACCCCCGGGCCCAAAGGCCCGGATTCCGAAAATTTTTGAAGATAAACTTCACCCATAACACCACGAACCTAAATATATAACTTATTCCAAATTCCATGTCCAATTTTGTGGTCAAAATCCGAAAATACCAATTTCTAGGGTTTTTACCGAAATCCCAAATTTCTACTAATTCTGTCTTTACATTTCATTTCTAGGTCGCCCACCAGTATAATGAGGGTATGCATTTCTGTTTTCATTTCCTATCCTAGGTCGCCCACCAGTATAATGAGGGTACACATTTCTGTCTTTACATTTCATGTTCTAGGTCGCCCACCAGTATAATGAGGGTATACATTTCTGTCTTTACATTTCATGGTTGGTTTGGTTTGGTTTTCGGTTTGGTTGAGGTGTTCGGATTTTTATGAACACCCCTAACTGTGGGTAGAATGACTAGGAGTCCCTCTCCACTCTAACCGAGGTAAACCCGTTAAGGCTAAGGTCACAGTCTTGGCATGACAGTCCAAGATAGCATGATAAGGTAATAACCAGTTCATCCCCAATATGACATCGAAATCAACTATGTCCAGAAGAAACAAATCTACACGAGTCTCAAGACCCCCAATCATAACTATACAAGAACGATGGACTCGATCTACCAAAATAGAATCACCCACCGGCGTGGACACATAAACATGAACACTCAAAGAATCACTAGACATGACCAGATACAGTGCAAAATAAGATGACACGCAGGAGTATGTAGCTCCTGGATCAAATAAAACTGAAGCATCTCTGCTACAAACCAGAACAGTACCTATAATAACTGCATCGGAAGCCTCAGCCTCGGGCATGGCTGAAAGAGCGTAACATCGGGGTTGGGCTCCACAACCCTGGACTACATCTCGGGGATGACCTGTTGCTGGCTGGACCCTACCTCTAGCGACCTGAGCTCCACCTCTAATACCTCTACCTCCACCTCTAGCACCTCTACCCCCACCTCTAGCTAGCTGGGCGGGTTGTGGAACACTCGGTGCCTGAACCATGGAACGGGAACCCTGATGCTGGGAGCTGCTCGATGCTCAAGGGCAAAACCTAGCAATGTAACCCATGTCACCACAAGTGTAATAAGCCCTCGGCTGCTAAGACTGCTGACCCTGACGACCTGAATGACCACCCCAAAAACTCTGAAGCGGCGGTGCACTGATAGGAGCTGGTGGTGCACTGTAGGACTGCTGATCAGAATATTGCATATAGGAACCACGACCACCTAAAGCACCGTGAGAAACCTGAAGTGCTGACTGAAAAGGTCTAGGAGGATGGACTCTACCATATGAATCTCTGTCTCCAGATGAGGTACCACTGAATCGGTCTGAATGATGAGGCCTCTTGTCAGACCCCTGACCACCTCCCTGCGATAGAACCATCTCAACTCTCCTAGCCACATTGGCCGCTGCCTGGAGAGAAATCTCAATCCCTGTATCCTTGGCCATCTAAAGTCGAATCGGCTGAATAAGTCCCTCAATTAACCTCCTCACCCTCTCCCTCTCGGTGGAAAGTATGATAAGAGCATGACGGGCCAAGTCAATGAATCTGGTCTCATACTGAGTAACTATCACGGAACCCTACTGGAGACGCTCAAACTGCCTCCGATAGATCTCGCTCTGAGTAATAGGGAGAAACTTCTCCAGAAATAGCTTAGTAAACTACTCCCAAGTCAAAGTTGGTGATCCGGCTGGTCTAGACAAGCAATAATCTCTCCACCAAGTAAATGATGCTATGAAGGATTTGAATTCAATTAGAGTGGAATTGAGCAAAAAAGGGTGAAACCATGCAAAAACTCCTATGATTCCGCTTCTGCATAAGAATGGTCATAGAAGCGACCCCGCTTCTGCGAGAAAAGAGCCGCTTCTGCGGAATTGCCTGAGCTTGCGAGAAACTGCATCTGCGGTTAGATTACCGCTTCTGCGGTAGCGCATCTGCGCCTGGTGAACCGCATCTGCGGCTACAGAGATTTATTTGGCATTTCGCTTCTACGATGGAATCTCCGCATGCGGAGATGCACCTACGGGATTCTTCCGCAGGTGCGGCCAACGGGTATCAGACCCAGGCAAATTAGGCATTTCACATGTTTGAAACCCCAAACCATTTTTATACTCGTCCTAGAAGATATTTTGGAGATCTTTGGTTTATTTTTCAGTTCTTAGGGCTTGAGAGAACAAGGTTAGAAGCTAGGGCTTTGCACACACACTTTGTTCTTGAAGATTTGAAGCTTTTGGTTGAGAATTTCTGACCCATTTATGTTGCTTTCTTCATTTCCTTGCTTTGTATTGTATATCTAAGTGTGTAGTATTTTATTCAACACTTGAATCTTGTTTATGGAAATATCCATGTTTAAAGTGTGGATTAAATACATTGTTATGCTAATGTATTGAATGATTTTTATCTTTTATAAAGTGAGTCATTGTTACTTTAATTATTCTTGTTCTTTAATGTTTTCAAAGGGATTTGCTAACCCTAGGACTCGCCCATTAACTTAGAATTAATTTTGGAAAAGATAATTTGGGGTTTAGAAAGATTAATTAACTAGAACTTGAGGCTTTAACCCTCATTTTATAGATTCTACCTAGGGATAGGATTGAACTACTTGTATCCATTCCGGGTGTACTTAATCTCTTAATTGGGTTAGTAATAATTCAATTAGGAAGTCTTGTTAGTGTTCGGAAGAAGCTAATTAAGAATTATTATCCGTGGCTAATTAATATAAACTCGCTCATATTTGTAAAATCGTGAAATACATTGGATCGTTACTTGAGTGTAATTCCTGATGCATTCATACTTGTAACCATTGATCATTTTACTTGCTTTCTAGGTTAGTTTACATTTCTGTATTTAGGTATAAAACATTTTTAAAAATCAATTCTAAGTGTTTGGCATTGTATAACAAGTGATAATTCTCTTACATTCCTAATCTCCTACATATTGTTCTCTGTGGGATTTGACCCCGATTCATAGTTGGGTAAATTATATTGCATGCGACCATGTCCATTTAATTTTTAGTAGTGGATTCGAACGTCATCAAAAGTTGGCGCCATTGTCGGGGAACAATTTGGCGTAATTTAGGTTGTTTGAGAAATAAGCGTAAGTGCTTTGGTCCAAACTTGTGAATATTTATGTAATTAATTTTTCTTACCTTGGTATATTTTTCTTGTTTATTTTCTTGTTTTTGAAAAATGGCATCATATAATGAAAATTGGTCGGATGGTAGTTGTTCATACTTTGATGACTCTTGTCCTTATTGTGGAGGACCACACTCGTGGCAAAATTATTTAAATTCTCCCGGGGGTGGATTGTGCACACAATCTCAAACTCATGAGTGAAGTATTTGTGACAAGTGTGGTGTTCAAAATGGTCTTTGGGATGATTGTGCTTATTTTTCCTTCCCTTCCCTAAGCCCCCTCTATGATGATTCTACTTTTTGTGATGAAAATTATAGGGCTATGAAAGTGGAAGAAGTTGAGCATGGCCGAAATGGAGAGTTCAAGCTCATGTTACAATGCCTACATGAAGGAGGAAACAAAGAGCAAAGTTCCTTGGAAGAGCTTTTGGAAAATAGTCTCCAAAATAACTTGGCCCTTGAAAGGTAGCACTCACAAATGAAAGAAGTGCTTGAAGCTTTAGAGGTCCAAAAAGCCTCGGAAGTTAATGATAGCCAAAAAAATTTCTTAGATGTGGAAGCCGAAAATCCTCCCTTGGCACTTGATCAAAACAAAGAAGAACTCTCAAATGCTCGAAATGAGAAGATGATGCTCATGTTGGAGACCATTCTTAAAAATGAGGAGAAGCACAACTTTGCACTCGACGACTTGAAACAAGGCTTGGCTCACAATGATGAACATATCCACACTTTGGAAGAGAAAATAAAAATATTGGTTGAGGCTCACTATGCCCACCAACTTGAGAGTGTGTAAGGAAGTCAAGAAGAGTCCGATTTCGAGGAAGAAAGTGAGTTATACTTTGAAGAATCAAGAATTGAATATCTGCCAACCGACTCCATGAGTGTTAATGATGTCAATAAAAATATGGAATTAGAGTCATCCGGTGTACATGAAAATTTGGTTGAAATTGACTCTAATTCGGGGGGAAAAGACAATGTCAAAATCTGGGAAAAATTGCAAGTTGGAGGTTTGAAGTCACATTCCAAGCATTTTTCAACATTGGAATTATGTGGTGATATGGAAGTTGAACTAACGAATCAATGATGGAGTGCGATGAGGAAAAACTCATACCACACATCCTACAATTTGAGGGAACAAGAAAGCAAAATGACATTCCTCACATGAGAGCCAAGAAGTGCAAAATGAACAATTTAAGGCTTGGCTTGATCATCAACTTACCACCCCTCATCGCTCGTGGTCACAAGCTTGATTCCAATCTAGGTGCCCAATTCATATCGTCCAAGTGGCGAAAAAAGTGGTAAAGTTGAGTTGCGTCGTGCTACGACGTTAAACGCGGCGCTCGGTGGGTGGCAACCCATCGTTTTTCAATTTTTTTAGTTATTTTCAAAATTTTCTTTTTTAGAATAGCTTAAAATATTATTTTTAACTAATCTGCCAAGTTTTAGATTTTGTGGAGTTGATTTGAACAGGTCGAAGTGATTCGGAAGGCCAAAACTAGTAGCTGGAAAATCTGTTTATCAATCTTCTGGTGTAACCGCATCTGTGGATTTTTTACCGCAAATGCGGTTCTATGATTGCAGAAGTGGCAGTTTCCGTAGAAGCATGCTACTGGCCGCATTTGCGTCGCTGCATATACGGTGAAATACCATAGATGCGGAAATCGAGCAGGTCTTAAATTTAAAAAAATAGAAGTCTCATTCCTTCACAGTTATATTCTGCATTTGCTCCCCCAGCCCTAAACTCCCCCATATCTAACATACTCCAAAACCTCCATTGCTTGTGAATTCTACTGCACTCACACGAGACTTAGGTATTTTCTCTTAATTCTCATCTACTCATCTCTCCCTTTGTCTTCTCTTTTCTCCTTATTCTTTTCTTAGGCCTGCCATGGATGTGTCCCCTATTTCCCCATTCCCTTCTGATTTGTGTGAAAATAGGGTGAGAAAATTGGTTGAGAGTGTATTTGTGTGTGCTGTGTATCATGAAATAAATTTGTGAGAAATCTGAGTACCCAAATTATGTGAAAAAGATGCCATTTTAAACTGCTCGCAAGGTGTTCGACAAAGTGTTTGAAAGACAATTTCTTGCTAAGTACCACAAAATCGGTCTCAATAGAATCAAAATTTCATGTAGTGCACTAATTTAGAAGTCTTGAGTATAGATTAGGTGCCAAAATTGGGTTTAAGAATAAAAAAATAAAAAAACAATTCCTGGGCAATTGAACAACTTGACGAACACCGCAGATGCGATCAAGGTTCCACAGATGCAGTATCGCACCTGCGATGATTTTTCCGCAGGTGCGGTTGTGGCCAAAT
Organism: Nicotiana tabacum; assembly: GCF_000715075.1. Classification (NCBI taxonomy): domain Eukaryota; kingdom Viridiplantae; phylum Streptophyta; class Magnoliopsida; order Solanales; family Solanaceae; genus Nicotiana; species Nicotiana tabacum. Next base: position 137,158,890 of record NC_134080.1, read on the forward strand.
TGGGTAGAACCGCACATGCGGTCAAAATTCCGCAGAAGCGGAACCGTTCCTGCAGTTACTGTTCTGCAGATGTGAAAACTAGGCAGAACTGCCAATTCTAGTAGCTTTGCAATAGGGCCTTCCCGGGCCCGTTCAACTTGATTCTTTGGCTACATTGTAGTGTTTTGAATTGCTTATCATGATTCTATTGCCCGAATGACTTTGTTTTGATTTTATGAAGGTATTTTGAGCTAAAATGGACCCGAACATGAGCGAAAATGCCCCACAACAACATGAAATTGAGGAGGAGGTTGAGGAACCATTTGATGAATCTCGCTTCATGTCGGCTGACTGTCAGCGCAGATATATGAAAACCTCGTCAACAAAAAGATAGTGCTTGAAAAGGGGATCAACGAGGGAAAATTGGCCGAGAAGCTCTCAGATTTCTATGCCCGTCTTCATACCTCTGGATGGTCATGTTTCATTCCCACTCTATGCAAAGCTAATGAGGAGTGGGCACGCAAATTCTTTGCCAACATTAAGCGCATAGACTTTGCCAGTCCACAACTCATTATTAGAGGAAAATTGGTAAGGTTTGGGATAAAACAGATCAATGACACTCTTGGGATTCACAACTATCCAATTGAGTTGGTGTAAGAGAAAGATCAGTGCGACAATGAGGAATGGCTGGTCTCCAAATTCTACCCTCAAAGCATGAGAGCCAAATGGGGAAACAGGAGAAAAGGTTTGCGGTCAATTGACTTCACAGGTGAAGCAAAAATGTGGCTATACATCCTATGCAACAGGGTGTCTCCTTGAGGAAACGTCTCAGATGTCTCTTACACCAGGGCATTGATCATTGCATGCCTCCTGGACGGCGTTCCTGTGAATGTCGGTTACTATATCCTACGGGAGATGAGGGAGTATTTGCGGGACAAGGACGCATGGATGATTTTCCCTTCTTTGATCACACAGCTATGCACGAGAGCAGAGGTTGAGGTGCGTAGCATCGATCGATAGCTACCAGCTGATAAACCTTTTCATCCACTGAGAGTGACAGGAGAGGGTAGTGCAGTCAAAAGCAAGAAAAGGAAGGTTACCACCACAACTACCGGTTCAGAGTCATCTTTACGGGCAGCTGGACATGAAGGACCATTTGGGTTGCTAAACTCCAAGCTTGCATCCATCTAGGAGTTAGTGTCACAACTTCCGAGTGGGCCTTCATCCTCCCAGCCTGGGCCCTTGTACTTCTCCAGGGAAGAAATGAAGAGTTACTTAGATACGCAGAAGAGTCAGAAAGATTCTCATGAGAAAATGAAAGCATCAGTGACTAGACTTGAGACAGCCTACATCAACTTGACCAAAGCGCATGCAGATCTCCAGTCAAACTTCAAGAAGGATAAAGAGAGGAACTAGAAGAAGAGCAAGTTCATGATAAAAATGTGGAGAGGCATAAAGGCCATCTTCCAATGGGGAAACCCAGGCAAGAAGATACCAGTGGCGGACAAAGATGATAGCGAGGAGTATTCCTTCATGTCAGAAGTTGCTGGTGATGGTGGTGATGATGAGACTGATGATGATAAGGCCACGAGTTCAGCACAACATTGATCACCCGTCCTCCCACAGTCTGCTAGTCTAATGCAGACCTCAGGGAGACCCTCAAACTATTTATGCTTTATTTTTGATATTGTGCAGTAAGAACACTGCAATTTTTTTAGTTGGGGGTGGCTGTAAGAGCATACTGTATTCATGTTATGATATTGTATGCCCTTTCCGGGCTTATTTTGGTGCTATGGATAATATGTGCCCTTGTCGAGCTTATTGTATTGTTATGGATAGTATGTGCCCTTTTCCGGGCTAGTTTGTGTAGCAGGTGCTCTTGCTGAGCTTGTTGTGATTAGTCTATTTTTAGCTTAGTCTATTTTTTAGCTTTCTTTCATTATTTATTTTCTTTAGTAGCTTGTTGTTATTAGTATTAGTCACTTTTATTTTAGTATCCTTTTTAGTAGTTTTGTTTTCTTTTATTTTTATTTCCTTAAGTAATATTTCCTTGGGTTTTCTTCATGCTACGGCTCTTTCCCAAGGAACATTTTTTTGAAGTGAACCAGGTGATTTTTCCCTATGATAGATGGCGTAATAACTTTCTTAAGGGAATTAGTCTTGTTTTGCTAGGAGGAGGCTTTTGGATTATTTGGTACTAATAAAATTAGTCTCTTGTATGTAAAATGTGAATTAAGAATACCCCTGAATTTTATTTTTGAACTAGAACAAGTAAGTTGCATGGTAAAGAATAATTTTTGTGATAAATTTTTAGCTCTTTTAGTGACTCTTTGCCCACTAGTTTAAATGATATGGCTCTAGATTCTCTTATTAGAAAATAAAATTGATCCATCTTGATTAATTCATGTTCCATGTGTGTTAGTATTTCTACAAATAAATCTTGCGTTTACTTCTATCATCTAGAATTTGCCCGGTTGGTCTTTCAACGCCAATGATAGTATGTTTGGTCGGAGGGATGATCTTAGGCATTCTTTGTGTTATTTGCAAAACCTCTTTAGCCTTTCAAGCCTACCATTGCATAAATAATATCACTAGTACCCTATTTGAGCCTTTAACCTTTTCTTTGGCCACCTCATTACAAACCTTTCCCCTTTTATAAAATAATTCCCTCTTTTGAACCCGTACCTCCTTGAACATTGAGAATTAGGCTAAAAGCCTAAGTTGGGGGTGTGGTGTCAAAGTGGAAATTGGTAAGGTTGTACATTGTGTGTAGGAACATATACCTCAAAGTGTTCATACTAAATTATTCAAGCTCCAAAAGAAAAATATGTATGTATATATATATATAAAGAGAAATATTTATATGTATATAAATTATAGAGCCTTGAAGAAAATTAGAAAGGTATTTAAGGTAGTTCTATATTGGGAACTAGATGCCAATGAGGCTATGTGGTTTGAAAAGAAACAAAGTGCAAAAAGAATGACAAATGTGAGTAGTGTTCCAGGAGGATGAAGTCACTTGTATCCAAATGCTTCTCTGACCCTTCCCTAAACCTACATTACAAGCTTAAAAAGTCCTTATGGGACCTCCAACTGAATGTTCTTGATTAGGCGATGAATTAAAATAAGGGCAAGCTTATGGTATGAGATGCTATAACACTTGAAATTCTTTGTGAGAGCGAGGGTACTTGTTAATTTGTCCCTTATGTTGTATTGTAAATATAGTGATTTTGGGACTTTCTTTCTTGTGAGGGCACATGAATTAGGAAGGATTGGTGAAATTGAGTAAGTTGAGCGTATGTAGTAGACTAGTGCTTTTGAGTCACTTCTTGAGACTTATTCTTGTCACTTGATTATTTTGAAACTCTCTTGCATATTCTTAAAGTTGTTTTTAAATGAGGGAGTCATTCAGGAAAGATGCACATACTTGAGTCTAATTATTAGTACCAACCAAATCTATAAGTATGGTGCTTAATTGGAGAATGTGATTTGTAAATAATAGCAATACCACTTGTGTTTTAAATGGTAAATCCTCATTGAAGTGTTGGTTTGATTTGCTTGAGGACAAGCAAAAGCTTTAAGTTGGGGGTGTTGATGAGTGGTGATTTTACCACTCATTCTAGTCTCTTTTCTTTAGCTTTCATGTCTTTTAGCTATAATATGAGGTCATTTATGATGTGTATTGTTAGATTTTCAGGTAAATGATGTCATGAAGTGATTTGAATTCAATTGGAGTGGAATTGAGCAAAAAGGGTGAAACCATGCAAAAGCTCCCTGTGATTCCGTTTCTACGGAAGGATGGTCGCAGAAACGACCCCGCTTCTGCGAGAAAAGAGCCGCTTCTGCGGAATTGCCTGAGCTTGTGAGAAACCGCATCTGCGGTTAGATTACCGCTTCTGCGGTTACAGAGATTTAGTTGGAATTTTGCTTCTGCGATGGAATCTCCACATCTGCGGAGACACACATGCGACGATTCTTCCGCAGGTGCGGTCAACGGGCATCAGACCTGGGCAAATTAGGTATTTCACATATTTTCAACCCCAAACCAGTTTTATACTCATCCTAGCAGATATTTTGGAGATCTTGGCTTATTTTTCAGTTCTTAGGGCTTGAGAGAACAAGGTTGGAAGCTCAAGGATATGTTGCGAGCATGTGTGCTAGATTTTAAAATAAGTTGGGATGAACATCTATCTCTTATCGAGTTTGCATATAATAACAGTTACCAATCCAGTATCCAAATGGCTCTGTAAGAGGCTTTGTATGGGCGAAGTTGCAGATCTCCTATAGGGTGGTTTGATGTTGGAGAATCTGGGTTACATGCGCCGGACCCGGTTCAGCAGGTCATAGAAAAAGTAAAGCTTATCCGGGAGTGACTATTGACAGCTCAGAGTCGTCCAAAGTCATATTCTGACGTGCGGCGACGAGATTTGGAATTCGAGGTTAATGACTGAGTATTCCTAAAGGCGTCACCTATGAAAGGTGTAATGATATTTGGCAAGAAAGGCAAGCTTAGCCCACGATATATTGGACCGAATAGGATCATTCGAAGAGTGTGCCAAGTAGCTTATGAGTTAGAATTGCCCTTGGAATTGAAGTCTGTCCATCCGGTTTTTCACGTATCTATGTTACGGAAGTGCATTGGCGATCCTACCCAAGTAGTGCCCACAAATGATGTATAGATTACAAAGAACTTATCATATGAGGAAGTTCCGATTTCCATCCTAGACTGACAAATCCGCAAGCTGCGAAATAAGGAGATAGCATCCGTGTAGGTTTTATGGAGAAGTAAGAATGTGGAAGAGATCACGTGGGAAGTAGAAGAAGAAATGAAGTCTAAATACCCCCACCTATTTCAAACTGAAGATATGAATCGAGGGTATAAACTCTCAGGCCAGTAGGTCATCAGGTAAACTCTCATTTTTAACTCTCAGAATTTATAATGGACAGTATGTGGAGCCAAGTGTTGCTATTTATAGATAGTGACCATGTTTGGCATGTATAGTAAGTTTTCTGGCTGCGTACAGGTTGGTTTTAGTCATATGTACATAAGAGACTCTGGCAAAAATGTTCCCAAAGTATCTAAGAATAGACATTCGAGGACGAATGTTTCTAAGGGGGGAAGGATGTTACATCTCGTGTTTTTCGTACGTTAAAATTTCGTCTCCAGTTAATTGACGTAGACTCGGGGGTGAAATCATATTGACGTTAATGTATTTACACTATTTATAACAACCGATAAATAAGTGTCATGAAGGATAAAGGATGCACGAATTAGATAAAACGAGTTTCGTTGAAAATGACCAATTTGGGATAAAATACGGATCAAGTAATATACCCGATAATTATAAACAAGTACCATGCAAGGTACCATATGACCACGGAAGTATAATGTATAAAGTATATATAAAGTATATTAAAATAAGTAGAATTCTAAGTAATTTGGGACAATTTTTAAATTATGAGGATAATTAATTAATTACCGGATAATGGGACATTACCCAGTTAACTAATAAGTGGGTAAAGATTAATAATATTCACCCACCATTCCACGTAGCATAAACCCACAATAGGCAAAAGATGACTCTTAACGTCACCTTGCCAGATGGCTATCATACCATGAATTAAGTCTTAACAAGACTTTGGATAAGATGATAATTCTTTATAAAATGGCAAAAACCAATCTGACTTTAGCTTAAATTAAAAAGCCAAGAACGTTAAGTAGAGGCATTTCATTCCAATAGAAATTGCTTCTTGGGAGTTCTTTAAAGCCCAACACAAATCTGCCAAGAACGTTGAAAGCAGAAGCATTTTCATTTCGAAACAAAGCAAGATTTCGTTTAATCTGATTTTTTAGGTTCTAAGATCAATCCACGAAGGTTTCCAACGGAATATTACATTGAGTTTTTCCTACTCCATGTATGTTAAGGCTAAGCTTTTCCTTCATTTTAGCATAATATCGTAATTACACAAGTCTAATAACGAGGCATAAAGAAAAATTTGTATCCCGGAATTTACGTATATTTTGCTAGTCTCACAAGTTACATGTATTTTCTTAGTTTTGTAAGGTACCATATTCTTCTTATCGGGACTGCATATTCAGTTGAGTATTTCCTTCTTTCGGTCAAAAGAGCAGAGAGTTTACATATATACAATATTAAAAGTATTTTCATTACTCGAGCTATATTCGAAACGTCTCTATTGGGCAACCTCTGACTAGATGGTAAGTTATATACCGAGCCTGCTGTGGCTGAGCGCCTATGAGCGAGCCAATTTAGTCGAGATACAGAGCCTAGTATGGCCGAGCACTTATAAGCGAGCCTACTACGGTAGAGCAAATATATATGTATACTGAGCCTTATAGGGCCAGACATCTATTTTACTCACTCTATTGAGAGAGTTGAGTCAGTATCAGCTAATGAGCATATCCTCATATTATCTTTGATTCCCAATTGCTTTCAGTTATTATATCATCAGTTCTGTTTCATCTTTCAGTATATTGCCTTACATACTCGGTACATTATTTCGTACTAACGTCCCTTTCTGGGGGCACTGCATTTCATGCGTGCAAGTTCAGACAAACAGATGGGTAGACCTCCTTAGTAGGTGTTTCCCGAGTTTAGCTTTATCGGTAAGCTCCCCTTCTGTCAGAGTTGTCGGGTCTAGCAGTGTGGTTTATATCTTGTGTATATATGTAGATAGGTTATGGGTAGGTCGGGGCCATGTTTCGAGCATAGTACATCTATCATTAGAGGCTTGTAGACATATCCTGTCGGTTAGTGCAGTATGTTGGGCCTGTAAGCCCTGTACGTATATATTGTTGGCTTGTCAGTTGTAGTAATCATGATGGCCTTGCCGGCCCAGCTTTATGTTGATATTAGTCAGCGTTAGTCTCCATTAAGTTTTATATTTTGTATCGCACATTATCTTGTAATGTGGCCCATAGCCAAAGTATGACATTACATGTTTAGAGTCTCTTAGTTGCAAGTGGTACGCAAGGATAGATGAGGCACTGGGTGCTGGTCTCGCCCCCGGGCGTGACATACTTCTTTTCTTTATGCTATGGATATAGCTCGGAGGATCAAGTGTATTCACAACCACAGTGGAGAGTTTGCACCGAGGGATAAGTGGCCCCGACAGTTTGGAGGATTTTTATGGCGCCCCGCTTGGGGGCAGAGGTCTATTCCTAAGGGGTGGTCTCAACAGGCCCATGCAGTCAGCACCCCTTCCTGCTCGGGGTTCTCCAGCACGACCCTATTTCAGTGCTATTCCAGAGAGTACTTATCGCATGCCAGCTATTCAGTGTTCCTCCAGTGAGTATTCATGCCATCAGGGTCAGACTTCAAGGCAGCAGTCCACCATTCCGAGGGATTTTTTCGAGGGCGGGGATCTTGGACACGTGAAGAGCTTTTGTCCTAGACATCGGGTCAAGGCTGAGCAGTAGGACTATCTACCCATGATTACCATGCTAGCTACCACATCGGATCTTTGGCCACCTAGAGGCGGAGGGCAGGTGGGTAGGGTTTGTCCTAGAGGTGAAATCTAGTCAGGTGGTGCTCCAACCATGTTCTATGCCTTCCCAGTTAGACTAGATGCAGTAGCCTCAGATGCTGCAATCACATGTATTATTTCTGTATGCGGTAGGTATGCTACGGTGCTATTTGACCTAGTGTGTACGTATTCATATATTTCATCTCTGTTTGCTCATTTTCTAGGTGTTCCTCGTGAGTGCTTGGTTACTCTTTTATATGTGTCCACACCCATGGGCGATTCTGTTATTGTGGATCGGAAATACCGATCCTCTATCATGACTTTCTGTGGTTATGAGACTAGAGAGGATCTTCTGTTACTCGATATGATAGACACTGAGGTCATCCTAGGCATGGACTAGTTGTCTCCATATCATGCCGTCCTTGATTTCCATGCCAAGCCTATTACCTTGGTGATACAAGAGTTGCGTAGATTGACGTGTTAGGATTCATTTGTCAGTACATCTAGTCGGGTTATCTCTTTTATGAAGTCTCGACACATGGTCTAGAAGGGTTACTTGGCTTATATAGCTTATTATTGGGATACTATTGTAGAGACTCCGATTATTGATTCAGTGCTCGTGGTGTGGGAGTTCTCCGATGTGTTTCCTTTTGATTTCCCAGGCATGCCACCAGATCATGATATCAATTTTTGTATTAATTTGGCTCCAAGTACCCAACCATCTCTATTCCACTATACTACATGGCTCCGAAAGAGTTGAAGGAACATCTTGAGGAGTTGCTAGCAAAAGGGTTCGTCAGGTCGAGTATGTCTCCTTGGGGTGCAACGGTGTTGTTCGTATAGAAGAAGGACGGGACTACGCAGATGTGCATTAATAATAGGTACCTATTGCCACGTATTGATGATTTGTTTGACCAGTTGTAGGGTGCCAGGGTGTTCTCTAAGATCGACTTGAGATTTGGGTATCATCAGCTCAGGATTTGTGCTTCAGACATTCCGAAGACAGCTTTCCAGACTAGATATGGTCACTATGAGTTTTTGGTGATGTCCTTCGGCTTGACTAACGCCCTAGCGGTGTTTATGGATTTGATGAAATGAGTGTTCAGGCTATATCTTGATTCTTTTGTCATTGTTTTTCATTGATGGCATATTGATCTACTCCCATATCATGGAGGAGCACGAGCAACATTTGAGAGTCATGCTTCAGACCTTGCGGAAACATAAGTTATACACTAAGTTCTCCAAGTGCGAGTTCTGGTTAGATTCTGAGGCATTCTAGGGGCATGTTGTATCAGGTGAGGGTATTAAGGTAGATCCCAGGAAGATCGAGGCAATTTAAAGTTGGCCTAATCCTACCACAACGACCGAGATCAAGAGTTTCCTGGGGTTAGCAGGTTATTATCGCCAGTTTGTGAGGGTTTCTCATCTATTGCAACACCTTTGACTAGACTGACCCAGAAAGGTGCTTCGTTTTAGTGGTGCGATAATTGTGAGGCGAGCTTTCATAAGCTCAAAACCGCACTGACTACAACACAAATGTTAGTGTTGCCTTCCAGTTCGGGGATGTATAATGTGTATTACGACGCATTGGATTTGGATGTGTATTGATACAGGAGGGGCGAGTTATTTCATATGTTGCACGCCAATTGAAGCTCCACGAGAAGAAGTATCTCGTACATGATTTGGAGTTGGTTGCAATAGTTCATGCTTTTAAGATTTGGATAAATTATCTTTATGGGGTGTCCTGTAAGTTTTACACCAATCATCGCAACTTGCAGCATTTGTTCAAACAGAGGGATCTTAATTTGAGGTAGTGCAGGTGGCTGGAGTTACTAAAGCATTATGATATTACCATCCTTTATCATCGAGGCAAGGCGAATGTGGTTGCGGATGCTTTGAGTAAAAAGGCTGAGAGTAGGGGTAGTTTGGCATTCATTTCAGTAGAGGAGAGGTCATTAGCTTTGGACATTTAGTCCTTAGCTAACAGACTTATGAGGTTGGATATTTTGAGCCCAGTCGAGTTTTTACATGCATAGTGGCTCAGTCTTTCTTACTCGAGCGAATAAAGGCTTGTCAGTACGATGATCTGCACTTGTTGGTTCTTAGAGAGATGATGCTATAGGGTGGTGCCAAGGAGGTTGCTATCGGTGAGGATGGTATTCTGCGGCTCCAGGGTTACCTATGTGTTCCTAATGTTGATGGCTTGAGGGAGAAGATTCTAGAGGAGGCACACAGTTCTCGATATTCTATTCATCTAGGGGCTATGAAGTTGTATGGCGACCTTAGGTAGCATTATTGGTGGTGGTTGATGAAGAAGGACATAGTTGAGTGTGTGGCGAGATGCCTAAATTTCCAACAGGTCAAGTATGAGCATCAAAGGCCAGGTGACCTACTTCAGCAGATGGTTATACCTGAGTGGAAATGGAAGCGCATTACTATGGACTTTGTAGTTGGGTTATCGCAGACTTTGAGAAAGTTTGATGTAGTTTGGGTCATTGTCGACAGGTTGACTAAGTCGGCACACTTTATTTCGGTTGTGACTACATATTCTTCCAAGAGATTGGCTCAGATTAACATTCAGGAAATTGTCTGGTTGCATGGTATACCTATTTCCATCATATCAGATAGAGGCACTAAGTTCACTTTGCATTTTTGGAAAGCAGTTCAGAGCCAGTTGGGTACCCAGGTAGAGCTCAGCACAACATTTCATCCATAGACGGAGAGGCCGTCAGAGCAAACGGTTTAGATTCTGGAGGATATGCTCAGAGCATGTGTCATTGATTTTGGATGTTAGTGGGGACAGATTCTTGCCCTTGGCTATGTTTTCTAGCAGTAATAGTTATCAGTCCAACATCGACATGGCCCCATTTAAGGCTTAATATGGCTAGCAATGTTGTTCGCCCATTGGATGGTTTGAGCCTAGCGAGGCTAAGTTATATCGTACTAATTTGGTGAAGGATGCCTTAGAAAAGGTAAAGTTGATTCACGAGTGACTCTGCATAGCACAGTTTAGGCAGAAGAGTTACGCGGACTAGAAGGCGCGTGATATGTCATTAATGGTGGGCGAGAAGGTTCTCTTAAAAGTCTCGCCGATTAAGGGAATCATGAGGTTTGGAAGGAAGGTCAAGTTGATCCCAAGGTTTATAGGTCCATTTGAGGTATTGAGGAGAGTTGGGGAGGTTGCTTATGAGCTTGGCTTGCCTCCTAGTCTATTGGGAGTTCATCCGATCTTTGATGTTTCTATGCTCTAGAGGTATCACGCCGACAGGTCACGCGTGCTAGATTATAGCACGGTTCAGCTAGATGAGAGTTTGGGTTATGAGGAGGAGCCAACTATCATTATTGACAGACAGGTTTGCCAGTTGAGGTCCAAGAAAATTGCTGCGGTAAAGGTCCAGTGGAGGGGTCATCCAGTGAAGGAAGCAATTTGGGAGGCCGAGGAGGACATGAGGAGCAAATATCCACACCTATTCAGTACTCCAGGTAAGATTCTAGACCTGTTCAAGGATGAACATTTGTTTAAGAGGTGGAGAATGTGACGACCCGACCGGTCGTTTTGCTATCTAGATCCCCATTCCCCAAAATTAAGACTCCCTGTACGTGATTTTACTGTTTTATGACTTGCGGGGGTGGTTAGTTCGAGTTTGGAAGGGTTCGGATTGAAATCGAAACACTTAGTTCCTTAATAATGGCTTAAAATGTATAAGTTTGACTTGAGTCAACATTTTGAGTAAACGGCCTCGGAATCGGGATTAGAAGGTTTTAATAGGTTCGTATGATGATTTTGGACTTGGGCACATGTTCGGATCGAATTTCAGATGACTAGTTTGGACTTGGGCACATAAACCTTGTTTTGATATTGTTTTACGCATTTCAAGGGTTCGAGTGAGTCCATTTTTATGCTTACAAACTCATTGGCATGTTCGGACGGGGTCCTGGGGGCCTCGAGTGTTATCTAGATGATATGCAGAACATGGTTGAACTTGAACCATAGCTAAAGCAACAGCAGTTATGGTGCATTCGCACTTGCGAGAAACTAGCCACATGTATGAGGTCAGAAGTGCAAGCTAACGAGCGCAGAAGCGGATGTGAGTGGACTTGCCTGTGTCCGCACAAGAAGACTCACTTCTGCGATGCAGGGATCATAGTTGCAGAAGGAGGTAGCATAGCATGGTCATAGATTCACAAGGCAAGCCGTAGAAGCAGGCTCGCAGATGCAAAGTTTTTCTGCATGTGCGACTAGTGCTGGACAGTGCATGTTCTGCAGAAGCAGACAATGGCATGCAGAAGCAGCCTCACAGAAGCGGCGAAGCTGCAGAAGGTGCGGAATTTGTAACGACTCGGTCGGTCGTTTTAAGAATTAATGCCTCGATCCCCTATTAACTGCTTTCCCTGTGTTTGTTTTCACTATTTTGATTTGCCGGGATGTTTGGTTTTGAGTTTCGGAGTATTTTGGGACACTTAGTCTCTAAAAGAGAACTTAAGCTTTAGAATTTAGAAGGTAGTTGGAGCAGTGTGAAGACCTCCTCGAAATGGAATTCTGTCGGTTCCGTTAGCCCCGTTGGGTGATTTTGGGCTTAGAGCGTGTTCGGATTGTGTTTTGGAGGTCGGGGGCTTATTTAGGCTTGAAATATCGAAAGTTGAATTTTTGAAGTTTCCTGCTCAATAGTGAGATTTTGATCTAAGGGTCAGAATAAAATTGTAAAAGTTGGAGTAGCTCTGTATTGTTGAATATGACGTGTGTGCAAAATTTCAGGTCATTCGGACGGGGTTTGATAGACTTTGTGATCGAAAGGGGAAATTGGATGTTTTGGAAATACTTAGGCTTGAATTGGAGAGCGATTTATGGTTTTAGCGTTGCTTGATGTGATTCGAAGGTTGGAATAAGTTCGTATGATATTTTAGGATTGGTTGGCAGGTTTGGTTGAGGTCCCGAGGGCCTCGGGTTAGTTTCGGGTGCTTAACGGACGTTGAATTAGACTTAGGAAAATTTGATATTGGTTGAACCTGTCATAACCGCACCTGCGTGAATGGGACCGCAGGTGCGGCACCGCAGAAGAGGCTGGGTGACCATAGAAGCGGGATTAGCCTAGGCTCCAGAAGTCGCAGGTGCAAAAGGTTGGACGCACCTGTGGGACCGCGGTGCGGTAAGTGAGTCGCAGAAGCGGAAATGGGAGTTTAATGAAAAGTCGCGGGTGCAACTTGGTCTACACAGAAGCAGGACCGCAAGTGCTGTCCCAGAGCCGCAGATGCGGTTTCATTGGTCAGAAAAGGATCAGAACGAGGGTTTAGTCTCAAAACTTGGAAAATTGATTTGGGAGCTCGGGATTTGTGATTTTGAGAGAGATTTTCACCTGGGTATTTTGGGTAAGTAATTCTTACTCGGTTTTGATTAATTTCCACGAATCTATGCTTAAATTCATCCTTTGAATTCGATTTTGGGGTGAAAGTGTGGAGAAAAATTGGGAAAAGTTCTTAGGCCTAATTTTGGAGTTTTGATCAAGATTTTGATGTCAGATTGGAGTAACATCTGTATATATGAACTTGTGAGAGTGTGAGGATTTCGAATTTTTAAATTTTACCTGATTTCGAGGCGTGAGCCTGGGGGCTTTTTAGGCAATTTTCTTAATTTTCTGTGTTAGCTTCGAATTAATTAGTAGAATCAGTTACTTGAAGTTATATTTACATTATGCAATTGATTTAAATAGATTTGGGCCATTTGGAGTCGAGTACTCGTAGCAAGAGCGTGGTTTCGGGTTGATTTTTGAGCCGGTTTGAGGTAAGTGGTTTGCCTAACCTTGTGTGGGGGAACTCCCCTTAGGATTTGGTGTTGTTGATATATGAAATGCCTTGTATGTGAGGTGACGAGTGCGTACATGTGCTAATTGTTGAAAATCATGTTTTCATTATGTAACTATAACTGTGTTTTCTTCCCTGTTTATACTACTTGCAATTTAAGCTTACTGTTAGCTTAGGAAAGAATTTCTAATTAACTTAATTTCTTTAACTACTAAAACTGCTTTGTTTGAACTCTGTGCAACATGCTAGGCTAGAAATACTTGTTTACCTTGGTATGAAATTTGGACTTAACTAAATATTCTCCGTATTGTTGCTGTGTGTTTACTTTGGGACTATGGGACGGTATCCCGGGATATCATCCTGCATGTTTACTTTGGGACTACGAATTTGTATTCCAGTAGATCCCTCCTGCAAAATTATGTTGGAACTATGGAACTGCACCTGGTTGATTTCCCCAATACTGGGTATTTACATTTGGGACTACGGATCGAGATTCCGGTAGATCCCCGCGCACTATGAGTTGGACTACGAAACGACACCCGGAAGATCCACTGGATATTTACATTTGGGGGCTACATGACGGTATCCTGGGAGATCCCTGGTTGTTATCTCCGTGTTGAGCTGTATTCCTTCTGTGATTGTTTTGTCTCTGTTATAGTTGTTGTTATTCCTATTTATCTTGTGTCACTTCATACAGTTAGCATTAATTATATTTTCGTATTCTATATTATTTTACCTCGTTTTAAGCTATAATCAGTAGGGCCCTGACCTTCCTCGTCACTACTCGACCGAGGTTAGGCTTGGCACTTACTGAGTACTGTTGTGTCTTACTCATGCCTTTTTTGCGCATGTTTTTCGTGTAGATCCAGGTACTTCGACTCAGCCCTACTACCCTTGAGGCGAGGCGATTCTCCAGAGACTTCGAGGTATATCTGCCGCGTCCTCAGACCAAGGAGTCCCTTTCCAATATCTCTTATAGTTTTAGCCCTTATGTATTTATCTTGATTTAGACATTCTGGAGTTAGAGCACAATATAGTATTCATAGCTTGTGATTTCATGAGATTCTGGGTTTTGGAAAGTTGTTCAGATTTTGAGATCTTGTATTAGTATATGCCGAGCAGCATCTTAAACGCTTCTATATTTGTTTATTTTCCATTTTTATTAGTTTTTCCGCATTTTGTTTCTTTTTTTTCCGCAATTGTTAGGCTTACCTAGTCATAGAGATTAGGTGCCGTCACGACAGTTCACGAAGAGCGAACTTGGGTCGTGACAGAATCGCTGGAGGCAGTGAGGTTCATTTAATGCGGACTTAGGCTCTTTTCCCCCATTGTTTTCACTTAGATAGGTCGACTTTGGAGCTCTTGGAGAGGGGTTTTTCGTCTATCATCGTGAGGTAAGTAATTCCTACGTAATATGAGTTTAATACGCAGATTTTAGATATCTTCTTAACATATAAATTGTAGAAATCATGGGTTTAGTCGAAAAACCTTGGTTTTTTATAAAAATAAGATTTGGCCACGAAATTGGTTATGCAAATGAGTGAAAATTACATATTTGAGTTTGTGTGGCTATGCATAGTAATTATCTTTGAAAATTTTTGGACTCCGGGCACATGGGCCTGGGTGGGAGGGGTGAATTTTTAGAATCTTCTAATTTGGGTTGGGAAACTACTCTAATAGCTATATTATGAGCTTTTGAGCATATATTGATTTATACGTATAATATTTGGCTAGTTTCAAATTGTTCGGCGCCGACTTGAGGCTTTAGAGTGAATTTGTGGATTGGAAGTGAACTTTGGAGCGAGGTAAGTCTCTTGCCTAACCTTGCAAGAGGGAACTCATCCCTTTAGGTGTATTTTGTTGTTTATTTCTTGTGTAGGGAGCTACGTACGCACGAGGTGACGAGAGTCCGTGCGTAGCTATATTCCATGAGATGTTCGGGTAGACGTAGCTCCACACCATCCTTTTAGTTGTAATGTTGTGATTATCTTGCGTATTGACTGTCTTGAATAGAGCTAGATTAGGAATTTAAGGTTGTGTTTATCGATGTAGCCTTCTTCTTTAGAAAATTTGAAGAATAATTAATACCTATGAAAAATCCATGTTATCTCGCGTCGCAAGTATCTCCACGAGAAAGGTAAATATCTCTACTCTAATGGGATCAGGCTGTTTGCCTCAATAGTATTATATTCTTGTGGGATCGGGCCATTCGCCTCGGCAGTATCATATTCTTATGGAATCAGGTCGTTCGCCTTGTTAGTATCATATTCTTGATCGTGCCATTTGCCTCGGCAGTACCACTATTCTTATAAGATTGGGTCATTCGCCTAGGAAGTACTGAGTACCACTATTCTTATGGGATCGAGTTGTTTACCTCGGCAACTACGTGCTTAATAATCGAAACGGGTTCCAGATTGAATAATTGAGTTAGTACCTTAGGGTAAAGCTGCTTGCCTTGCTACGATCCATAGTACCGGAGTCTCTTTCCATCTTATTTATTGTTTATGTCTATTACTTTAAGACAGTAGGTTTAGTGGTTTTGCATATTCCCACGATTGTTCATGTACTTGTGATGCCAGATTTTGGGAATTTATAGAATTTTTGAACTGTTGTACTTATCACTTCTATCGTAGTAGACTATATATTTTATGTTAAAACTTGTTTAAAAAGAATTATTATCATTGCATGAAGTCCGATGTATTTAAAATATGTTAAAAAGAGGATAAATAAATGGTAGTTTTGCTTGTGTGCTTGCCTAGCGGTGGCGTGAGGTGCAGTCTCGACCTAGTATGAAATTGGGTCGTGATATGAGCGATAAGGGCGGCAATATGAGAGATAAGGATGGCTATTGATACTGTCATGGTAGAGTGATACAGGTGGCTATTGGAGAGATAAGGGTGACAATGTCACGGATGATATGTGATGATGTGGGGTTATTGTGTTGGTGATTTTTATGTGATGTGATTCACCTTATGTTTATTATACACTTTGTGTAACCTTTTTGGTTGTTTCGATGAGCTAATTGATATCCTTGATTTATACTTGTTGATTTGGGCTGGAGTAGTACATTTGCACATGCATACACTGTAGCATGCTACTTATTCTAGCTCATGAGTAAGAAACATGATAATTATCGATCATGACATGTGTCCTTGTATTATCTGATCCATGTTGAGATTGAGATCCTGTGACTATGCCGGGCAGACGACGGCTTTTATCCGAGCTATTTTCGTTTTTTGTGGATTTTGGATTTGGATACTTCAATCTTACACTAAAATTAACCAACGTTTGAACGCGGAGCCTTAAAATGGATGTTGTAAGATAATATTGATGATCCTAGATAAGTTAAGCTCATTATTCGATTGCTGCTTTCACAAATGTGATGAACTTAGACCACGAAATTGTTTGACCAAAAGATATTGTGTCACGACCCCAAATCAGGACCCAGTCGTAATGGCGTCTCTCGTGAAGACAAGGCCAGCCGACATATTTCCAATTCCGTTTTAAGCAATTAAACAATAAGCATTTAGTCTTAAACATGATATAAATCCAAAAGTAAGCAGTGATAATACAAACAATTTGCGGAATACAATCCAACACAGCCCGATACTGGGGTGTCACTAGTCATGAGCATCTATCAATACGCTACAAGTCTGAAATGCCTACTAAACTATTACAGAATAACTGATAAAGAGAAATAAATGAGATAAAGGGGGAGAAACACAGGACTACGGACGCCAAGCAGCTACCTCGTGGACTCCGAAGTCTGCCGGGAGCCCTCAACTCGCGCTAGCAGGATCAGCAACACCTGAATCTGCACATGGGGTGCAAGGAGTAAAGTGAGTACTCCAACTCAGTGAGTAATAATCATAAATAAACGACTGAGAGATATGAAAACACGTAAGGCACATTACAGGCTATAATAAAGCAGTAAAAGCTAGTAAAACAGTAAATCAATAAGGATACGTAAAAGTCATTTTAGTTCAACTTAAACTTCGTGAAAAGCCTTTTCAACAATTAAGCAGGTAAATGACAGGCAAATAAGAAAGATAAACACATAAAGTTTCGTCCCTCGGGCTGAATATCAACAAATCCGCCCCTCGAGCAATATCTTAGAACAATACCAGCCCCTCGGGCTATAACTCACATCACAATGGGTACCCGCGCTCACTGGGGGTGTGCAGACTCCTGGAGGGGTCCCTTACGACCCAAGCGCAATATCAAGCCATCTCGTGGCATCATCACTAGGCTCTCAGCCTCACATCAACAAGCCACCTCGTGGCGTACAAATCTCAGGCCCTCGGCCTCATAATAATAATCAGATGTTCCTCACAACATAGGCCTTCGACCTTACTCAGTCAGAATCTCAAAAACTACTCGGGCAACAGTAAAACATGATTTTCAACCCAAAATATCATTTGGAATATCATTTTAAATGTTAAAGCGGAGTAAACATGGCTGAGTTTTGAAAATAGTAGAATATAGCATGACTGAGTTCAAGTACAAAATCAAAATAGTGAGGAAATATCAATAAAAATCCCCCAAGGGTTCAAATAGTTGGCACGAAGTCCAAATATGGTGTTCAGCCCAAAACATGATGATAGCAAATAGTTTTCAATCAAATACGCGATAAAATAGTCATTCGGGACGGACTAAGTCACAATCCCCAATAGTGCACGACCCCACGCTCGTCATCTAGCATGTGTGTTACCTCAATATAGCACAACGATGTGCAATCCGGGGTTTCATACCCTCAGAACATCATTTACAATCATTACTCACCTCAATCCGGTCCAAACTCTAGCCCGCAATGCCTTTTCCCCTCGAATCGGCCTCCACTCGCATCGAATCTCACCAAAATCAGAATCACGGTGAATAAAGTTGAGCCATTTGTAGTCAAGTACTCGTGGCAAGAACGTGGTTTCAGGTTGATTTTGAGCCGGTTCGAGGTAAGTGGCTTGTCTAACCTTGTGTGGGGGAAACTCCCGTTAGGATTTGGCATTGTTGATATATGAAATGCCTTGTACATGAGGTGACGAGTGTGTACTTGTGCTAATTATTGAAAATCCTGTTTTCATTAAGTAACTATTGTGTTTTCTTTCCCTGTTTATACTACTTTCAATTTAAGCCTACTGTTAGCTTAGGGGAGCATATCTAATTGACTTAATTGCCTTACTTGCTCAAACTGCTTTAATTCAGTTCTTTGCAACATGCTAGGATAGAAATACTCGTTAAACCTTGGTATGAAAAATGGTTTGAATTGAATATTCTTCGTGTGTTGCTGTGTGTTTATTTTGGGACTACAGGACAGTATCCCGGGAGATCCCCCTGTATGTTTACTTTGGGACTACGGATTTGTATTTCGGGGAATAACTTACCTTGCAATAGATGATGAAAATATCCAGTTGAAGCTCTCCAAAAGTCGCCCCAACCAAGTGAAAATGAAAAACAATGGGCCAAAATCAAAACCAAGCCCTCCGCCCAGCGTTTATATCACATGCGACAACTTGACCGCTTCTACGATTCTGCATGTGCAGCCAAAAATATTGCTTTTGCTGTCCCCCTTCAGCCTTCGTACCTTCACATCTGTGGACAAGACTCCGCTTTTGCGGAGTCACACCTGCGACCAGATAACCGCTTTTACGGAGTCACACCTGCGACCAGAGAACCGCTTTTGCGGTCTCGCAGGTGCGGCACAAACCTCGCACCTACGCCTCCAACCCAGCTCCCTTCCAGCCGCTTCTGCGGTCCACTACCTCGCTTCTACGATGAAGCTTCCACCGAAGCGGTTGCACCAACAACCAAAAAAATCCTAGCATTCCCTTAAGTCCAAAATCCGATCCTTTAACCATCTGGAATCCACTCGAGGACCCCGAGACGTTGATAAAATATAACAACACGTCCTAAACCACATTACAAACTTAGTCGATGCCTCAAATCACGCCAAACAATATCGAAACTACGAATCGACGATCGAAATCCTTCGTTATCTTTCAAACTTTGACGAACGCATCCAAATCATATTAAAATATTTTGGAATGATGACAAACTTTACACAGAAGTCATAAATAGGAACACTGGGAACACCAAAGCCCACTTCAAACCAAACTTAGGAAATTCTTAAACTTTCGAAATGCCAATCTTCCAAAATGAGCGCCGAAATGCTCCCGGATGATCCGATGCTCAAGACGAACATACACACAATTCTAAAATCATCATACGAACCGATTGGAACCTTCAAATCTTAATTCCAAGGTCGTTTACTAAAAAGTCAAACTTTAGTCAATTATTTCAACTTAAAGCTTCCGAAATTAGAATTTTCCATCCGAATCAACTTTGAATTTCCCAAAATTCAATTCCGGCCACATGTACAAGTCATAATACCTGAAGTGAAGCTACTCAAGGCCTAAAACCACCAAACAAAGCACTAGAGCTCAAAACAACCGATTCGGTCGTTACATTCTCCCCCACTTAAGCATACATTAGTCCTCGAACGTGCTAAGAATTGTTCTGAAGTTAATCGAAATTACTATTTAACACCTCGTGCACCTGCCTGTGCTACTATAACCCATGTGTGCATATTAACTCAATCCAGACTGAAGATTTTCCCTTTTTATCTAGTCAATATGCCTTAGAACCAAATTCTAGCCTTCGAATTCCTTTACAAGACCTGATTCTTACATATGAACATCGTATAAATCCTTACACATTGCACCCAACATGACCAGCTCCTCCGCTGAAATCACACAATGTACCACATAAGTTGCTTGACCATTACAATATCCTCTAACAACAATAACTGCAATTCCACAAATCCAACGCCCACAATGCACCTCATGACGCATATAAATTATATTCCAACTCTCACAATACCACCACACAGAAGAGATGCGTAGTAACTAATAACCACCTGCCGAATCAATAAATCATGGTGTCTCTCCTCCTGACAAGAACCATTACCTCATTCTGAACTGAATAACGATATTTTCTCTTTAATATACACTTCATAACTCCGATCGCACTGATCCCAAGTCCAATAACATCGTCTCGCCTAGCACAAGCTGTTCCGGCAATAAGCCATCTCAAACACTACCAAATTCTCATATGATGCCGACAATGCACCGACAAGCTACAAACTCAAATATAACTCATACGGAAGAACGAACTCTGAAAGGGAATTACCTAGCCCGCATAACGAATAGAAAGGGAGAATAGGTGCTATGAACCTACCTCAAGGATGAAAAAAGGCAAACAAAATAAGTGTACAGAACTGTACTCAACATCTCACCATTGCAGCGTGCAACTTGATCCAATGTGATACTGTTGCAGCTTGCAACCCGATCCAAACATGACAATATTGCAGCGTGCAACCCGATCCAAACATGACAATATTGCGGTGTGCAACCCGATCAAAACAACATACCTGTGGCGGTGTGCCACCTGATCCACACATCATAATCATGAGGAAAACACACACATTAAGACATAATGCTTATACTTATGAAATGCCCGAATATTGACCACAAGCACACCAAGTGCATAATACAACTTCTGAGGAGACGGTGTCACGCCCCTTTTTTTCTCGCGAAATTGGGTTTATGACATTTGGAGGGACAACTCGTTCCTTTTAGGAACTGGGTTTGCATTTGAAGAGTCGCCACCTAATGATTAAGGTGCATTAGGACACCAATAGAGATTCAACCCTGAGTTTGTTTGAATAACCAGAGATTGGGTAAGGGCTTGAAATTATCCCAAGGGAAGGTATTAGGCACCCCTCAAGATCCACTAGTATGGTTCCCGGCCAGACAATTATTGTGAATTTAGCGAATAGACAGGTATGGGCTCAAATATTAGGGGATTTAAACACATAAAAGAAAGAATTATTTGAAAGAAGCATTTTTTTTAAAAAAAAAGAAAAAGTTTGCAAATAAAGGAAAGGGGTCCTAGGTTTATATTTAATATGGACCACCCTACACAATGTCCGGTACACTCCTCAATGAGGGGCTACACGTGACATTATCGCGTGGTCGTCATATTCATATCTACCTTTCCCGCCCCGTTAAGGTATTAAAGCGCGGATTGGTCTCGATTACTTATTGCATGCTATTACCCATCCCATTCCTATCAGTCCCGGAGGCACTTAAGACTACTAATCCTAAAAGGGAGGGATATTAGGTTGACTTGAGATTTCAAAGGTAAAAATCTAAGGCGGCATACAAAACATATAGAAGACTGCACGTTAAAGGGAAAGCACATAACACATAAGGCTCAAGTATACCTCAAACAAAAGCACATAACTAGCATGACTTGCACATACTTCTTTTTGGGTCTGATTAAAGCACATAAAGACGAGGGAAATTAATTATTGAGGCAGTTTAGTTTATTACATAACTCAGGTAAGAAGTCCGAATCAGGCCTGCCTGCTGGTTGTAGCGATTAGCAAAAGCGAATCCAGCTTACAGTTATTACTCTAAGGCTTGCCTAAGTGTTTAGACGGGGTCCTATAGACATGATATCTACTGAGTTCAGAAGGTGATGAGACAGTAAAAACTCGAAACGAATTGTTTGAAATTCTATAGGCATGCTTGCTAAACCTTATTAAGTGAGGGAATTAGACTATTAAAAGGAGATTCAGAATGGAAAAATTAAACAGACTGGTTAAAGATTCTGCAAGTGATGGTATCCACTATTACTGATTTTAATCCTTATGAAGATGATATCTAACATCGAATGTGAATGAAGCGAATCAGAATTATTTAAGAATCCCTATAGGTATGATTTTTATGTGTTACTGATTTTAGACCCTTATAGACATGATACCTAACATCCCATGTGAGTAGAAATGAACATGAATTTATTTATGAACCCCTATAGGCATGATTTCTATATGTTACTGATTTTAATGCGTTACTGGGTTATAACCACTTGGGCCCTCAAACATGGTATCTAAACAGTGACAAATCCGCAGGATTAGATGATCCCTATAGGCAGGTTATCTAGATATGAAGTTGAACAAGAAGTCTTATAGACATGGTTTCTAAATGTAATTTGAATATGCAGAAATTTAAAATAGTCCTATAGGCATGATTTTTACCCTTGACATGTATAAAATACCCAACCCTTTTCACTAGCCAGCCCCAAATGTTTATTCCAACTTATTACAAATCAAGAATACTAAATACTAAATACATCAAGAAAATACAAAGAAAAGAATTACAACCAGAGGAAGCCTGATTCTTGACTTCCTATCTAAGTTATGAGATAAACCAACTCAAAGACCCTAATTCAAAGCCTTTCTCGGACTTGAGTGTGTCAGAGTTCCCTAAGGGCCTTAATAGGACTCTGGGCAGTGCTCACACCCAAGTTTCATAACCAGAATAAGGACAAGTGCAGTGTGGTAATGCCAACCCTCATGTGTCCAAGTTCAGAGGGAGCTCATGGGTCCCAAGGCAAGGCTCACATGAGGGAGGCAGAACTTAAGTCTAAGAGGAGAGTGCAAGTGCATAAATAGAGCTTTAAGAACTAAGGAAGTAAAGAAGAGGGAAAGAGGTGTTGGGAAACAGCCATTAACACTTCAAACAAGTTGATAGTTTTACATCAAAGGGGTAGGGGTTTGGGAATCCATTGTAAGGAGCTTATATACTTAGGCATAAGATAATTCTGGGCATGCACATCAATATGGAGTGTTGTCATGCTTGTAAAATCAACCAGAACACACAACATATAAGGGTAACATGGAGGTTATGATCCTAGGAGGACCAAGTTTGAGTCATGTTCAACAATATTTAATATTGTCACGCCCCAAACAAACCATAGGTATCAAAGACATTCGGGTAGGGACTTAGGATTCATAATACATTGATTCAGAACAGGAGAAAAGAAATTACAGCATGCTAAATAAGGTACTGAATTAGATACAAGCAATAGGCAGATAAGAAGGCAAGAATATTAAGTAACCATATTGTTGTTGATGCTGGAAACTTAACTAGAACATACCAGTCAAATAAGCAAAAATGCAGTAAAGAAAGGTAGTAGGACTTCGAAATATAGCTTTGGCTTTCAGCTAGCTAAACATGCCACATTACAAGTAGTAAAGCAAGAGAGAGTGTTTTTAGTGTAAGTGTGAGTTCAGAACTAAAAGTGTTCCTCTTGTGTTTGTGTGTCTGAAAGAAGAGAGGGTGAAGGGTAGTTATAGCTTTTGAAAACATGTGAGAAGTAAGGTAATAAGTAAAGTTTCAATACAAATATGGAAATAATCACAATCAGAATCAATTAACCAAGTGGATCCCCTTTAATTAAGAGATCACTTGTTTAACGGGCAGTGACAGGCTCAAAATAAGGAAAGAAAAATCAGTTTATAAGCAGAATGATTGTTGCCATAAAAGGAGTAGTAAAACCATCGAGTAAGTAATGTAGTCTAAGTACAGAAATATACTTATTTTGGGAAAGGGTTCAGCAAAGAAAAATAAGGAAAGGAATCAATTAACCTTGACAGGCGGGTGAATTTAGAATTTATAAAAGAAAGGTTTTGAAATCAGTCACAAGATTGTAGATCAATCATAGAAGGAACCTCAGCATATAAATAGAGTACACAAAACACAAGACATGTGAGGCCAAACCTATTGGCAAAAGAAACAGCATGCAATAGTAGCACAAAGTTCAGTAGATAGCAAACATTCGAAGCATGGTAGTCAAATAGGTCGAGTCAAGTTGAATAAATAGTGAAGAAAAAATAGAGTATCAGAAGCATGAAAAGGTCTCATAGTAATAGATGAGAAACCTTTTGAAAAGTTAGGGTTTCAAGCATAGTCGAGTTTTAAAGATAGTAGAAACCTAGAGTCAGAGGAATCACATGAAGGAAAAGAGATTCTGAAACAAGGAACTTCAAATCGATTCAAGTATTTAAACGAACAATTTCAAACCCAAAGACATAGGGTTTTTCAACAATAGTAGAGCTTAAAAGATGATAAACAAACAAATCAATCAAAACTTAACTAAACAAACACTCATCTAACAAACAGCTTTTAGAACTCGACTGAGACCCAAAAGAAATTAGGGTTTTCAACAACAACAAGTTCGAAAGATGGTAAACAGACGAGTCAAGCAAGAATTTAAACAAACAAGCACACATCTTAAACGTATTAAAAGTTAGAGAAGAGATATTGAAATAATTTAACAGGAAAAACCCTAATCGGAAAAGACAAAGAGTTGTTTTTGAAAGCAAAATTGAAGAAACTTCAAGAAGATGCTTAAAAGTTCAAACCAAGCATAGATATAAAGTAGATCTGAAAGAAATCGAAAGGTCATAGAAATTAGGGTTTTAGAAGAAACCAAAAGCAACGGGAAAGTCCTTGAAAGTTACCGATCTAACCAGGAGAGTCAAAGGTCTGATTTGAACGGCCATGGCTGGCGGGAGAAAGGGTCAAAGATTACCGGAGAAAGGCCATGAACTAAAATCGAATGAAGACTGGACCAGAGTTCTTCATAGTCTAGCCTTGAAACCATAAGAACAAACACGTAGAAGCCATAGAAGGCCGGTACAGGTCTCCGATGACCTCGGAAGGCCATGGATTAGTGTGGCGGCGGCTAGGGTTTGAGGGTGTTGTAGAGAGGATTTGGGAAAGGAGGGATTTCAGAGGCGGCGTATGGTAACAAATGAAATGGGTTAAGGGGGTCTTTTGGGTTTAATTAGGAAAGCGCAGCTGGTGGCCGTTGATCTAAATGATCAACTGCTAGATTTAAGGCGTTAGGTGGGGATCAGGGTATGGGTCAGCTTTAATTGGGTCGGGGTCAGGTATGAGTAGGAATTGGGGTAGAATTTGAGCTAAAATTGAAATGAAATCTGGCTAGATTTTAAATAGCCATTTTTTCCTTTATTTATAAAAAATAGTAAATTAAATTTTGGAAATAAATTAAAAGTGCTAAAATGATTTATGTCATATAATTATCAATTAAAAAATAACGGACTTAATTTTTATAAGTATAAACGCAATTAAATCTTAAAAGGGGCTAATATTGCAATTATATGCAATTTAGCTTTAAAAATACTAAATGAATTTATAAAAATATGCAAAAATTATATTAGCTATATTTTAGTATTAATATGAGAATCCAATAAATGAATCACTAAAGATGATAATTTTGGAAATTATTACTGGCTTTTTTATGAATAAAATAGGGGAATAAATTGGTTCAAAAATCTTTAAAAATTAAGGAAAAATAATAAAAACATCTGGACATACTTATATATGCATACATATGTTATTTTAAAAGTATTTTGTGTATTAAAAAATATATAAGGAAAAATTGGGTATCAACATTTGCCCTTTTTTACCCGGGAAGGATGAAAGAGTTGTCGGGTAAAGATATGATGGCCAATTTTGACCGAGCGGAACGGTTCGAAGGGGTTTAGGCCACACCATGACTTCTAAGCTGCCTACATATCCCTGGTTTTACAGGAATCAGGCCATATGTAGTTCAGGATCCATCAGCGGAGTATGCCAATGGAGATTCTTCAAGAACGTATGCAATACCCAAGATGGTGTGGTTAAGGTTTGACATGGCTGCGGGAACTGGAGCGGTATAGCTCTTGCCAAGACGGTCGTTGCTTGCTGGTGTACCTGCAATTAGAAACAATACAGGTGTATACTATGCATGAATTTAAACATGATGCAAGTTCTCGTCGGACCATGAATGTTGTCTTTGGAAGGTTAGGATGACGTCCTTTAGACCATGACGTCCTAGGCCATGAAGCGTGCAATAAAGGATTCGCAGGCCATGAAATGACGCTCTCGGGCTATAAGGATGATGCCTCCGAACCATGATGCCTTTGAATAATGATATGCAAAAGATTAAAATGGGGGTCCTTAGGCCATGGCATGGTGTTCTCGGCTATGAAAATGGTGCCTCCGAACGATGAGGCCTTTGGATAATTTAGCGATCTTTTAGCCCATGAGATGCAGTAGGTGGCGATCTTTCAGCCCATGAAATGCAATACTTGGCGATCTTTCAGCCATGCAAATGTAGATAAAGTGGAGATCTTCCAGCCATGCAAATGTAGGTAAAGTGGAGATCTTTCATCCATGAAAATGTAGATAAGGTGGCGACCTTCCAACCATGCAAATGTGGGGGTGGCGATCTTTCAGCCATGCAAATGTAGGGGTGGCGATCTTTCAGCCATGCAAATGTAGGGGTGGCGATCTTTCAGCCATGCAAATGTAGGGCTGGCGATCTTTCAGCCATGCAAATGTAGGGGTGGCGATCTTTCAGCCATGCAAATGTAGGGGTGGCAATCTTTTAGCCATGCAAATGTAGGGGGAGGTAAAGCTTAACCTCGGAAGGCAGAATGGTAGCCTTATGCAATGCAGAAATGCAGATGCAGACAACGTTTAGTCTCGGAAGGCAGAATGGTAGCCTTATGCGATGCAAAAAATGTAGATAGAGAAAGTGTTTAGTCTCGGATGGCAGAATGGTATCCTTATGCAAGAAAAAAGGGTAAATAGTAATAGAATTTTCTTAGCTAATAGCAAATTTTGGTATTGTGACTGCTGGGGACATTGTGGCACACGGAATGTCACTGGTGTGCGTGGATAGCAAATGTTGGTAAGTGCGACAATTCTGAGAGTTGTATTCCTGACTAGTGTTTGTCTCGTGAATGTATAGTATGTCTGATGCTTTCGTTATCCAAGTGTCTGCATTCAAAGAAAAAATCATGAGTTTTGTAGAGGGGGGAGGTTAGTTCGTATCCTCGCTGGCTCTGCTTGACTTGTTCGGCTTGATCTGGTGATATTGTGTGTATCATCGGGGTAGCGTTGCTTAACAAAGCAATTTCAGTAATAAACATGCATAATTTCGTAAAATATGGCATAAGTATGTAATTACGAATAACTTTTAGATGAACCGACGACTGTGACGTGGTTCAGGATATTGCAACCTCTCTTGCTACGGAATTTTGAGGGTCCTCCTCAAAATTCTTCCCTAGTTTAACGGGTTGAGGTTTCTGACTATTGTTTGCGATGACTGCCTGAAATTACTTTGAAATTTTGAGGGTCCTCTTCAAAATTCTGCCCCAGTTTCCAATTGCAAGTGGAATGAAAATTTTATTGAATTGTGACCGAACCCATAGGGCTGCCTATGTATCCCCTCTTAAACGGGAATCAGGTCAGGCGTAGTTCAAATACATCATATAAGGAAAGCATGAAAATTACACGTAATAATGTTTGACTGTATCTGAATTAATTGATTTTGGCCAGACTTCTCCGTGCATTTCTGCAAGTATGAGGGCTCCTCCTATCAGAACCCGGTGAACCATGTATGGACCCTGCCAGTTGGGAGAGAACCTCCCTTTTGGCTTCATCTTGATGCGGGAAAATTTTATTTAACACCAATTGTCCCGGTGTGAACTGTCTCGGCTTGCCTCTTTTGTTGAAGTCTCTGGACATTTTGTTTTGATAAAGCTGACCATGACAAACTGCATTCATTATCTTTCTATCTATAAGGTCTAGTTGCTCATAACGACTTTTTACCCATTCTGCTTCGTCGAGCTCAGCTTCTTGTATGATCCTTAGGAAGGAATTTCTACCTCAGCGGGAATGACAGCCTCTGTACCGTAAACTAGCATATAGGGGGTTGCCCCGGTTGATGTGCGGACTGTGGTGTGATACCCCAATAAAGCAAATGATAACTTCTCATGCCACTGTTTATGCTTCTCTATCATTTTCCTCAATATCTTCTTGATATTCTCGTTGGCGGCCTCTACAGCTCCATTCATTTGAGGCTGATAGGATGTGGAATTCTTGTGTCTGATCTTAAAAGTTTCGCACATGACTTTCATCAAATCACTGTTGAGGTTGGAGCCATTATCAGTAATGGTTGATTCTGGAATCCCGAATTGACAAACGATGTGGTCGCGGACAAAGTCTACCACGACTTTCTTAGTCACTGCTCTGTAAGATGCTATTTCGACCCATTTGGTGAAATAGTTGATTGCTACTAGGATAAACATGTGCCCGTTGGAGGCGGTAGGCTTGATTGGTCCAATAACATCCATTCCCCAGGCGGCGAACAACCATGGTGAGCTTGTTGCATTAAGCTCATTTGGAGGCACTTTTATCATGTCTGCGTGTATTTGGCAGTGGTGGCATTTCCGGACATACTGGATGCAGTCTATTTCCATAGTCATCCAAAAGTAACCAGCCCGGAGTATCTTTTTTGCTAAGACAAAACCGTTCATATATGGACCGCAAGTCCCAGCATAAATTTCCTCTAGTAGTTTGGATGCTTCCTTTGCGTCAACACACCTTAGTAATCCTAAATAAGGAGTCCTCATTTACAGGATTCCTCCACTGTGAAAGAAATTGTTGGACAATCTCTAAAGCGTGCGTTTTTGAGTAGGATTTGCAAGCTCTGGGTACTCTCTTTGCCAAATATTCCCTAATATCATAAAACCAAGGCTTTCCATCTGCTTCTTCTTCAACATGGGCACAATAAGCTGGTTGATCATAGATCTTTACTAGAATGGAATCAATGAATTTTTTGTCTGGATGTTGTATCATAGATGACAGAGTGGCCAATGCATCGGCGAACTCATTCTGGACTCTAGGAACATGTTGGAATTCCGTCTTAGTAAACCTTTTCCTCAATTCCTATACATGATGCAAATACGGGAGTATCTTGGAGTTCTTGGTTGCCCATTCTTCACGCACCTCATGTATGAGTAGGTCCGAATCTCCAATCACTAGCAATTCTTGAATATTCATGTCAATGGACATTTTGAGCCCTAGGATGCAAGCTTCATACTCAGCCATGTTGTTGGTGCACGGGAACCTGAGTTTGGCAGACACCGGATAATGCTGACCGGTTTCTGATACCAGGACTGCTCCTATGCCAACTCCTTTGAAATTTGCTGCTCCATCGAAAAACAATCTCCAACTAACATAGGATTCCGCAATATCCTCTCCTATGAACGACACTTCTTCGTCAGGAAAATATGTTTTCAGGGGTTCGTATTCTCCATCCACGGGATTCTCGACAAGGTGGTCTGCTAGTGCTTGTCCCTTGATTGCCTTCTGAGTCACGTAGACAATGTCAAATTCACTCAACAGGATTTTCCACTTGGCTAGCTTGCCAGTGGGCATGGGCTTCTGAAAGATGTACTTCAAAGGATCCATCCTTGATATGAGATATGTCGTAAAGGCACAGAAGTAATGCCTTAGCTTTTGAGCTACCCAGGTCAAAGCACAACAGGTGCGCTCCAACAGAGAATACCATGCCTCGTACGGGGTGAATTTCTTACTGAGGTAATAAATAGCTACTCCTTCCTCCATGTTTCATCATGTTGCCCCATAATGCAACCAAACGCTCCATCCAATACTGCGAGGTAGAGTAATAGAGGTCTACCTGGCTCGGGTGGGACCAAGACTGGTGGTGTCGACAGGTATTCCTTGATTCTGTCGAAAGCTTTTTGGCAGTCATTAGTCCATGTGGTAGCGGCGTCCTTCTTCAACATCTTAAAGATTGACTCACAGATAATTGTGGATTGTGCTATGAACCGGCTGATATAATTAAGTCTCCGTAAGAAACTCATTACATCCTTCTTGTTCTTTGGCGGTGGCAATTCTTGAATAGTATTGACCTTTTATGGATCCAGTTCTATTCCTCAGCGACTCACAATAAACTCAAGTAGTTTTCCAGCAGGAACCCCAAATGCACATTTCGCGGGATTCAGTTTTAGGTTGTACCTTCGCAGTCTATTGAAGAACTTCCTCAAATCTTCCATGTGATCAGTGGCCTTCTTGGACTTGATGATGACATCATCTACATATACCTCAATCTCCTTGTATATCATATCATGGAAAATGGTGGTCATGGCCCTCATGTAGGTGGCCCCTGCGTTCTTTAACCCAAATGGCATCATCTTGTAACAATACATTCCCCACGGCGTAATGAAAGCCATTTTCTCACCATCTTCTTCATCCATCCAGATCTGATGATAACCAGCGAAATAATTTACAAATGAATGGAACTCATGCTTGGCGAAATTGTCGATCAGGATGTGTATATTCGGCAAAGGAAAGTCGTCTTTCGGACTGGCCCGATTGAGATCCCGATAGTCAACACACACTCAGACCTGCCCGTCCTTTTTTGGTACTGGCACGATGTTGGCTAACCATATCGGGTATTCTACTACCCTAAGAACCTTAGCTTTGACCTGCTTGGTGACTTCTTCCATGATTTTTAGACTCATATCAGGCTTGAATTTTCTGAGTTTTTGCTTTACCGGTGGACATGTTGGATCTGTTGGCAATTTGTGAGCCACAATAGACGTACTCAAACCAGTCATGTTATCATATGACCAGGTGAATATATCCTCATATTCCCTTAAAAATTCTATGTATTCCTTCTTTTCTGATGGCGATAAGTGGATGTTGATTCGTGTTTCTTTGACGTTTTCTGCATCTCCCAGGTTAGCAATCTCAGTTTTGTCCAGGTTGGACTTAGGCATGTTCTCAAAGTTCTCAACCTCCTTAACAATCTCTTCTGGTATGTCATCTTCCTCTGAATCTATGTCCGTTTATTGCGTTGTCTCGTTGCATGTCACAGTCAATGGTTCATCAAGATAAGTAATAGTAATATTGTGTGAGTAAAGTATTGAGAGAAAAAAATAATAATGAGTGTTGATTTGTAAGAAAAGTCAAATACTTTGATAAATTGCATAATCATTTTGAACATTGGAAATCTTATTACAGGAATTGAAAACATGCGAGAAATAAAAATCTTTTAGTAAATAAAACGGTGCTTGTTTTAGCCTTGCTACCCCGATGCTCGTCGGGCTCTAGTCCTCCTGATGGTCCATTTATTGAGGCATTCCCCTTTGCTTACAGCCTATATGGAAGGGCCTTCCTCCCCCTCCTTCTCGAGAACAACGCAACAATCCATATTATTGTCTTCTAGGAAAAAGTTCTTCATCGCTGCCAGTGCTTCTTCTTCATCTGACCCATAAATAATATCGGCCAGTTGGAAGGTCTGCTCCAGATGTGGTATTGGCTGCTCTAGCGGATAGTAAGGACCGCGCCATGGTGGTAACCAGTTGTTGAATTCTTCCCAAGTGTACTCGTATTCCAGACCAAAAGCGGTGCCGTATTTCTTGAGTTTTATGGGATTAGCAATTCTTTGGAGATTCTTTTCGAGTCCTTTGCCAGGTTCGTACCCACTCTAATTCAGTATACTCTAGATCTTATTATCATACCATTTGACTTTGTCAACAACATTTACCCGTTCGATGTGATGGTAAGTCTCTCCACCTAGCTTCCTTCTTCCCTCGATTGACGGAATGGTCTGGCGACTGTATATAGGGTTGCTATCATCGCCGTGAATGATCACCTCCTGGTGATTCCATTCAAATTTTACCGCCTGATGCAGTGTTGATGCTACGGCCCCAGCAGCATGAATCCATGACCGTCCCAATAGAAGATTGTAAGATGCTGGCACATCACTTGGAAATCAACATCGAACCAAGTTGACCCCAATTGTAAACACAGACTAATTTCCCTAATAGTGGACCTCTGGGAACCGTCGAAGGCTTTCACATTTATGGCTCCCTCCTTTATCTCATGCAGTCCCTTGCCCAACTTCTTGAGTGTTACCAGCGGACAAATGTTGAGACTAAAACCTCTGTCGATGAAGATCCTAGTGATAAAGTAGTCCTCGCATTGCACAGTGATGTGCAGTGCTTTGTTGTGACCCAACCCTTTAGGTGGCAGCTCATCCTCATGAAAAGTAATTTTATGACTTTCCAATACCTGTCCTACCATGTTGGCCATTTCCCCGCCAGTGATGTTGCTTGTTACATACGCTTCACTCAGCACCCTCAACAGAGCGTTCTTATGTGCCTAAGAATTTTGTAGCAAAGCAAGGATGGAAATTTGCACCGGTGTTTTGTTCAACTAGTCGATGACCGAGTATTCCTTGGCCTGTATCTTTCTCCAAAGATTGTATGGAGCTATCTCAATGATGGCTGACCGGTTAGACGCCTGCTTGCTTGACTCAGCTAGGTGTTCTGGGGTATAGACCCTACCAGTTCTCGTCATACCCTGTGCGGCAACAGTTTCCTCAAACTTAACCTTGCCTTTCCTCCTTGCCTCGGCTGTATAGTCCCAGGGTATTGCCTTTGCATGGAATGGTGTCATGGTCGACATCGTTACTGGGATCGGCGTGGCTATCTTCACTCCGAACGGAGCATGTACCTTGGGTAGTAAAACCGCAACTTCAAACGGTGCAGGTGCATTGGCTGGAGACATGAATTCGACCTCAATTGGCGATGGTGTCTTTGCAGATGATGTTGCTTCAGACTCAAATGGCACAAACACATTTACCTCAACGTCCCCAGATGCCTGAATCTGGACTATGATTGGATTAAGGGTAACTCTCATCTTCTTTGGTTTATCACCTTCTGCAATCAAACCAATTAATCCATTGGGATCCCAATCATCCTTTATTTCAATCACGTGAACGCCTCCGCCCTTATGGTCTGGTATAGGATTATTGCGGACATTCAGAGCGGGTTCCTTCACTACAATAACCTTGTTGTCAATCAAAGCTTGGATCTTGTCCTTTAGGGAACGACATTCATCGATGGTGTGTCCCTTCATGCCGGAGTGGTATGCACAAGATTTGTTTGGGTTAACCCATTGAGAAAGGTTCTTAGGAGTTGCAGCAGGGATAAGGGTAACATAACCAGTAGCTTTGAGTCTTTCGTACAACTGGTCAATAGGTTCAACAATGGCTGTGTATTGTTTAGGAGGTCTACAATCAAAATTTGGTCGAGGTCTAGAGAAGTTTTAGTGTGTGGGAGGGGACTGATAGTGGGATGGTTGAGCATTATAGGTTTGGTAGACATGAGCGGGTTGGGAATATCTGGGTGAAGTAGGCTGATATGTGGAGGGTGGAGGTGATTGATAAGGGGGTAGTGGAGTTTGGTAGGAGGGTGAGGGTGCTTGGCAGTTCGGAGTAGGCTGATATATGAGTGGGGGAGTTGGGTATGTTTGGTATTTGATGGGAGAATTGGTTTTCTGTGCAACCATTATGGCTCCTATGTCCCTTTTCTTGGATACACCACCGGACTGCAAGGCCTTATTTGTAGCTTGCAAGGCCTCGAAGTTTGTAACCATACCACTTTTGATGCCTTCTTCAATTCTTTCACCCAACTTGATAATGTCAGAAAATTTGTGTCTCTCAGTCATCATCAACCTTTCATAATACTGCAGGTCCTAAGCCCAGACAAAGAATTTGTTCATCTGTTCCTCTTCTAAGGCAGGTCTGACCTTAGCAACTTCGGACCTCTAGCGAGTGGCATACTCGCGAAATGTTTCTGTAGGCTTCTTCTTTAGATTCTGAATGTAGAACACATCCGGCGCATTCTCCGTGTTGAACCTTAACCTATCCATAAAGTCGGACGCCATGCCTACCCAGCTCGACCATTTCTTTGGATCTTGGCTAATATACCAGGACAAAGCATCTCCTTTCAGGCTCCTCATGAAAAGTTTCATGCGGAGTCTCTCATCTTTCCTTACTCCAATCAGCTTGTCAAAGTACGTTCTCAAATGGACCATTGGATCCCCTGTACCATCAAATATTTCGAACTTCGGAGGTTTGTACCCCTCGGGTAGTTCGACATTGGGCTGTATGAAAGATCTTCATAGTTCAGCCCCTCAATCCCCTTGCTTCTTTCAACGCCTTGAATTCGGCTAGTCAATTTCTTAAGTTCCTCAGCCAGGTTCCTGATGAACGAGTCTTTATCATCAGACTCAGGTGTGTTTGAGATGGGTTGGGTGGAATGTGGCATAGTCTCCACATAGATGGGGGTGTTATGGTGGGTGTAGAAGTGGTCATTTGTGGAGTTTTAGGGTTCTAGGATGAGCAGCGAGGTGTTGTTTGAGGTATGGCAGGTGTTGCGGTGATGGTGAGGAACGAGATGGTTTTGTTGCTTTGGGATATTCTGTGGAGGTGTAGGGTTCAAAGCATTTGGGAAATTGATAGCTGGAGTGGTAAGAGAAAATGACATATTTGCCAAATTCTGAACCTGATCAAGTTCTTCTTGAAATTTCAGCAGCTTTTGTTCGAGTTGGGATACATTTTCTTTGGAAACCTGAGTACCATGACCATGAGTGACCTCTACCCATTCAGTTGAGTTCTCTTTTATAGCGTTGTTCAAATCTTCCATCTTCCCTTTGCTCTTGTTTTTGACAGGACTGAGAGGAGGAGTGGGTGGAGGGCCCCTGGATCTCATGGAATAAGATGATGTTTCCAGAGTGCACGAACTAACCTTTGGGGAGGGGGAATAATAAACAAAAGTAAAAACAAAAGGTAACCAAGTTAGTGGGATTATAAAAAGTGTTGTGATATTTAAACACATAGTGCAACAATGTAAATCGTGTCCTAATTTGGGGAACTCTTTGTGCCCGAGGTAGGCCTAGCGACAAATTGATTTGGAGAACTTAGAATGCTAAATGCCTCATTTTATTGATAAAAAGTAGACGAATCCCAAATCGACACTAAATAACAGGAAATAAAAGTCACTAGTGGCCATTGGCCTTATTACATTTCATAAAGCAAAAAGACAAATTCCTATCTATTTGGTCCCAGAAGGCCCTTCTTCAGATTCGACATCCTTGGCTCTGTCGAACAGCTTTTCCAGCTCTCGAAGTCCCAGCAGTAAGTAGGCTCTAGCTAGATGTCCACCTTCGTTTCCTTCAGCATTTTGGCAGTCTTCGACCCTCTTGAGAAACTTTCTTTCCAACTCTACTATGCCTCACTCCAAGTATCCCAGTCGCTTTTTGGCACTGACAGCCATGTCCTTCCATTCCTTAATTAACTTCTGATTGGCTTCTTGTATTTCACGGTGCTCGCTTTCGCACTCACGGATCCTCTTGCGCAATTGGTTTTTTTTGACATGTGCCTCGGCCCTTTCATCTATGATCATGTGGCCCCTAGAAAACCCTGGCTGGCCTAGTCTATCGTGATTATCTTCCAACCAGCCTGAATAGTAGGGAGAGCAACCAGCGTGGTATCTGTCTGGCTTGATGGTATCTCTCCCCATGACGATCTTGCAGTGCCACATATGTTGCGCTCTGCACTTATAAGGACTATCATCAGCCTGGAAGTAAGCCCGGAAGTGACTCATCTTGTCGACTGTAGGTATAGCTTGCTTCCTACCAGCCTGTCTCATAACTGGGGAGGGACATAAGGATAGGTTCCTCTCAAACCGATTAATATCATAAATGGTGCATCCCTGGATCGGGCGATGAATTCCTCGGTAGGGAACCACTCGAACATCCATTGTACCTGGCCCTCAGTTAGATTATCAAATATTTCTACCTATCCTTTGGCATCTTCCGGATGAGCGAACATATTGGCCACGTTATTCATTCGCCTCGGATGATGGAAGGCGATATGATCATCCCAGTCCCTTCGCTGGATATCTTGTTGGTACTCACCCCTTTGGAAATGCTCCATGAGCCAGAGCTGAAGTAGAAAATTGCAGCCTTCGAAGTGTTTGGATCCTCGTTGACACTTCTCCAAGGCTCGGTATATTTCTGCAATGACCATAGGCACAATGCTGAATGGTTGCCCGCCAATTCCTTCCATTAAGGTCTTAGTTACCATAGCCAGTCTGGTGTGGATTCTTGCTTTCTTCATTGGAAATACGATCAACCCCAGGAAACAAAACATGAATAAAAAGACCCTTCGGTGAATATGCCCTAATGATGTGATGGCAAATTCGTCAGGATAGGTACGGTAGGATTTGTTGTGACCGTACCTCTCATACAAATAGTCAAAGGGGATATAGGATTCTTTTAGACAAGTCAATTCTAGATTCTTCTTTAAACCCATCATTTTAAGGAAGCCCCTGCCTTTGCGATTCTCAAGCATCAACAAACCCGGAGTTTCCCATGCTATACCGGCCAATCCTCCTATTTCTTCTAGTAAGGGTGTCATTTCAATGTCCCCGAAGCGGAATACGGACCTCCACAATCCCAGAACAAAGTAGCAGATTCTATGATCTTGTTGTTGGGTTGGATTTTCAGGAGAGAAGGTAGGTTTCCCAAATATTTCCCGATGAGAGTTTGATCACTAGAGTGAAGATCCTCCCACCAGCTTAGCAAAGGATGGATATTGGTGACCATACCGAATATGGGGACTTCGTGCCTCATATTTCTGCAAGACAAAAGGGTTAAGACCATACCCCTACACGACTCGACTATTTAACATCAACAATTAGCATGAAACTTTTAGTTCTCCAAATAAATACACAGAACATGGTAATGTCCGTTTGGGTTTAGGGAAACCCATTGGACTTTGGATAAGGCTATCTTAAAGAGCCATTATGCGGACAACATAACTGACTCGTCTAGGTTCGACCATGATGCATGCACAGTTTAAACAGAGTAAGGTTTCTATGAGGTTTTAGACTGGTACCCTTGAGCGGACAACTCAAGGGGGAAAGGCACGGAACCGTCGACTACACTGTAGATCAATTGGTTTTACCGCTGTAGACATATGATTTTTGACTCTCCCCAAGAGTTTTCATATTTTAGCACGTAAATATTTAATTTAGGCCTAATATAGCTATTTCAACTAATTTTGACCCTTTTACTTTATTTTATCCAAAAAATAAAAATTACAAAAAAATATTTTAGTTTATGTATCTTTCATAAATTTAACCAAAAAAATACAAAAAATAGTACCTTATTTTTTTAATATGATATTTGAAAATACAAAAAAAATAAGTTTGTTTTAACGATTAGTCTTATCTTAATAGTTATTTTACTTAAGTAGGATTAATTGGTGAATGAGGTCGTATTTTTAGTCTTGTTCACGATGAAAGTATAAAATTTGGGCTAAGACAACCATTTTAAGCCTAATTTTCGGACCTAGCCCATAATTCCTAGGCCTATACCCCTTAACCTAAAAAAAGGAGGAGCCGTTCCCATCATCAAAGGACCAATTCCCAATTTCCATGAAGGAACCTTCTTCATGATTCACGGATTCCATCGCTCCCTCCCCCCTCTTGAATCTCTCGATTCCATTCTTACCAGGAAAGAAAACAACCCCCACTTCCTTTGAATTTTCTCTAGCAAAAGAAAAGAGAAACATAGGCTGGGAAAGAAACGAAAATACAGTGAGGATAGAGATATGAAAATGGAGAAGGAAAATATGTTTTGATGAACACTGCCATAGAGAAGATCTAATAAAATCTTGAAAATCATTTCTAGAGTTTTGACTCAGTCCTTGATTTCCTTTCTTCAATTTAAAAAAAAAACCCTTAGTGTCACACCATAGCCTGAGCACCCTTTCTATTTTAGCATCTGGCTGGCCTGGAACCAGTCGGAGAAAAGTCCATCAACGAAAAGCTCACCTCCTGTCCGGCGAGTTCGATTTTGGAAAAAATGGAGGAATTCTTTTTTGATTTTTTGGTTTTAGTTTCTCGTATAAAAATTATCGAAAGAAAATTTTGTTCATTCTCACTACAAAACTGGAGTTTGGTTGAAGTTTCTGCCGGATTTTCGAGGTCGTAGTTGGGTATGGTTCGTCGGTCTTCTTGTTTTGATCTGGTTCCTTCGCAGCAATGAGGTTTGGTTTCTTCCACTATATTCTCAAATCATATTCTTAAGCATATGAATAAACAACTGTGATTTGGTTAATATGTGGAAAGTGGATTGAACTTCTTTTATTTGCTATATGAATTTGATTATTCAGTTCATTTAATGATTAACTTTTGAAAATGTTTTAAATTTGTTGAAATTGAAATCATTGTATTTTTATTTTGCCACAAGCAAATATGTACTGCTTGTTTAGTTTGGTGAATGTTTTGTTAGTTTACGTTAATCATTGGTTTATTAGTTTTGGCCTTTTGGGGCAATGAATTTGTTTCGAACACGTCAATCTCACACCCTTTTGACCAAACAAAGAATCACCCCACTCTTAAAGTTTTATGTAGAGTTGTTTATTTCTGTCTGTATCTGTTTGAAATCTTCTTAGATGAAGCCCGTAAGGGAATAACCTACGATCCTCATAGTTTGTTCTAGGCTCATAATAAGATCTCCACAACTATGGGTACGGTTCCCGTGGTGTAGTTGTGACGCTTAATTTCAACTTAGTTTTAAAAAATGAATATCCGTAGTTAACTTAGTTGAATGCTCTTTAATAAAATTGAGTTGTGTCATCCAATCACCTAGTCTATGGCCCTCACATAGATATTTTAATTAGTGTAGAAAATACCTTGAACTTTCGTAGTTTGCTTTAGGCACGTTAATTAAATAATTGTCATAGCTACATGTATGATTCCCGTGACGTAGTTGTGGTGCTTAATTTCTAAAATCTGGGGGTACATTTATGTGACCCGGCCACAATTTAAATTTGTTAATAGAATAGACATGTTGAGGATCGTGGGTACGGTTCCCGTAACATGATTCGTAACGTGTAATCAAATAATTATTAGTATAATAATTGGATTATTAAAAGCGGTTTAAAAGGAATAGAAATGCACATAGGTTTCAAATATGTTTTAAAATCAACTAAATGAGCCATTATTAACAGTTGAGCGACCGTGATAAAACCATGGAACCCGAAAATGCCTAACCCCTTCTCCCGGGTTAACAAAATTCCTTACCTGGATTTCTGTGTTCGCGGACTGTAAAACAGAATCAATCTTTTCCTCGATTCGGGATTTAAACCGATGACTTGGGACACCATAAATTATCCCAAGTGGCAACTCTGAATTTTAAATAAATAATCTCGTTTCGATTGTCACTTACATTGGAAAAAACTTCCTTATACTCCCCTCCGCGGGGTAGTGAAAAAGGAGGTGTGACAGCTCTGGCGACTTTGTTGGGGAAAAATAAATCCAGAATCTCTGGTTTAGGGTTCAAGAATTCGAGCTTAGAATAATTGTTATATTTGGCTTTATTTATTATCTCGTTTTATTACATGTTTGGGCCTAATGTGCTAAATGACGCTTTTTACCGCTTTGATATTATCTGAACTGTATATAAACTACTACGAAACCCTTCTTTTCTCATCTTCGGGGATGTGCACGCTGGCGTGACTCCTTTTCTATTAGTGTCATACCTTAAATTAGGAAGAGGCTCAGACAAGTTACAAAGCCGGATGGCCTTTTGGTTCCCGGTACGTAGCACCCCCCTCGACTCGAGTTGTCCGCTCGGGTACACAAGTCTAGAACAACATACCTAGGTTTTGAACATAGAATAGCTCAGCCTCATACCGGATCCCTAGTAGGAATATTTTTTTGCATCACGTGCATCTGACTTTGGGGACTCAACACAGGGGTTGGGTCCGTCTAGGACAGGTGTACCCAAAACATAACAGATCATTTTGATGCATCCTTTGTTCTACATGTTGCATCTCTTCAAGGGTAAATGTGTCATTTGGCGGACCAATGAGGTTTGAGGGTAAATGAGAAAAAAGAGGTTGAAGTATAAAAATAAAGCAAGTAGGGTCCAATTATGTTTTTCTTTCACATTTTTTTAAGAAAAGACCAAAAAATGAAAATGGAAAAATCCAAAAAGATTTTGCACTTTCCCATTATTTTGTTCAAAACAAATCAGAAAAAAAGAGGAAAAAGAAAATCCAAAAAGGGTTTACATGTTTTATCATTTTTCAAAAAACAAAAGACAAAAAAATATGTTTTCTCTAAATTAGTCTTGTTATTTATTCTCGCCCGTATCCAATCTGCTCGAACTACGCATACCTAATTCTCGTGGCAGCCCACATAGGGTACGGTCTTCCTAGTGAATCTTAGTTTCTTGGCTTCGCGAGGTCTTAGCCAAATCTTGCCTTTTTAGCTACTTTTAGCCACATGGGTTAATTTTAGAAAAAAAAATCACAACTATGTCTTGCATGTGTCTAGTGGAGAATGTTATTGTCTCATATAGTGTTAGTTTTAATTTTCTCATACAGGTGTGAGTCTATTTACCAGATTTTGAGCATGATTGATACCTCGGGACCATCCAGGCAGGATTGCTCATTCAGGAGTTGCTGAAGGAAATTTATTTTATTTTTATGTTTTGAGTCTGTTTTTTCATTTTATGTCGTCTTTTACCTTTTAGTTTTGTATAGTAATGTCTAGTTTTTTTTATTGTACTTTCTATTTTGAATTTGAAAAATGTATTATAAATCAAAAATCTAAATAAAAAAAGAAATTTTGCGTTGTTATATTTCTGTTAGATGTTTTCTTTAGAATACTAACTCTAGAAGTTCAAAAAAATCTTTTGTGGTTTTCCTTCAGAAATTAATATCTAGAACTTAAAATAAAAATTATTTTTATTTTTTCTTTCGTATATTAGGACTAAAAATTCAAAAAAAAAAAGATTATTTTCTTTTAGTACCGCTTTAAAAGTGTTCTTTAAGATATTAATTCCAAAAATTCAAAAATATTTTCTTTTGAGGTTCTTCTTTGGGAAATTAATGAAAAAAGAATAGAAAAAAAATTCTTTTTATTTTACTAGAACTTTAGGACATTGTACATAGAAGGAAAAAACAACATACTTTATCTTTGGTTTATCTTCAGAGTTTCTCCCTAGGTAATCAAAACTGAAATCCAAAAGCGTTTTTTATCTTTTTTATTTCTTTGGTCAAAATCGTTCTTTCAGGATGTCAAACGAAAATTCAAAATATTTTTCTTTGCTTCATCCTTTATATTTCCTTCCTAAAAAAAGAAAAAAAAAAGAATCAAAAAATATTTTTCTCTTATAGGGTTTTTTCCCTTAATAATTTCCTATAGAGTGTATTTCAAAAAGAAAAAAAGAAGCAAAAAAAAATATACGCTCGCTAAGCTTGAGTTTGGAATAGGTTATAGAACATTAAGTTTAGAAAATTCAAAAAAAAAAAAGATTTGCTTCTTTTATTTCTCTTTTCTCATCAGAGTAGTCATTAAGATAAAAAAGAAAAAAAAAGAATGTCAGTTTGTTTACTTTATTCCCGTTCATCCCAAACTACGCAAATATCTTATTCATGCGGTATCATGATACGTAGACAACCTACATAGGTTTCGATCGAAATTTTTTATTTTTATGAAAAAACAAAAGGAAAAAAAAAGAAAAAAAAAGATGAAGTGATGGGATGTGAGAAATGAGAGGAAAGAAGAAAGTGATAGTTAGCAAAAAAAAAAAAAGAGGAAGGAAAATGAGCAAGAAAGTGCTAGAAAAGCAAAAAAAAAGAGGATTGAGATGAACAAATTGGGATGATGCAAACTGACCTTCGTACCCTCGAAGTCATTTTTGAATCGATAACTGTGGCTAGGTGCATTGCACATAAAGTGAGATTATCATATGTTAAATGCCCTAACGCTAACGTGATGACTTCATTTTATTCCTTTTGTTATCTTCATTATAGCAGAAAGGTGGTTAGTTTGTGGTTCTTAATGTGGTAAGTCTTCTCTACAACATAATATTGAAAGGCAATGGCAGATGA
Source organism: Nicotiana tabacum (assembly GCF_000715075.1). NCBI lineage: Eukaryota > Viridiplantae > Streptophyta > Magnoliopsida > Solanales > Solanaceae > Nicotiana > Nicotiana tabacum. Next base: position 137,200,644 of record NC_134080.1, read on the forward strand.
CAATAGAACTGAGTTGGTTGATACGGGTGCCCAAAAGCAATTGATTGAACAGAACAATGGGTTGGTTGAACAAGTGAGGATGTTAAGACAATACATGGCGGGCATGTATCGGGCTTGGATGACTGGGAAGACACCACCCCCGCCACCATTTACCTTCCTAGAAGCTACCCTTACCCAAAGTCCGGTCATAGTGCCAGATGATTCCCCATACTCTCCAGATTTTCCCGCTTATCACAGCTTTCCCAACCACCCTAGTAGCTCCATCACTCGTCCTCTAATTACGTTTCCCCAAAATTGTTGTGACGACCCGGCCAGTCGTTTCATGAGTTACCGCTCCGTTTTTCCCATTTTTTGCTTCTTTATGCTTCGTTATCCGTGTTTTATGTGAGTGAGTTGGGTAGTTTGCGTTTGGAGTGGATTTGGTAAGAAATGAGACACTTAGTCTCTTTTAAGAAGGTTAAGTTGGAAAAGTCAACCAGATGTTGACTTATGTGTTAGAGGGCTCGGATGTGAGTTCTGATAGTTTGGTTAGCTTCGGGAGGTTATTTATGACTTAGGAGTGTGATCGGAATTGATTTTGGAGGTCCGGTGTAGAATTAGGCTTGAATTGGCAAAGTTAGTATTTTGGCGATTTTCGGTTGGTAGGTGACATTTTTATCCGAGGGTCGGAATGGAAATCCCAGAGTTGCAGTAGATTCGTTATGTCGTTTGGGATGTGTGTGCAAAATTTCAGGTCATTCAGACGTGGTTTGGTTGGGTTTTTGATCGAAAGCATTATTTCAGAAGATTTTAGAAAAAAATAGGCTTGAATTCGATGTGATTTGGTAGGTTTGGTGTTGTTTTAGGTGTTTTGATTATTGGAACAAGTTTGAATATGGTATTGGGTCATGTTTGTGCTTTTGGTTGAGGTCTCGAGGGCATTGGAGTGATTTCGGATGATTAATAGGAAGATTTGAACTTGAGTGATTGCAGAAAGTGTGTTGCTTCTGGTGTTTTTGCACCTGCGGTTTGGGGACCGCAAGTGCCGCGTCGTAGGTGCGAGGAAGAAGGCCGCAGATGCGAAATTTGGACTGGGGAGCAGATACCGCAGAAGCGGTCAAGAGGCCGCATCTGCGAGGCCGCAGATGCAGAAGATCTATCGTAGATGCGATTTTTGTGCTTTAAGTGAAGGACCGCATAAGCGGTTGTTTTGCCGCAAATGCGGTACCGCAGAAGCGGGTTTTGGACCGCAGATGCGTAAAAGCTTGGGCAGAAGGTATATATTTCATCCTTTGCGATTTTTTGAAGGGTTTAACCATTTTTGAACTCGGAATTGGTAGCTTTGGGCGATTTTGAAGAGAAAAATTAAAGAAACTTCGTTGAGGTAAGGATTTTGGACTTAAAACACACTTCTATGGTAATATTCCATGGACTAGGACCGAAATTCAAGAAATTAAGGGACTAAAAAATGGAGGTTTAGGGCTTCAGTTTAAGAGGGATTCAAAATGGAGATTTGAGGGGTCATTTGGACTCCGATTTTGATGTTTTTGATATGTATGAACTCGTGGGGAGACGGGGAATCTAATGATGTAAAATTTTTGAGTTTCGAGAAGTGGGCCCGGGGCTCGGGTTTAGCTAATTTCGGGATTTTTGATATTTTTCGATTATTTTGGCTTGGGCTTTTCTCTATTAGCATATTGTGATGTATTCGTTCTGATTTTGGATAGATTCGACGCGCGTGGAGGCCAATTTGAGGGGCAAAGGCATCGCGAGCTAGAGTTGTAGCCAGTTCGAGGTGAGTAATGATTGTAAATGATGTCCTGAGGGTATGAAACCCCGGATTTGCACAGCATAGCGCTATATTGAGGTGGGACACGTGCTGATGATGAGCGTGGAGTCGTTTACTATTGGGGATTGTGACTTGGTCCGTACCGATTGATAATATTACCGTGTATTTGACTGAAACTTATTTTTTATTATCATGATTTGGGTTTATGCCATATTTGGGCTTCGTGCCAACTATTTGAACCCTCCGAGGATTTTTTGTCACTAATTCCTCACTGTTTGACTTATTACTTGTACTCAGTCCTGTTGTTATTTACTATTTACAAACTCAGCCACTTTTATTCGTATTTGAACTTAAATGATATTTCTAAATGATGTTTTGGGCTGAGAATTACTGTTTTACTAATGCTCGAGGGGCTTGTGATGATTTTCGGACTTAGTGAGGCTGAGGGCCATATGTGAGGATATGTTGAGTGATATGAGGCCGACGACCTGAGATACTTTTTATATGCCACGAGGTGGCTTGATTGATATGAGGCCGAGGGCCTAGAGTTGATGCCGCGAGATGACTTGATATTGTGCTTGGGCCGTAAGGGGCCCATTCGGAGTCTGCACCCCCATAGTGAGCGCGGGTACCCATCATGATTTGAGAGTGAGCCCGAGGGGCTGATACTGTACTGAGAGTGAGCCCGAGGGGCTGATATTGTACTGAGAGTGAGCCTGAGGGGGTGATACTGTTCTAAGTGATTGTTACTGTGCCCGAGGGGCGGATTTCTTCTTGTTATTTACCTACTAAATTACCTATTTTACTGGTTTAAAGGAATTTCATTTGACTTCTTCATGGAATTACTACTTTAAGTGATTTTACTGCTTGATATAGGATTGATTTGTGCCTTTACGTGTTTTCTTGCTTTCAGCCATTATTTATGATTATTACTCACTGAGTCGGAGTACTCACATTACTCCCTGCACCGTGTGTGCAAATTCAGGCGTCGTAGAGTCCGCTCCTTAGAGTTGATCCTCCCAATCCAGGCAGTGTTTTTCGGAGACTATGAGGTAGTTGTTGGCGTCCATAGCCCCCGTGCCTCCCTTATCTTATTACTTTTATATTCTTCAAACAGTTGTACCAGATATTATATCTAGTAGACTTGTATCAGGATCCTTAGTTGCTCATGACTTATGACACCCCGGTTTGGGCTATGTTGGGATGGTTTCTACTGTTGTTATCGTTATTTCCGCAAATTATGGTTATTATGCCATGTTCTAGAGCTATTTATGGCATTTAACTGTTTAAATGAGGTGTTCTGCTTTGGTCTGGCTGTCCTTGTCTTCACGAGAGGCGCCATCACGATCGGGTTTGGGGTTAGGGTCGTGACAAGTTGGTATCAGAGCCTATGTTACTTAGGTCTCACGAGTCATGAGCAGGTTTAGTAGTGTCTCGCGGATCGGTACGGGAACGTTTGTATTTATCCTTGAGAGGCTGCAAAACCTTTAGAATAAACTTCATATTCTTGTAACTCTTGTCGTGCGACCTTGTTGGTCCGAGTACTAAACTTCTGTTATTCCATTCTCTCACAGATGGTAAGGACGCGATCTACTGGACGAGGTGGACGGCCACCAGTGCCACCAGCTGAGACCACCAGAGTCCGTGGATGCGGTCATGGTCATGGCAAAGGAAGAGCAGCGAGGTCAGCACCTGTAGATCCACCAACTGCCCTAGCTCCGGATCAGGCTCCAGCTGTGGATGCTCCAACAACACCAGTTCAGGCACCAGCTGTGCCCATTGTGATTCCGGATCTTTAGAAGCCCTTGGCACAGATCTTATCAGTTTGTACTGGCCTGGCTCAGGCAGTTCCAGCAATCATAGCAGCAGCTACTTCACAGGCCGGGGGAGGCAATCAAACCCCCGCTGCTCGCACCCCTGAGCAAGTAGTAAAGGGACTTCAGACACTGGGGGCACCTCCAGCTCAATCGGTTGCACCAGCTCTGGAGTTTGTTGTGCCAGTTATGCCGGATGATGAGCAGCGCCATATTGAGAGGTTTGGTAGACTCCAGCCTCCGTCATTCAGTGGTGCTGATGGCGAGGATGCCCAGGGTTTTCTAGATAAGTGTCAGCGGATGCTCCGTACAACAGGGATTATCAAGTCTAGTGGTGTGGAATTTACCACCTTTCAGTTTACTGGGGCTGCCTTCACTTGGTAGGAGGCATATGAGAGGCGTAGGCCGGTTGGTGCAGCACCCCTCAGTTGGCATGAGTTCTCCGTTCTCTTCCTGGAGAAGTATGTGCAACAGTCTCATAGAGAGGAGCTGCGTAGACAGTTTGAGTTGTTGAGACAGCGGGATATGACTATGACACAGTATGAGTCGAGGTTATCTAAGTTGGCTCATCATGTCGTCTGGATGGTTCCGACAGATCGTGAGAGGATCAGGAGATTTGTGGATGGCCTTAACTATCACCTCCGTATTCTTATGACCAGAGAGAGTGTTGGGTGCTACATTCGAGGAGGTGGTTGATATCGCTCGCGAGATTGAGACGGTCCGCCGTCAGGATCGAGAGGAGAGGGAGACCAAGAGGTTTTGAGGATCGGGCAGTTATATTGGTGCTCCTTTCAGGGGCCCGTTTCAGCATGGTAGAGGTTGTTCACTTAGGTCTGCTCAGCCAGCTCGCCCAGGTTATCATGGGGCATCTTTGGGTCATGGTTATCATGGTACTCAGCAGGGCCAGTCATTACTTAGTGCCCTTCTAGCTCATGGTTCATCCCGTGCTCCATCGGCTCAGGGTTCTTCCATGCCGAGTGCATCAGCTAGTCACTCCGGTGCGAGGGGTTCCCTTCAGTCCCCTTCTCCAGCACCTGGAAGTTGTTTTGAGTGTGGAGAGTTTGGGTATGTGTGGAGGCAGTGTCCTCATCGTGTTGTTAGGCCTTGACTACTACTCCAGTTATTTTACCACCTGCCCAGCCAGCTAGGAGTGGAGGTCAGGCAGCCAGGGGTCGCCCGAGAGGGTGAGGTCGATCAGGGGGCGACCAGACCTGTTTCTATGCATTTTCAGGCAAGTCAGATGCCATTGCTTCAGATGCTGTCATTACAGGTATTGTTTCAGTCTGCCACAGAGATGCCTCTGTATTATTTGATCCCGGCTCCACCTTTTCTTATGTGTCATCATACTTTGCTCGTTATTTGGGTACGCCCCATGAGTTTCTTGCTTTACCTGTTCATGTATCTACCACAGTGGGCGATACTGTTGTTGTATACCGTGTGTACCGGTCAAGGGTGGTGACTATTTGGGGTCTAGAGACCCAAGTGGATCTATTGCTATTGAGCATGGTGGATTTTGATGTCATTTTGGGCATAGATTGGCTATCTCCGTGTCGTGATATTCTAGACTGTCATGCTAAGATAGTCACTTTGGCTATGCCGGGTGTACCGCGGATCGAGTGGCGTGGTGTGACTGATTATGTTCCTAGTAGAGTGATATCTTTCTTGAAGGCCCAACGTATGGTTAGGAAGGGTTGCCTGTCATATCTAGCATTTGTGAGAGATGTTGGAGCTGAGACTCCCAGTATTGATTCGGTCCAAATTGTGAGGGATTTTCCCGATGTGTTTCCTGCAGACCTACCGGGCATACCGCCAGACAGGGATATTGATTTTGGTATTGACCTGGTGCTGGGCACTCAACCCATTTCTATTATGTTGTATCGTATGGCACCAACGGAGTTGAAGGAATTGAAAGACCGACTTCAGGAACTCCTAGATAAGGGGTTCATTTGGCCTACTATTTCACCTTGGGGTGCGCCGGTTCTGTTTGTGAAGAAAAAGGATGGCACAATGTGAATGTGCATTGATTATAGGCAACTGAACAAGGTAACAATTAAGAACAAGTATCATTTGCCTCGCATTGATGATTTATTTTACCAGCTTCAGGGAGCGAGGGTGTTCTCTAAGATTGATCTCCATTCGGGTTATCACCAGTTGAAGATCAGGGATTCAGATATTCTTAAGACTGCTTTCAAGACCAGATATGGTCATTATGAGTTCCTTGTGATGTCTTTCGGGCTAACCAATGCCCCAACAACGTTCATGCATTTGATGAACAGCGTGTTCCGGCCTTATCTTGATTCATTCGTTATAGTATTCATTGATGATATTCTGGTGTACTCGCGTAGTCAGGAGGATCACGCGGAGCATTTGAGGGAGGAGAAGATTTACGCAAAATTCTCCAAGCGTGAGTTCTGGCTTAGTTCAGTCGCTTTCTTGGGGCACGTGGTGTCCATCGAGGGTATTCAAGTTGATCCAAAGATAGAGGCGGTTCAGAGTTGGCCAAGATCGTCCTCAGCCATAGAGATTCATAGCTTTCTTGGGTTGGCAGGCTATTATCGCCGGTTTGTTCAGGGATTCTCATCTATCGCATCACCTTTGACCAAGTTGACCCAGAAGGGTGTTCCATTTGCGTGGTCAGACGAGTGTGAGGAGAGCTTTCAGAAGCTCAAGACAACCCTGACCACACCTCCAGTATTGGTTTTACCATCAGCTTCAGGTTCATATACCGTGTATTGTAATGCTTCGAGAGTTGGGATTGGTTGTGTATTGATGCAGGAGAGTAGAGTTATTGCTTATGCTTCTCGTTAGTTGAATCCCCATGAGATAAACTACCCCATTCTTGACTTGGAGTTGGCTGCCATAGTTCATGCATTGAAGATTTGGAGGCATTACTTGTATGGCGTATCTTGTAAGGTATTCACTGATCACCGCAGTCTTCAGCGTTTGTTCAAGCAAAAAGATCTTAATTTGAGGCAGCGAAGATGGTTGGAGTTGCTTAAGGATTATGATATCACCATATTGTATCATCCGGGAAAGGCCAATGTAGTGGCCGATACTTTGAGCCAAAAGGCAGTGAGTATGGGGATCTTGGCATATATTCCAGTTGGGGAGAGACCCCTAGCAGTTTATGTTCAAGCCTTGGCCAATCGGTTTGTAAGGTTGGATATTTCGGAGCCCAGACGGGTGTTGGCGTGTGCGATTTCTCAGTCTTCATTATATGATCACATCAGAGAGCACCAGTATGATGATCCGCATTTGCTTGTCCTTAAGGACAGAGTGCAGCATGATGATGCTAGAGTCGTGACCATTGGTGATGATGGTGTGTTGAGGATGCAGGGCCAGATTTGTGTGCCTAATGTGGATGGGCTTTGGGAGTTGATTCTGGAGGAGGCCCATAGCTCGCGGTATTCTATTCATCCAGCTGCCGCGAAGATGTACCAGGATATGAGGCAGCACTATTGGTGGAGACGAATGAAGAAAGATATTGTGGGATTTGTAGCTCAGTATCTCAATTGTCAGCAGGTGAAATATGAGCATCAGAGACCGGGTGGCTTGCTTCAGCAGCTGGTTATTCCCGAGTGGAAGTGGGAGAGCATTACTATGGACTTTGTTGTTGGACTTCCACGGACTTTGAAGAAGTTCGATGCTATTTGGGTGATTGTGGATCGGCTGACCAAGTCCGCGCACTTCATTCCTGTGTGTACTACTTATTCTTCATAGCGGTTAGAAGAGATATATATCCAGGAGATTGTTCGGTTGCATGGTATTCCTGTTTCCATCATGTTAGATAGAGGTGTTCAGTTTACTTCCCAGTTTTGGAAGTCTGTTCAGCGAGAGTTGGGTACTCAGGTGGAGTTGAGCACAACTTTTCATCCTCAGACGGACGAGCAGTCCAAGCGTATTATTCAGATATTGGAGGACATGTTGTGTGCTTGTGTTATTGATTTCGGAGGTTCATGGGATAAGTTTCTACCTTTTGCAGAGTTTGCTTACAACAACAATTATCAGTCCAGTATTCAAATGGCTCCATATGAGGCATTGTATGGGAGGCGGTGTAGATCTCCAGTTGGTTGGTTCGAGCCCGGCGAGGCTAGGCTATTGGGGACAGATTTGGTTCAGGGTCCTTTAGAGAAGGTGAAGGTGATTCAGGAGAGGCTTCGTACAGCGCAGTCGCGACAGAAGAGTTTTGCGGACCGGAAGGTTCGAGATGTGTCCTATATGGTTGCCGAGAAGTTTCTGCTGAAGGTTTCACCCATGAAGGGTGTTATGAGATTTGGGAAGAAAGGGAAATTGAGTCCTCGGTTCATTGGGCCTTTTGAGGTGCTTCAGAGGATTGGGGAGGTGGCTTATGTGCTTGCTTTGCCACCCAGATTGTCAAGTGTGCATCCGGTATTTCATGTCTCTATGCTTCAAAAGTATATTGGGGATCCATCTCATGTTTTGGACTTCAGCACGGTTCAGTTGGATGAGGATTTGACCTTTGATGTGGAGCCAGTAGCTATTTTGGGATGTCAGGTTCGAAAGTTGAAGTCAAAAGATATAGCTTTAGTGAAAGTACAGTGGAAAGGTCAGCCCGTGGAGGAGGCTACCTGGGAGACCGAGCGGGATAGGAGGAGCAGATATCCTCACCTATTTAAGGCTTCAGGTATGTTTCTTAACTCATTCGAGGACGAACGTTTGTTTAAATTGGGGAGGAAGTGACGACCCGGCTAGTCATCTCATGGGTTACCGCTCCGTTTCCCCATTTCTGCTTCTTTATGCTTCGTTATCAGTGTTTTATGTGAGCGAGTTGGGTAGTTTGCGTTCGGAGTGGATTTGGTAAGAAATGAGACACTTAGTCTCTTTTAAGAAGGTTAAGTTGAAAAAGTCAACCGGATATTGACTTATGTGATAGAGGGATCGGATGTGAGTTCCGATGGTTCGTTTAGCTTCGGGAGGTGATTTATGACGTAGGAGTATGATCGAAATTGATTTTGGAGGTCCGGTGTAGAATTAGGCTTGAATTGGCGAAGTTAATATTTTGGCAATTTCTGGTTGGTAGGTGAGCTTTTGATCTGAGGGTCAGAATGAATTCCGAGAGTTGCAGTAGCTTTGTTATGTCATTTGGGATGTGTGTGCAAAATTTTAGGTCATTCAGACGTGGTTTGGTTGGGTTTTTTATCGAAAGCGTATTTCGGAAGATTTTAGAAAAAATTAGACTTGAACTCGATGTGATTTAGTAGATTTGGTGTTGTTTGAGGTGTTTTGATGATTGGAACAAGTTTGAATAAGGTATTGGGTCTTTTTTGTGCTTTTGGTTAAGGACTCGAGGGCCTCGGGGTGATTTTGGATGATTAACGGGAAGATTTGAACTTGAGTGATTGCAGAAAGTGTGCTGCTTCTGGTGTTTTCGCACCCGCGGTTTGGGGACCGCAGGTACAGTGCCACAGGTGCGAGGAAGAAGGCCGCATATGCAAAATATGGACTAGGGAGCAGATACCGCAGAAGCGGTCAAGAGGCCGCATCTGCGATTTTTGTGCTTTAAGTGAAGGACCGCAGAAGCGGTTGATTGCCGTAAATGTGGTACCGCAGAAGCGTGTTTTGGACTGTAGACGCGGAAAAGCCTGGGCAGAAGGTATATATTTTATCCTTCGCGATTTTTGAAGATTTTAACCATTTTTGAACTCGGAATTGGGAGCTTTGGGTGATTTTGAAGAGAGAAATCAAAGAGACTTCTTTGAGGTAAGGATTTTGGACTTAAAACACAATTCTATGGTAATATTCCAAGGATTAGGACCAAAATACAAGAAATTAAAGGACTAAAAAATGGAGGTTTAGGGCTTGAGTTTAAGAAGGCTTTAAATGGAGATTTGAGGGGTCATTTGGACTCCGATTTTGATGTTTTTGATATGTATGAACTCGTGGGGAGACGAGGAATCTAATGATGTGAAAATTTCTGAGTTTCGAGAAGTGGGCCAAGGGCACAAGTTTTGCTAATTTCGGGATTTTTGATATTTTTCGATTATTTTCACTTGGGCTTTGCTCCCTTAGCATATTGTGATGTATTCTTTCTGATTTTGGATAGATTTGACGCGCGTAGCGACCGATTCGAGGGGCAAAGGCATCGCAAGCTAGAGTTATAGCCGGTTAGAGGTGAGTAATGATTGTAAATGATGTTCTGAGGGTATGAAACCCCGGATTTGCACAGCGTAGTGCTATATTGAGGTGGGACAAGCGCTGATAATGAGCGTGGAGTCGTTTACTATTGGGGATTGTAACTTGGTCCATCCCGATTGATGAGTTTACCGCGTATTTGACTGAAACTTATTTGTCATCATCATGATTTGAGCTTATTTCCATATTTGGGCTTCGTGCCAACTATTTGAATCCTCCGGGGATTTTTTATCACTAATTCCTCACTGTTTGACTTATTACTTGAACTCAGTCCTGTTGATATTTACTGTTGACAAACTCAGCCACTTTTATTCGTATTTGAACTTAAATGATATTTCTAAATGATGTTTTGGGATGAGAACTATTGTTTTACTAATGCCCGAGAAACTGAGTGAGGTCGAGGACCATATGTGAGGATATGCTGAGTGATATGAGGCCGAGGGCCGGAGATACTTTTTATACGCCATGAGGTGACTTGATTGATATGACGCCTATGGCCTAGAGTTGATGCCACGAAATGGCTTGATATTGCGCTTGGGCCGTAAGGGGCCCCTCCGGAGTCTGCACCCCCATAGTGAGCACGAGTACCCATCATGATTTGAGAGTGAGCCCGAGGGGCTGATACTGTACTGAGAGTGAGCCCGAGGGGCTGATATTGTACTGAGAGTGAGCCCGAGGGGCTGATACTGTTCTGAGTGACTGTTACTGTGCCCGAGGGGCGGATTTATACTTGTTATTTACCTGCTAAATTACCTGTTTTACTGGTTTAAAGGAATTTCATTTGACTTCTTCATGGAATTACTAGTTTAAGTGATTTTACTGCTTGATATAGAATTGCTTTGTGCCTTTACGTGTTTTCTTGCTTTCAACCATTATTTATGATTATTACTCGCTGAGTCGCAGTACTCACATTACTCCCTGCACCGTGTGTGCAGATTCAGGCGTCGCAGAGTCCGCTCCTGAGAGCTGATCCTCCCAGTCCAGACAGTGTTTTTCCGAGACTACGAGGTAGCTTTTGGCGTCCACAGCCCTCGTGCCTCCCGTATCTTATTACTTTTATATTCTTCAAACAGTTGTACCAGATATTATATCTAGTAGACTTGTTTCAGGATCCTTAGTTGCTCATGACTTGTGACACCCCGGTTTGGGCTGTGTCGGGATGGTTTCTACTGTTGTTATCATTATTTCCAAAAATTATGTTTATTACATCATGTTCTAGAGCTATTTATGGCATTTAACTATTTAAATGAGGTGTTCTGCTTTTGTCTGGCTGGCCTTGTATTCACGAAAGGCGCCATCACAACCAGGTTCGGGGTTAGGGTCGTGACAATTGCCCTCCTGTCATGTCTACTATCCCCAACAATGAATACCCACTCAAAGCTCATGATTCCCAATACTACCCCTCAGAGGTTGCCCATAATGTTCTTGACTAATACAAGAAGAACCCTCGGAATGGGCCTTATGCTGAAAATGAAAATGTCACAGTAAAATAAGGGCGAGATGAGAAATCAGATTCATATGTTCCCTGATGAGATTTGTTGATGGCGTATTTCAGTGAGAGCTTGACTGGGGCAGCTTTGGAATGGCATAATCGTCAAGATGTCGGTAAGTGGCATACATTGGGCGACATGGCTCAAGATTTTGTTTGACACTTTCAATACAAAGTAGACATTCCCTATCTAAGATAGAAAAGAAACTGAAGGAAAGCTTTAGGGAGTTTGGGCTCAGATGGAGGGAGCAAGCTGCTCGAGTTAGTCCCCCCGATTGGTGAAGAAGAAATTGTTGAGCTTTTCCTACAAGCCCAGGGGCCCACCTACTTCAGTCATTTGATTCCGACCTTGGGTAAACCTTTCAATGATGTGGTAAAAATGGGGGAGATGGTGGAAGAGGGAATTAAGTTAGGCAAAATCATGAGTTATTCGGTATTGAAAGATACTACGGAAGACATTCAGAACATCCTAGTAAGTTTGGGTGGAAGAAAGAGAAATAGAAAAGATGATCCACTGGGCATTCCCGCTCAATGCTTTCAGCCTCGACATCGACCCCATGGATATCCTTGTGCATCAGATGATCCACCCCAATGCTGTACATCACTTTCCCAGTACCCTATCCATAATGCACCACCATATGTTCCACACCCGCAAGGCCCACGATGGCCCGCACCACTTTCCCAAATGTCTTTCCCGCCCCCTCAAGCATATCAGCCACCCTGCCCACAAAAGGTTCCAACCGAGGCTAGAATACAAACTGAAAAGACAACAGAAAAAAGATAAGGCTTTCACTCTTATTGGAGAATCATATGCCTATTTGTTCCAAAGGTTGAGGCAATTGGGCATGTTGAAGTCGATTCAGATAAAAATGCCAAACCCTCTGCCAAAAAAGTTTGATTTTTCTCAAAGGTGTGCATATTGCTCTGATGCCCCGGGTCACAGCACAGAAAAGTGTTGGCACCTAAAAAAAGCAATTCAGAAGCTTATTGATGCAGGTGACATTGTCGTGCAAAATCCAGATGCAGTAGACGCTAGCTAAAGTCCATCGCCTGTTCATAATGAGACGCATATGGTGGGTATGATTTGTTTTGAAAAGGAATATGAGAATTCTTCTGAGATCCTCTGAAGTTCACGTGCTGCAAGGCTTTCAGCGCTATCAGAGGTTGATCTTAAGAATGGGCCGGCAAAAGGGACCCAAACGCAATTTTCTAAGTCAATGTGATGAAGACTGGTGAAGGTCCTAGTACTGTTGATGCAGAACACAGTGGCTAAGATTTTGAGCTTGGTGATTGGAAATATGCTCCTTGCTTGGATAGCCAGGGAGGAGTCTAGGTGGTTTATTTTGTTGTCATTTCTGTTGTCCGGTTTATTTTAGGGTTGTAATCCAGATATTCACTTGTGACTCAAACCCTTCTAGCCTTTTACTTTGACTAGTTCCTTTAGTCGTAGTAACTCATTTAGTGTTATCTAGGTTTGTTCCAGGGTTGTACCCCAATTTATTTTGCTTGTCTTGTTGTTAAAACCCTTTCACCATTTGTCTAATGCAATTTTCCGCTTTTTGTTATTTCTAGTCATTTTTGTTGAGTTCTTTTCTCATGCTGGCTCTAGTGACATGACATGCACGCAAAATTCTAGGCCTGATTTTAAAGTTAGTTTAATCATGAAGCAATGAACAATTTTGAAGATGATAGGGACATTTGAGGGAAATAAGTACAAATTTTGACATTTTGAGATCATTTGAAGCCCAAACCATGTGAAACTGGGGCAGATAATTTGGAAAGTTAATAGGGTGAGACCCATAAGCCGTTGAATGCTCTCTCAAATATTCCCAGAAGCACCACATTCCAGAATCCTCTACTCTAAAAAACTTCTCGCGAATCTAACTCCGCTCCCTTTACTTTCCTGATACTGATACATAAAATCCCATAATTAACATAGAAATAACACAAGTCTTGACATATTCCAATGAAACTCAGTTTCTAACCCCATATACAACTTTAAGTTACCCAATTGTTACATATGGAACCTCGAACACATTAGAACCATTCTCGAGAGGCACTTACTCTCTTCAAACTGTAATTAGCCTGATCAAACAAACAGAACCACTGTGCCTCATTGGCACTCTGACACCGCAGAATGAAATCCTCATCCCAACACATCCAAGCAACTTCCTGCTCTATGCACCGAGTATTCTTTACCAACAACAACTTAAGACATCCCGTGATTTTTACACACTTATGAAGCATACTATATACCTTGTTAAGAATTTTTCCTTTACTCGAGCCATCCTCGGCCTCAATTTCCGCAAGCCATAACTCATTCGCTCGTACTCCTCAACTGGGACCAACATAGCACCTAGCCATGCAATCAACTACTCCCAGCAGACTCCCTCACTTGGCTCGAAGCCGTAGATCAAAATACACTCAATAACTCATAACACTTATACCCTATTGATACCACAATACCATAGTGATATTAGACTCAAATCTTTTTAAGCTTGTGAAAACACAAATCATCTAGTACTCTAAATCTTCGGCAAATCTCGCACTCATTCTCGCAACAGTTAAGCCTACTCTCTTAAGCGACCCGAAATTTCAAATTTCAACACTTACATTTCACTTGCACCTGAGACCTTCTAACAATCACATAAGGGTCACACCACCCTAGAACTCTTCGCAGGAGATAACCCACCTACTTTGCCTTCAATTAACATTTCTTAATACCTTCCACCATCATAAACTGTACGCAGTCACTTAGTCTTCCTGAGTCTGAACTCATACCGCAACATAAAATTTACTTCACTCTCTCAACTGGGGAACATGAAAAGATCCTTCACACGCCCATAACTCGGGGCTATACCTCGAATCAAGGTGGAATTCCAGCACCCAATAGTTCTTTTATCCTCCAACAAACCTTCCTTGTCACTTCCAAGTCATATAGATACATCTCGCAGTACTAACATACTCATCACATAGTTACCCAACTGTCACTCCCGCCAATAGGGGCACTACCGAACATATACGTTCAAAATACTTGCTCACACAATCAGCACCTCGGTGCTCAAGCCATAGGCAAAGATCCGGCCAAAAGTCCTTCAGGCTGGCCCAACATCAAACTCACAGAGATCACATCTCGCCCCTCGATCAGGGAATCACAAGCCATCAAGTCACATCTGATACTGAGCGCTCATACGCACATGCGAACGTGTGGAAGGAATTTCAAGAGTTACTTTTCAAGCTGGATCAAGGACGCACGATAAGAATTCAAGAATATGAAGTTTTCCTACAGGTTCTCCAGCCTCTCGAGGATAAGTACAGACGTCTCTAAACCGATCCGCGAGACTCTACTAAACCTGCTCATGACTCATGAGACCTATGTAACCTAGGCTCTGATACCAACTTGTCACGACCCCAACCCCGGTCGTGACGGCGCCCAACACACTACTAGGCAAGCCTGACCAACTAATAACCTCAACCCGTTTTCTTATAAAGATCATTATCAGCTAACACAGTTAAATTGCCAAATTACCATAGTAATAGTCTGAAACAAGAGTTAAATATGCGGAAATCCCAATAACAATACTACAACATATCCCATACGGATCTGGTGTCACAAGTCACGAGCATATATTAGGGTATAAATACAACTACAAGGCCTGAAAGGTACAAAATAGGACTGATAAACAAAAGGAAGAAATGCGGTGTCGCGAACGCTGGCGGTCACTTTGCTAAACTCCGATAACTTAGCCTCTGATCAGCTCAAAACCCGCTACCGGGTGTATAAATACCTGCATCTGCACACAAGGTGCAGGGAGTAAAGTGAGTACTCCAACTCAGTGAGTAATAAAGGTAAATATAACTGAGCGGTAAGAAATCACGTAAAACAAACCATCATGTTGTATAGAGTAGTGTAAAAACCTTTGAGAAAAGCAGTGAAGCTGTGAAATCTTTAGGAAAAACATCTTACCTCAGTTTAAACTTCTTTTGAAAATGACTTTTTCAACGGTTGCGCAAATAAATGCAAACAAATAGTGTATATAAGCACAGAAATCCGCCCATCGGGCACAACACTCAATTAACAGATAATGTCAGTCAATCAGGTAGATATCACATGAAGTAGCACAAAGAATAGATAATGGCAGATAAATGAAATAAAATACACAAAGAACAGTACCAGCACCGCAGCGGCATGCAGCCCGATCCATATATCGCTGCGGCGTGCACCCCGATCCATTTATCATCGATGGTGCTCACTAGGGGTGTGTAGACTTCGGGAGGGGCCCATTATGGCCCAAGCGCAATATCAAGCCATCTCGTGGCATCAACTCTAGGCCCTCGGCCTCATATCAATCAAGTATCTCGCTGCCGCGGCATGCAGCCCGATCCAAAAGTATCATCACAAATACAGGCCCTCGGCCTTACTTAGTCAAAAATCACATAAGCCCATCGGGAAACAGTAAAACTTGATGCTCAGCCCAAAAATATTACTGGAATATCATTTCAAGTGTTAAAGCAAAATAAACTTGGTTGAGTTTTGAAAATAGTGGAAAACATATGATTGATTCCAAGTAATAAGTCAAACAGTGAGGAAATAGTGATAAAAATCTCTGGAGGGTTCAAATAACTGGAACGAAGCCCAAATATGACATTCAGTCCAAAACATGATGATAACAAATAAGTTTCAGTCAAATACGCGGTACAATCATCAATCGGGGCGGACCAAGTCACAAGTCCCCAGTAGTAAATGACCTCACGCTCATTATCGAGCTCGTGTCTCCCCTCAATATAGCACTATGATGTGCAAATCCAGGGTTTCAAACCCTCAGGATATCATTTACAATCATTACTCACCTCGAACCGGAGTTCACATCAACGGGTTTCTTATCCTTCCACGAGTTCATACATATCAAAAGTTATCAAATCCGATCTCAAACCCCAAATAGTCCTTCAAATCCCAAATCAAAAGTCCAATTTCTCAAGACCTAGTTCTTCAATTTTAGGCTTAGTTTTCCATGAATTTCTAGGTGGATTTCACAATATAATCGAGTTTTTAGACCAAGATTCTTACCTCAAGTAGATTCCTCTTGAATCCCTCTTTAATTTCCTTCAAGAATCTCCAAAAACGAGCAGCCATGGGTGAAAATAGACCCAAAATCGCGGACAAGACGACTTAAAAACATTCTGACCGGGCTTGACTTACCTTCTTCGCGAACGCGGTCAACCACTCGCGAACGCGTAGCACAAAATTGCGTTGACCAATTTTTACTCTATGCGAACGCGACATGCGGGTCACAAATGCAGTGCCTTTCCTCCTCTACCTCCACGAATGCGGAGACTCTTACGCGAATTCAATGAGCAAATTTCCCCTAGGACCTAATTCCTTATACGCGATTGCGAACACAACATCGCAAACGCGATGAACAGCCTCACGAACCCTTCGCGAACGCGGCCTAGACCCTCGCGAACGTGTAGTTTCCAGAACCCAGCCCTTCGTGAACACGAGGCCTCAAATGCGAACGCGAAGGCCAAACGAAGACCATCCCAAAATCCTTCTACACGATCGCGACTGGCCCCACACAATCGCGAAGGCCAATTTCGTCTGCAACAGCTGAACAGTTTCTGCAATGATCCAACACCAAAACTAGCTCGATTGGCCACCCGAAACTCACCCGTGGCCCCCGGGACCCTAACTGAAAGTACCAACACATCCTAAAATCTCACTCAAACTTGTTCCAATCATCAAAACACCACAAACAATACCAAAACCACCAATTCACATTGAATTCAAGCCTAAGTTTTTCTAAAACTTCCGAAATACGCTTTCGATCAAAAACCCAACCAAAACACATCCGAATGACCTGAAATTTTGCACACACATCACAAATGACATAACAAAGCTACTGCAACTCTAGGAATTGTATTCCGACTCTCGGATCAAAATCTCACCTACCAACCGGAATTCGCCAAAATACTAACTTCGCCAATTCAAGCCTAGATCTACACCGGACCTCCAAAACCAATTTCGATCACGCTCTTAAGTTATAAATCACCCAACAAAGCAAACCAAATCATAAAAATTCCGATCCTAGTTCATATACAAATAAGTCAACTCTTGGTCAAACCTTTCAAATTCAAAGCTTTCAACTGAGACTGTTCTTACAAATTCATACCGATTTCCGTGAAAACCAAAATCAACGATTTACATCAATCATAATACATCATACGGGGCAACTCATGCCTGAGAACTGGCGATCAAGGTACAAAAGATCAAAACGACCGTTCGGGTCGTTACATCCTTGAAAGTTACTGATCTAACCAGGAGAGTCAAAGGTCTGACTCGAACGGCCATGGCTGGCCGGAGAAAGGCCATGAACTAAAATCGAACAAATACTGGACCAGAGTTCTTCATAATCTGGCCTTGAAACCATAAGAACAAACACGTAGAAGCCATGGAAGGTTGGTACAGGTCTCCGATGACCTTGGAAGGCCATGGATTAGGGCGGATTAGGATGACGGTGGCTAGGGTTTGAGGGTGTTGTAGAGAGGATTTGGGAGAGGAGGGATTTCAGAGGCGGCGTATGGTAACAAATGAAATATGTTAATGGGGTCTTTTGGGTTTAATTAGGAAAGGGCAGCCGGTGGCCGTTGATCTAAATGATCAACGGCTGAGATTTAAGCGGTTATGTGGGGATCCGGGTATGGGTCAGCTTTAATTGGGTCAGGGTCGGGTATGAGTAGGAATTGGGGTAGAATTTGGGCTACAATTGAAATGAAATCTGGCTAGATTTTTAATAGCCATTTTTTCCTTTATTTTATAAAAAATAGTAAATTTAATTTTGAAAATAAATTAAAAGTGCTAAAATGATTTATGGCATATAATTATCAATTTAAAAATACTGGACTTAATTTTTATAAATATAAATGCAATTAAATCTTAAAAGGGGCTATTGTTGCATTTATATGCAATTTAGCTTTAAAAATACTAAATGAATTTGTAAAAATATGCAAAAATTATCTTAGTTATATTTTAGTATAAATATTAGAATCAAATAAATGAATCGTTAAAAATGATAATTTTGGGAATTATTACTGGGTTTTTTATGAATAAAATAGGGGAATAAATTGGTTTAAAATCTTTAAAAATTAAGGAAAAATAATAAAAACATCTGGACATACTTATATATGCATACATATGTTATTTTGAAAGTATTTTGCATATTGAAAAATATATAGGAAAAATTGGGTATCAACAGACGGGTAGCGCCATATGCTAGGAAACCCAAGCATAATATAGGTTCAATAAATGAGCTGCATTTCGAGAGTCATCCCACTCACATAACACCACAAGCTACACGGGACCTCAATACGTGTGGGAATAATCAAGTCGTCTCACAACCCACATGGCACAACAGAGATTACACAGAGCTGATGACGGAAATAACATCCAATGCCCGAAGACTCCTCCTTAAGTAATGCTATGCTGAATAAACATATCTGGCCTCATGTAGAGCACACATTCACATTTAGACCGATTAACAGACCTCAAGTCGATCCTGATCGTACCGTACTAGGCTAATAACCTTTTAAGGATCCATAATAACCTTTTTCCATGAATCATAAGAATAACTGTCAAATCTGAAACAAACTCACATAGTCCACAGCCCAAGGAATAGAACGCCTCTCCGGCATAAACTCTCACATTGACGATAGTACCAAAAATCTTCATACTCGGTTTAATCTTTAACAATCAAGTGACTAATATGCCACACTTATACAAATCTCCCTGTGGGGTATGCTCCCATGACCTTCCGCTCAGGTAGCAAAGTCCGCACATCCATACCACCAACCGTCCAATTCTGCAAGGCAAATCAAGAATCCACCAATCAATACCCAAAGCCTCGTACACATATTGCCGTCCTCGGGTGACACTAAGGAAAATGCCAGTTTACACTAAACATTTGAATTCTCCCCTGCTCATCCGAGATCGTGACATCCTTGTCACAGCGAACCATAACTTGATCCTCAACTTTCCAATTCCCATGCCGCTCACTGCACCTATCATGCGATATATGAGAATATATGAATTCATCATAACCCCTGAATTACTAGTAGAATAAACCCTGCATTGGCTAGAAACCTTTCACTTAGCTCATTTCAAAAGAGCCAATGCAACACGCAACTGAGTCCCCAAACCGTAGAAAATACAATCCTCAAGTCATGATCTAAACTGCCATGACTCTTCCGGAATCCATTCACACCACAAGGCCATTTGAATCAAATATCCCCCAAATCAATCAAGTTATGGTGGCTATCAAGCCCGTACGTACAACTACAAACCACATGTATAATTTCACACACCGAAGGAACTGATCATTGCCACAATCATGCTCCATTCACAACATAAAAACCTCTTTCTGCACTCATCCCGAGTGACCCGAATCGCGAGACCACATTGTCTTAATATCCATGAACCATCTCATACCTTCTTCATGCGCACACTAGCATCTCCAACCAGTACACCCATTCTGAACGGCCTTCCGTGAGCACGAAACTGTTTCTCCTATTTTTCCAATACTGCCCCGCAGACCCGATGATAACATAGAAAATTCACCAGGTATTCTTCACACTCTGCTGCAAAATCCCGGTCTCCAGCCATATAACTAACCCATTAGAACTACGGTTGAGGTCACCAACTCTGACTTGGTCCCGAATATAAACCAAACTCTAGTGTGCTTTCAACACATGAACACTCCCAAAGAAGCAACCAGATGAACTATTATTCCTTGTACATCACATCTACCAGAAGCATAAACTCTAGGTCTTCCCAAAATCTGTGCATGAATTGATAAGGCGAAATATAGCACACATTCATCGAATCTTTTGCTCGAATTACCCATGATGTTTTCTTTTCTTAATCATAAATAATGCACAAATGCACCGATAACCAGAAGTCGTACAAGCAAACAACCACGCAATCCAATCGTAGATGGTGGGCTCCCCCACTTAGCTTTAAGTTACCATCATATACTGTCAAACCCACAAAGATTCCTCCTTCTCAATTACCCTAATCTCACACCATTAACCCGCCAAATTTCTCTAAGTCTTTTGTTAAGCTTTTCATGAACATTTTGACTTATCATTCACATTCACATATTCTACCTCTTAACGGGTAGCAAGTAGTATTCTTCGTGGAAGCTTCATCAACATCACGCAGTCGCTAACTCACAGGAGATAATCCACCTGTGGAAATTCCATTCCGACGTCTTCCAACGGCGCTGCACTAAGTGCAACTACTAAAAAATTAGTAGTTCCTCCTCAGCCCGTGCTCATCAACCAACTGTACAAGTCCGTTCATTCCCCATTGACATCAACCAAAAGTGCGACATACATCCCGAACTCGAAGTCATGTTGCATCCCAACAATAATCAAGTTTCCAGACCCCTCTTCATTTCAAGAAAACCCCTTCCTTCTATATTCAATGTTCCTCAGTACAGTAGCCACCATCCCAAATCGAATTTATGGACTTGGTCACTGTCCACCATGATTCCCAAATTGCTCCAAACTTCTCTCAATGCATTTGGCTATCTTACCACAAAAATCCATATGCTACTCTACCACTCTCACTTCGGTTAAAACCATCTTATTTAAGAAAATTCTTGACCTCTATCTTTCATACTTGACCTGCTAGTAATTCAACCACCGCGAGACACCTCCAGCCATGCCCTTCCTAATACTTCGCTGCCCGATTATTGCCCCCAAATCAAATCCATACCTGCAGTGCCTTAACAAATGAGTAGCTACCAACTCTATTCCTCCTAGAAGACCATCTTTCTCGAGCCATCAATATTAGAAATACCAATTCGATTCTGAACCGCTACATACCGCTATACCTAACAATCGCTCCTCATGCACCCTCTCACAACACCCTTCCCTGAATGCCAAAATCAAAGAAGACCATAACATTGACGAACCTTAATGAATTCCAACAAGGACGATTGCACCACATAAAAAATGAGAATACCAACACATTCGAGAATATCAAGTCTCGTTACTCCATCAACCAAAGCTTGAGCATTCATAGACCGATTTTCTTTCTTCCGCTGGATTTAAATGCTGAACCCCTAAATCATGCATCGAGAAATCCTCCTTTCAAGTCATTCACTGCCTCGACACATAGATAGGAATCCTACCATTACACCAATACCATTTGATAACAACGCATGAACATTATAGCAATATGCACGTAGCCTCGAAGCCATCAAAAACACGACTACTGAGCTTAAATGATAGGACATCCTTCCGTAAGAAGATAATAATAACTTGCTCAAATGCGCAGGGAGAAACATCCTGTTCCATGTCTGTAGTACCACTACAACTCCTCGATGCCCCATTGACACAAGTGCTGAAAATCATATAAGAATGAGTATGAAGGAAATAAAGGCATAAGCCTCAAAGGAATCAAATCGCACGACGAGGAATAAAGATGGGAAGTGCTCATAACAGCCTCATAGCCTCTCGAAGATAAGTACAGACGTCTCTATACTGATTTGCAAGACTCTACTAGACATGTTCATGACTCGTGAGACCTACGTGAACCTAACGCTCTAATACTAAGCTAACGAACCAAAATCCACTATAGGTTGGATGGCCCCTAATGCCACCATTAGGCCCTTAATGGACCTCCCTTTGGCCCTCCTACCTTCGCATCTACGGACCAAACTCCTCTTATGCAGGGTCGCACCTGCGACCAAAGATCCACTTCTGCGGTCTTGCAGGTGCGGCACAAACCTTGCACATGTGCCTCCAACCCAGATCCCTTCCAGCCGCTCATGTCCTCTACCTCGCTTCTGCAATGAAGCTACCATAGAAGCGATAACACCAACAATAAGAAAAATCCCAGCATTCCCTTAAGTCTAAAAACCGATCTGTTAACTATCAGGAATCTACCTGAGGCCCCCGGGACCTTGACCAAATATACCAACGCATCCCAAATCACATTTAGAACTTATTCGATGACTCAAATCACACCAAACAACATCAAAACTATGAATCGATGATCGAAATCTTTCTTTAACTTTCAAACTTCGACTAACGTGTCCGAATCAAATCAAAACATTTCAAAATGATGCCAAACTTTACGCACAAGTCATAAATCACAATACAAACCTATTCCAAGGCTCGGAATCCCAAACAAAAATCGATAACACCAAAGCCCACTTCAAATCAAACTTAGGAAATACTTAAACTTTCGAAATGTCAATCTTCCAAAATGAGCATTGGAATGCTCCCGTGTGCTCCGTTACTCAACCTAAACATACTCCCAAGTTTGAAATCAACATACGAACCTACTGAAACCTTTAAATCCTGATTCAGAGGTTGTTTACTCAAAATTCAAAACATAGTCACTTCTTCCCACTTAAAGCTTTCGAAATTAGAATTTTTCATACGAATCAACTCTGAACTTCCCGAATTCAATTCCGACCACATGTACAAGTCATACTACCTAAAGTGAAGCTATTCAAGATTTTAAACCGCCAAACGACGTGTTATAGTTCAAAATGACCGGTCGAATCGTTACACCTATGGTATTCTATATAACTATTTTGAGAAATGTATATATACTGTGGTTTGGTATCATTATGGTATTGGGATATATATTGAGTGACTCATTAGCACCTAAACCTGTAGAGAAGAGTAAGTGTGAGATAGTTAGGGATATCTAGGAGTAGAGTTTAGTTCTTGGTTGAACTACTCTCTGTAGCACAAGCACTGCCCTGGGCCTTGAGACCCTTGGGAACTTTGAAGTGCCAGAGATCCAAAGATTACCTTGGCCATGAAGGAATTATACTCTTAGACTCTAATCTATAGACATTTATTCATCCTTTTTAGATTTAGTGTTCAATGAAAACAAAGACTTTCATTGTAAATTACTTTACCATATGTGACTCCATAATAGTTTTCATATTCTGGATTACTAATTATTTATAATTCGTCCTGGGCCCATACTAGGTTTATTCATGCGCAATTATGTACATTGAGTAGAATATCTAATCAACTTCTTTTCTTTCCTGAACATGTGTTAAAATTGGGCCTGCCCAATTAGCAAAGAACTCAGACCCAAGTTTTATACCTGCACATATCGGAGTCTGATGTTTATGCTATCCGTCCTCGCTATTTGCTGGGCCTACTTTCCTTTACGCCCAAACCAGAGTCCATTTATCTCTCATATACTACTTTATTTGAGTTTACTATTATTTCCTATATGTATATAACACTTACAATATTCAATTGAATGCTTTATTTTATATTTTTAAATCATGTGAACAATCTAGGCATGCCCCTAAAAAACATAGGATAAAAAGAAATATTAGATTAAGTAGTAGATAAATCTAATTCGTTAATCATTTGTACTATTCATCACTTAATCTTTACTTATGATTTTTATGAAGTCTTTTGAAACCAAAACAGCCTTAGTGAAGGACGATAGTCCTCTCTTTTCAGAAAACCAGAAGAAACGGAATCTAAAAAGTAGTCTTCTAAAATCGAGCTTTTCTACCAAACCAAATGGATGTTGCTGCCCAGCCAAAGGGCTTCTAATGATTTCTTCAAAATAAAATATGATATTTGAAAACAAAGGTATATCTAAGGCCCACTTCTTTACAACACCCTTATTTTATTAGAGTTATATAAATAGCCACATTCATTTAAAGACAAGTGTTTTAAAACATAGCCATATCTCACAAGTTTTTTTTTCTTGCAAATACAAACATTAGTACTTCAAAACTCTTTCGATCATACAGATATAAAAAAATTTCTTAAAGGCTTTTATAAATCTATACCCTATTTTCAAAATTATATACATTACTTTTCAAGTAATAAGTTCTAAACTAGATATACAATATGCCATCCTTTAGCGTTAATTAAGCAGAGCATAGACAACTAACCCTTTGCATCTTGTCTAAGTCATATGGAGTAACCTCAGGTAGATTTTAAGGGATACCTAATACCTTCCCCTTAGAAGAATAAGAATCCTTACACAAAATCTCACCGGTTAGCAGACTAATAGAGAAATGATCTTAGTAATTAAATAGGTAGCCTAGTATACCTTTAAATATTACGTGGCGACTCTCTTTTATCATCAACATGGAAACTACTAGTTCAATCATATTTTGACTCATGCAAAATAGGGTGCAACAACATGGCGACTCTGCTGGGAATTTCACACTTAGGTTCTGATCTTAACAGACTTAGACTAGACTTGGAATTTAAGATTGTTTGTACACTACTTTAACTGTGTTTGATTTGCAATTGTATGCTTACCTGCCTTACTTGATCGTTATGTACTTGTTTGCTTATTTTCGAATGTTATTGTTGTTTACCGTGAAAATGGTAACAATAATTAAATTTGTAAATGGGATTCTAAAAATAGGTGATTTATTTTTATGCTAGTTGTTAGAGCAGTTGATGCTAAGAGTATGAAGTTTAATGAAAAGATACAAGCTAAAATGGGGCAGTAATCAAAGTCAGGTGCTTGCCGCCCGAGCCTCAGACTGGTCGATGAAGGAGCCTCGGGGCCGGTATCTGGCTCGATCTCGAGCTATCGGGGTAGTCGGGGATGGGATAACAGTTGAGATATGATCAAACAATGCTCTTTATGGCCAATACCATGCAATGAATGAAGAACAAGTATGAAAGCAATAAACGCTAAGAGTGGCCTCGAGCTAGTAGGAACGAGCAAGTTAGAGAGAATAAAGAGAGAGAGATATTATTGATCTTGTGGAGAATAGTTAGAGCAACATCAGCCTTTTACAAAGTAGTGTGGGTTCCCTTTATATAGGAGAGGAACCCGGTTATCGTACAATATAAATAAATTGTAAAAGCATGGATATGGGATGGCTATATGTGATGACTTGGCAGAGGCTCTAGTAGGCCGACTCTATTAGACTTGGCCATGTGCCTTTGGAACTTCCCTTTTTGCTCTAGCTTCGGCCTTTATTTTCTGTGAATCGGGCCTCGACGAGCCCTAAGGGAGGGGATTCGGTCACAGCTCCACGTCCTCGGGGTCTCGAGGTATTATTTCGAAGTGTCTTGATAGCGACAAATTAAGTCCGCTAATTTTTCCGCATACAGATAGTCTCCGCATTTCCCAGAACAAAGCGATGGGAAATGATTCTAACACCTAACTCAACGAGCTTCTCACGGTGACATCATACCAATGAAGCAACCTGTGGCGCGAGCTTTTGCAACAATCGGGGTGTCCCATGGACTTGTGTATTTGACAATATTCAATGCACTATCGATTCCCGTTCTTCAAGATGAATGCACCACCATCTATTTGGTTCTTCAAGAATGCAGTAATTGTGTCCGCCGGTCAATCTTCCAAAGCCTCGATGACCGTGTCGTTACCCCCTATAAAAAGGGGAATTTTGGTGTTATTTTTCTATTCAAGTGCCTTCATTAGCCCATTTAGCCTTATCATCTTCCTTTACTCTTGAGCATTATGCTTGGGGCTCGTGGCCTCAAAGCCGTTTGGTAGGGCTCTCGTAGGCTGTGTTGTGGCCTTTTGTCGGAGATTCCCTTTGTCGAGCACAACCATGCCATCCTGTCGCCGCTATGGTTGTTGTTACGTCTGTTGTTCCTACCCTTATTTGCCCGAGATAATGACATACATGGGTCAACTTTCCTTGCTCGCTAAAAGCTTTTCGAATTATGTACGACTGCTCAAAAGGGGGATCGAATTATACACCGCTTCTCACTTTCATACCTCGACTCGACGTGGTGCTCTACCCCGAGCAGGTAGCTTGCACGGCTACATATTCCAAGAAGTGGACTCTAAGTAGCCGTACAAGCAGGACTGAGGCTCGCCCGGTCTGCTGTCTCTCCGAGGTTCTCTTGGCCAACGAGGGTCCTTGACCTTCGGAGAGCTATGGCATTTTTTCATCCCTCCATCCTTCTGGCCCTATACTTTAGGGATATCTGTGTGGAAGGCCGGGATGAGGCTTCTGAGGATGTATGCCCGGAGGAGCCTGTTGCAGGAGGCAGACCTTCGAAGGTAGAGCGGTCTCTAGGCTCTTATCACGTATGTGCACCCTTTTGTTTCTTCCTTTATGTGTAAGTACCCCTTGCGGGCTTTTGTAATTGTATGTGAAGACCCTTCGAGTGTTGTTGTACATGGTTATTTATGAATATAAAGATACTTCCTTGATTTCTGTTTTCGACTCTTGCCCTATTACTATATGTTCTCGTGCGCTTTGAGGCCTTAAATGTTTTCCTTTGTTGTTGACCGCGGACATCTAACTTGGACGCGAGCGTTCTTTCCGATCCTCTACCGATTAACATGGCTCTTTTTCGAGCCCATCATCGTACCTCGGACCAAGCCTGAATTGATCTGATAGACTCGGGCTGTCAGGCCCTTCGAGTTGCATGGAGATAGTACGCTGAGCTTTGGAGCTTTCGAGAGTGGTACCCTGAGCGAAGGTCAGCTTCGGCTAATTGGGGGTCTACTTTAAACTTGATGCAGATAGCCTTTTAAAGCGTAGTGGATAGACTTTCATTGAGGGGTTGCCTATACTTAGGCGATGTGTCGAGCCATCCTAGAGCCTTTATGATCGGAGCTTCACGTGCTTATTTTTATTTTTAGAAAGGAAAACCATGAGATCGGGTACCGCCTCGAGTTCTATGATGGCGTTAAAAGCTTTCTGATGCCTGACTTCTTTTTTGGTAGAGATCCTCGAGGTTGAGCATTACCTCTAGACTGGAGACGATATAGTTGACTCCTTGAGGCCTAACTTCTTGACGATGGATGCCTCTGGGGTCGGGTGCCACCCCGGTATTTGTACTAAGGTTGTTGGCCTCCCGGGGCTTACTATGGATAGGCGAATCGTTGTTGTTTCCCACATATATGTGGGGTGGATTTTTCTTCTTTGGGAGATCTCATTATTTTGGATATCTATCCCTCCGCCTTGGCATCGGGTCCTTTATCTCTTCAAGCGCAAAAAGTGTTGGCGCACATCCTTGCTTTAGTCTGTCAATTCTACCACAGCCATGGTAGCTACTTTGGGGCTGGCCTGGCAGGGAGGGGAGAGTTCCACTCCCAGCATTCAGGATCCACGGGAGTTCACTCTAAAGACTGTGTCTTTGATAAGAGAGGAATATCTGGAGATGGTGAGGAGATACTGCAGATGGAGCGAGGGGATAACGCTGCAGGTGCCTTCCTCGGATGAGAGAATTACGGACTCTGCTGATGGATTCTTGAACGTATACTTATATCCTTACGCATTTGGCCCCCTTGATAGGGTCATGCTTGATTTCTGCTTGAAGTATCGGGTTACTTTGGCGCAGATACATCCGTCGTTCTGGCGAGTGGTGCTGATGATGAGGTACTTTGCGGAGAAGGATGGGCTTGAATTCACGCTTAGCCACCTTGTTAGACTGTACCGACCCTTTAATCACCGAGGCCTATTAACCTTGCGGTGTTGTTCATCCATGCCTTTATTGTCGATGATGACGAAGATGGGTATCAAGAGTGGGTCAGTCGATTCATCCGGATTCAGACAGCTGACATTATCCCCGTGGATCTCATGCATTTTCTCGAGGGATGGAATTACGCGCATGAGTGGAGTGACACGAGCTTCCTTAGATTTTC
Organism: Nicotiana tabacum; assembly: GCF_000715075.1. Taxonomy (NCBI): domain Eukaryota; kingdom Viridiplantae; phylum Streptophyta; class Magnoliopsida; order Solanales; family Solanaceae; genus Nicotiana; species Nicotiana tabacum. The sequence goes on from NC_134080.1 coordinate 137,228,513, forward strand.
GTATAGTGAAAACCAGTTGAGAAATTGTGTCTCTTCCTTTTTGAAGCAACTTCATGGATGCCGGGCAAAGTTCTCGATCTGCCCTGCTGGGTCCGGAAGTTGGTGACCCATTCGACTTGCGATGAGCATAGGAGGTGAGATGTGTCCCGTGACAGATGGGAAGCAAAATACCAGGGTATGCGTGTACGCTGCTCCTACCCTAGTCTTTGTATATTTGAGATGACATTTTCCTCTTTCTTTTGTACCGGCTTTGCCGCTGCAAGTATCGGGCGGTTCCTTGGGGTAAAGCTGTGCTCCTCGGGACAGGGGAAGGATTCGTCGGCCTCTAAGCTGAGGGACGATGGTGATAAATGGGATTCGCACCCACAATGTGGTGGAGCTTTTATTGGGGCTCAACGGGCTCGTGTCTTCGAGGAGAGGACGTCGCTTGAGCTTGCTATTCCCGGAGTGTTCGATTCTAGAATGGTGGTTCCTCCGAGTGAATATGCTTTGCTCAAGGTTGGTTCTTCCAGAGCCAAAGGGGTAGGACCAACAGGAGTGTGCTCCGCCTTCGAGGAAGTCCACCGGTTTCACTTCTTGGTGAGTTTCGGCGTAGTCCTTCTGTATTTCGTGTCTTCCTTTCTTTATCAAGTTTTTCTTTTGCAGGCCTTTGATAGGCTCGGGTCTGACCTGCTCCATCATGGGGCTAGGCTTCGAAAAGCTCTGGATGATGGTGAGTCCCTTAGGCTCCTTAGCGAGGAGAAGGAGGTTGAGTTGATGCACTGGCGATATGAGGCGTATCAGAGATCGAATTATGAGAGCTATTTGATAGAGCAGGTAACCATTCGTAGTACACATTTCGCTCTTTTTAACCCTTAAGGTTAATCCTTTTGCCTATCTTAGCTGCAGAAAAAGACGGAGGCTTTGGAGTACCTTAAGGGCGAAGCCGACCGAGTTAGGAATGCTTGCGGTGAACTGAGGGCTCAGGTGCAGGCTCAAGCTTTAGAGAATAGGGGCGCCTTGGCCAAGGTTCTCTCCTTCGAGGCCCCACTCTGCTTGGATTGTGACAATGCTACAGTTCAAACGGATATTATTGCGAAGCTCGAGTCCGATCTCTCGAAGGTCAGGGCTGAGATAATCGATGTCCGGGCTGAAGCAGCATTAAGTCGAACCAAGGCTGATCAGGAGATGGCGATTCATATGAAGGACACTATTGATGCTCAAGCTGAGTTGAAGCGGGCCCTCGATCGTGAGAATAGGATCGAGGAATATATTTGTTGCAGATCCCGAAGGGAGGTACTCGAAGAGATCGGCGCTAGGGGCTTCATTCTCTTAGAGGAGTTAGCTCGAGCTAGGGCGGATGAGCGCGATGCTCGGTCACTTCTCGCTGACGTCACAGAGAGTGAATCTGGGGCTGGTAGACTATAGCCTTCTCGAGCGGAGCGTAGATTTTGCCGTTTTTTAATTTTATATTTGATATTTGTAGAGCATGTTTGTAGATGGAGAGCGCGCCTTTTGCGTATGTAAATAAGAGAAAACTTGCAGCTTTATCTCTTTTGTATCTCTTTCTACATTACTTTCGACCAGGCGAGCTGGTTTCGGTATCTGGCGGGAGCCATGTGGATCCGGAGCTCACTAGATAGGCCCGAAGGCTCTTAAGTGCGATTTTTGATGTGAGAAGGCGTCAGGGCCTTTGTGCTTTACACAGCTATTTAGGCCTAGTCTCTAAGTCAGGCTTTGACTCGAGCTTACCTAACCTCCAATATCTCGTGCATGCATGGGCGGATGATGATTGTTCTTATTCTTTGCCCTTGGGTATTTGTGTTTCAACTATTTTGGGTTCAGTCTTCGAGTCGCGTTGCGACTCGAGCTTTAATTGACCCTCAAGTTTTTTCGTGCCTGCATGGACGGATGACGATGGATTTTGCGCTTTGGGTCGAAGCGACCTTTTAAGTGTATGATGGAGGCTTGTTTGGTTAGCGACAATGGCACTTACGCCGTGCCCTTAGCATGTGTAGTTAACTATTTTGGATCCGATCTCAGAATTGGGTTACAACTCAAGCTCAATTTAATCCTCAAGTTTTCAATTTTCAAGCTGGTGACAGTGGCTCTTACGTTGTTTGGTTGTTGAGACCTTTTAGTGTGCGACCCGGAGGCTCATTTGGCTGGTGACAATGGCTCTTACACTTTTGCACGTTGGGAATTTTGTAGGCTTTGTTTTCCTCTCGTTAAGGTCTTTTTGAAATGATTTTGCCTGACTCATCGTTGGTTCAAGAAGAACCTCGATTTCAAGTCGTTAGCGGCAATGTTCGAGCACCTCGAAAGGTTTTTAGCTCGCAGGCTGAGTAGGTCGAAGCCTTGTGATTTGGAGCTGACCTGGTTGAAGCTCGTTTGACTGTTGAGGGAAGCCTGTTTTAACCGGTTCTTTTCGAAGTAATGGCTTGCGATTTCGTTAGCGACAACCGGGCGTCCCCGAGTTGCGTTAATTTGGCTGGTGCAGCCATTTTGACCATAGTCATATGTGTTTGGCTGGAGCCATTTTTTATCCTGAGTGATAGTTTAGGCATCTACACCGGTGGTATGCCCTTTCAGGATTCTTACAAATTCGACGTATGGCCTAAACTTCGGGATTGAGTTTTATGCCTATAGTAAGGTCTTACAAAATTTTCATGCCCGTTGAGGTCTTACAGTTGTCATGCCTGTTGAGGTCTTACAGTTTGTCATGCCTATTAAGGTCTTACAGTTTGTAATACCTGTTGAGGTCTTACAATTTTTGTTGCTATGTAGAATAGATCTGGTTATATCGAGTCTGCCCGCTCGGGGTTTTACAGCCTCAGGTTTTCCAGTGTATGGCAATTGGCGACAGTCTCCGAGTCATCGAGATTGCTTAGGCTCGAAGGGCATTATTCTTGAGCTCGGAGTTACCTTGTTGGGGCTTTATGAGCCCGGAGTTCCGACCCCTGGGGTCGTGCGGGTGCCAAATTGTTCACGCTAAATCTCCGAGTATTCAGGGACGCATTAGGTGGAGGGATCCCTGCCGAGAGTATGCTAAAATTTCATTTTTTGGAGTATGAGATACTGAAAGATATTGTTTTATTGCTTGGCATAAATACATATCGTTTGATTGTTGTGAGCTCAGTCCGCACGGGCGCGGCTCCTTGGACCGTTTGGTCCGGTACATGATTCCCTATTAAAAATAAGTCTATCGTTCCCCGGCCCTTCTGAGCGGACGGCGCCTTCAAGGGGGTGTCATTCATCATTTGATTGCATAAAAAGGCCTGTAATCTTGTCGGATCCTCCTCATGGGGTACGTTGCTCCGCTAAAAACCTTGTTGGCGAGACCCTCTTCGGGGCGGAAGTCCGACCGAGGGGAAAGAGCTCGATGGGTTGTGTTAAGGCCTTGGGGTCTCCGGGTAGAGTTAGAACTTCCGAACGCCCTGGCCGTGTCTCTGTATATAGGTTAGTGAAAAATAACGAAGGAGGGAGGTAGTTTTTCTTTACCACGAGATGTGTAGGCGATGTTCCGAGGTTTGGTATGTTCCTGCTATTTTAGGGTGTGGACTCTAGTACAGCCCTCTACTATGTTTAATCGGGCTTGGCTGAAGATGTGGTTCGCTTACCCTGTGCCTCTTTCGAGAGTGGATATATTGGTGACGGCGATGCATCATGTGATGCAGAATTTCCCATTGTCGTGTATTGCTTCCTGTCGACGGTTTTAATTCTGTACCTTGTGTGAAATTTCATCCTTTTGGTGAAATAGGGGCGGCCCTATCTTTGGACGATGCGCCCGTGGTCATCTGAATATGGCGTCCATGCCTTGCGCCTCCTTTGATGATATGGAACTCAACGTTCCGGTCTGGGCCAGTCATGATGTACTGAGAGAATGGTCTTTCTCCTTGTTGTAGTGATCGCCGTTTGGAATCTGTCAAATATTTGAGAGGTGGTTGTGTTTTGACCCAGCGGTTCGAGCCGCCCCATCATCCTCGGCCCGACAATGCTGATCGAGCCACCTACACTCATGTGCATATGTTTTATTTAAAATTGATCGAGTGAGGAAAAAGGTTACCAGTGCGTCATTGGGAGGTCGAGATGAGGTCTCGGTACCCTCTTTGCTGAATGTAAGGGCGTCCTTGTGGGTATATCCCCAGATCTGCCTTTCTCCGGTGATGAGAAATTTTGCTCTCCCTTTTACAAGTCATTGGAAAGGGACGTCGCTCCTCCATTATCATGGTAATGTGCTGCGGCGCGTTTGCTTCGTTCCTCCTGGCCACCTTCCATACTAGGAACTGAAGTTGAATTTGGTTGCTCGTCAGTTCTCAGTGGTGATTTTTGTAGAGCGGTTTGGCGTCTTTCTTTTGGAGCTGGTGGCTATCTTTGGCCTCGCGGCTGCACTTGCTATGTAGTTCCCACGCCAGGCTATGATTCCTTTGAGAGGAATTCTATCGAATTGGTCCGAGCCATTTGACGTCCCTGGTTTCGCCTATGGCAAACATGATGTTTGGTGTAGCGATGTGGAAATTGTATTCTGATGGGCGAGGCACCCTTGCCGGCCATGCGTCCTCATTGAATTTGTCTTTTTTAACGATTCCTCGAGGATATTGTCCTCGGACCATTCTTTGATCGTTGCGAGGTATATTGCATCTCGGGGCATTCCTCCTATCTGCGGCGCGCAGGCGGTACCTCCCTCTGTATGGCATTGGTTTATTTGTCAGGAGCCTATTTGGGTAAGCTGAGCCCAAGGAGGCTCCCGGATGGTCATCCACGACCCTAATTTGCAACTGATGCCAGGTACGGGCATCCGACCAGGTCTTGGCTGGGTACCTGATCAAGTTTTGTTTGAACTGCCTTGAAATCGTCGGCCTTTGTTCGTTTAGGCTTTTAGTGAAGGCCAGTATTTCCCAGTCATCTGAGACCGGGGGTAATCTCATTCATTCCTTCAGGGAATGAGCTGCGAATTCCAGTGGCATTTCATTCTCCCTTTGTTCGGCCCGGGATGTGTCGGGCTCTCTCGTCGTTGCTTCGATGGCATCGGCGTGTGTCTCTATGGATGAATCTTCCGGTATAGTAAGAAGGTTTTTGGGTTCGGGTGCTAGGTATGACACCACATTATGGTTCCTTTCGAGAGTGTTTCCCCGAACCTCGTCAATAAGACGGGTTCAATCTCATCATCCTTTAGGTCATTGCCTTTTCCCGCGCACATATAGGCGGTGATGTGTTCGTTGGGATCTAAGGTCTTGTTGTACTTAAGGTGTTCTGGCATTCTGGAATTCTTTGAAATGGGTTCTGGGCCTGCTTCCTTGGAGAACGGTCGTTGCACGAACTTCCACGAACCTGATTCGATCCTTTTGGAGAGATCCCCAAGCATCTTTGCTATGGCAAGGTCGGCTACCGATCTGTTATTGCTTGATCTCTTTGATACCTGCTTGGCGGGGGGAGCTGTTTCCGGCACTGCTGTGCTGGAAGTCTTCGGATGGCTTTGTAACCGAGCGATGGCCAACCGTTGTGCTTGCAACATTTCAAAAATAACATGAAGACTAACTTCCTGTTCTTCCCGGGCTAGGGTTTTTTGGGCTTCCTGTTGGTCGCCATGTTGTATGCTTCTGTTGGTGCGCGAGGTTTCATCGACCCGCTGCGCGTCTTACGAAACAGCATCCGCTGGAATCGGTCCAGGTGCGTTATCGGGGTTCTGCGGTGGTGCGGCAACAACTGTAACAGCCATACTGTTTTCTCTGTGATTTTCGCGGTAGTCATTCTTAACCCCGTTTACCAAGCTAGAAATTTTGACCTGAAATCAAAAGATCTTTGACAAGAAAAAGTGTGAAAGATAACTTGCATTTGTTCAATGACACCAGCAAGAAAATAATCACTATTATTTTTAGTCCCACGGTGGGCGCCAAACTGTTTACCGTGAAAATGGTAACAATAATTAAATTTGTAAATGGGATTCTAAAAATAGGTGATTTATTTTTATGCTAGTTGTTAGAGCAGTTGATGCTAAGAGTATGAAGTTTAATGAAAAGATACAAGCTAAAATGGGGCAGTAATCAAAGTCAGGTGCTTGCCGCCCGAGCCTCAGACTGGTCGATGAAGGAGCCTCGGGGCCGGTATCTGGCTCGATCTCGAGCTATCGGGGGTGGTCGGGGATGGGATAATAGTTGAGATATGATCAAACAAGGCTATTTATGGCCAATATCAAGCAATCAATGAAGAACAAGTATGAAAGCAATAAACGCTAAAAGTGGCCTCGAGCTAGTAGGAACGAGCAAGTTAGAGAGAAGAAAGAGAGAGAGATATTATTGATCTTATGGAGAATAGGTGGAGAAACATCAGTCTTTTACAAAGTAGTGTGGGTTCCCTTTATATAGGAGAGGAACCCGGTTATTGTACAATATAAATTAATTGTAAAAGCATGGAGATGGGACGGCTAGATGTGATGCCTTGGCACAGGCTTTGGTAGGCCGACTCTGTCAGACTTGGCCATGTGCCTTGGGAACTTCCCCTTTTGCTATAGCTTCGGCCTTTGTCTTCTGTGAGTCGGGCCTCGACGAGCCCCGAGGGAGGGGATTCGGTCACAGCTCCATATCCTCGGGGTCTCGAGGTATTCTTCTGAAGTGGCTAGATAGAGAGAAATTAAGTCATTTGATTTCACCGCATACAATTGTTCACATCACTATCTGTTACCACTTTATATATATTGTCATCACACTCTTTCCTATCGAGTCTTAGCGTACATTGTCATACACAATGGCATGTGAGGTTGTTTTTTACACCCCTCCGAAGCTTCTTTAGTTTCAGAGAATGGCTTTGTCAGGTCAACTGACATAACTTCTCGCAATATTCGGTCCGATTCGAAATTAGGAAACACTCTACTCTAGCAAACATAGATCATATTGAATAAACTTTAGGTGGGTCAGTCCTTGGAATCGACACACAATTAGGAAAGTGATCCTAATATCAATGGTTCATGCACCCAATGGCATGACTTATCTGGAAATATGAACCATCATGACGAGACACTTAAGAGACAAAGCAAACACTTATCAAACCCCTTTTCTCTACCCTATTCAGAAATGGAAATCAACTAAAACATCCTGGAGATCAATATGTTGATGGAAGCACCACACAAGCTAATGCAATAGTGGAAGAACATCCGTCGAGAGCATGAACATGAAATCAATACACACCTAGGAGCACTGACTGCCTTGCTAAATATCCGAGCTTGCAAGGTGCTTATCCGCTTATTGATAGAGGTCTGGGACCCTGCCATAATAGTTTTCAAGTTTGTTGATTGTGAGTTGGTGCCAACCTTGGAAGATACTAGTTGCACAAAACTACCATTTACTGGAAGGAGGCCCACGCTACATGTCACCATACACGACTACAATTTTCTTGATGCTTTGGAAACATGAAATCAAGACACACCTAGGAGCACTGACTGCCTTGCTAAACATCCGAGCTTGCAAGGTGCTTATCCGCTTATTGATAGAGGTCTGGGACCCTGCCATAATAGTTTTCAAGTTTGTTGATTGTGAGTTGGTGCCAACCTTGGAAGATACTAGTTGCACAAAACTACCATTTACTGGAAGGAGGCCCACGCTACATGTCACCATACCTGGCTACAGGTTTCTTGATGCTTTGGGTCTGGCAAATAGTTGGGGTTTAAGAAACACTGAAGATGGATGGGTATGCATAGAACAATTGTTCGACAAGTTCGGACTTCATGAAAGCTATGAATGGTACTTGGGAGAATTTTAGTGTGAATAACCAATGTAGAAAAATCTCTGACCCATAACCTTCTCTTATCTCTGTTGGGACTGCTGCTTGTTTTCCCCAAAAAAGAGGACAGATCAATATCAATTTGCTGACTGTGGTTTTGGCAACATTCCGGGGCAACTTTCAAGAAACTTTGGTACCTATGGTGTTAACAGATATTCCAACAGCATTGTCTGCATGTTATCGGGGTTATGATTTCTTCAAGGGTTGCAACCTACTACTTCAAATCTTGGCCACATAGCATTTTTTTAGCGAGAGGCCATAGTTGACTACTTTATAGGCGTAAGCAATATGATTCGAAGTCACAGTGAGAGACAAATGCATTGGGTTTCCCCACATGGACATGAAGAATGGAGAGAGATGCTGACCAACTAAAGTGAAGAATGGATCAATTGGAAGCTATCATACCTGGGTAGAAGGGAAATCTGAAGGGCTCCCCAAAAGTATTTTTGAGTTGATAGGATATGCGAGAATCTAGCCATACTCAGCCCTATGAGTTCTCAGGAAGTTCGAGTTGATTCAGGATGTACTTATCTGGATGAGGATGACACTGCATGCAGACGAATACATTGGGCAGATCCCAAAACCAAAGATAAGAAGGCTTCAGGAGGAGTGAAATAATCTAGTCACAATGCCAATGGGTCAGAGTTCGTGCTGCACGAGCTAGCCCGACCAAGTAGGGAAGGAATAACCTGGCTAGAGGATGCAATGGTGGTTGTGCAAATCTATCATGAGATTTTTCCACACTACCTCTTGACTACCTCCATACACCGCCAAGTTGTCCTGAGGTCAATTGATCACATGCTGCCACCACCCAAGGATGATGACCGAGTAGTTGAATGTATATAGATCGAGTCTCAGGCAGAATCGGAGGAAGATCGAGAGGATGAACCTAATTTAATGATGATGAAGGAGAATTTACAGAAGACCCGGAACTAGAAGACGAAGAAAAGATGGGGAACGATTCTGGTGATGGTTACTAGAAGTTGGTTGATTTCATCCCTTTTCCCACTTTGTTTCTCTATCCCAGATTTTATCATTTCCCTAAGTGCAAGTTTATTTTAGCCCATGTAATTCTATGAATATTAGAAACAATGATGTAACTGCTACTCCCGCCTATTACAATCCAAATACTATCACTAAAACCCAAAATTTGCTTTGGATCTAAATGTCCCAAATCTAATTGTTTGTCAAATATTAGCGACTTACGCCTACCTTCAGCAAAGAAAGGTCCCACAAATTTTTGAAAAAAATGTGTTTACCTGAATACGTGAACTAACTACTCTATGTGCCTATTACTTGTGCAAATACTGAAACTGACTTCTTTTCTTTTTTTTCTTTTCTTGTATTACTTTATTATTATTTGCCAAAATAAAGTTTGTTTGTATTGACACAAAACTGGCAGAACCACCGTACAAATTAAGATCGAAAGGGAAGATGTGTGCGATAGATAACTCGACTGAACTCGCTCTGGTAACAGCTAATAGCTCGGGGCGATCAGGAGAGAGAAGGATGAAACGCGGAATGACGAACACTTGGCCATGATGGCCCAAGAGATGGAATCTTTGAGGGAGGAATTACATCACATTCGGGAATTGAAACATCTAGCCATGAAGACGCTCCCATGACCACCTCATTTTCCTTCTCTAGATTCGATCACCGACCACTTTCCTTCCACTACTCGCCAACTAAACAATACCCTGACTTCAATCTCTACCACCTAGATTATACCTTCAATAACCCCTGCAAACCCACCAAACACTCCCATACATAATCCTTACGTGCCAGATTTTATTTAAACACTGTAAAACCCACCAGTTTCCACCAATACAGTTCATACCCCTCCTCGTGATGGCGTCACTTTACCACTAACCAAAACCAGCACATGCCCGCGGCACATACCGCTACACATGAATGATACGTTCCTCCCATATATTCCATTTCAGAACCCACCTTTACTACGCCCGTCACAGTCAGGCTGCCTTATGAAGATGATCAATATGCTGAAATAGAAAGGGAAGCTAAGTATAAGGAGGAAGAATCGGTGTATGAACAATTATAAGCATTGAGAAAACAAATGAAGAATCTTTAGGTTGCTCGAGGGTGCCAAAGTCTAGATTGTGAGGATCTGTGTATCCACCCTAATGTAGACATGCCAATAGGGTACAAGCCTCAGAAGGTTGATTTCTTTGATAGGACAGGTGATTCCCATGCACACTTGAGAGCCTATTGCGATAAGCTAGTTGGAGTGGGAAGAAATGAGAAAATCAGGATGAAGCTGTTCATAAGGAGTTTGACAGGGGAAGTACTTACTTGATACACTAGCTAGGATCCCCGAAACTAGAGTTAGTGGCAGGATATGGTAGAAGATTTAATGAATCACTTCCGATTCAACAAAAAATTACCCTTGATAGGTTCGCTCTAGTAAAGTTGCAGAAGAAGCCATCCATCTTATTCCAAGACTATGCATGTCAACGGAGGTCATAGGCTGCAAGAGCACAACCCTCGTTAGATGCCAGTGATTTGACTAAGCATTTCATCAGGGCTCAAGAAGGGATTTACTTTGAGAAAATGATGGTCATGATGGGGAAGAAGTTCCCTCTTAGAGAAAGGTAAAAGTTTAGTCCAATCCGGTTCAATAGGCAGTGGAAAGAATAAAAAAGAAGATATCATAGATCTTCCCTATTACCAGTCCAATCCATACCATGGAAACACCTCTTACTCTCCAAATACCCATTCCCCACACCCACCTACTTATGCTCCAGTATATAATAGACAACCATACTATAATCGCCAACCTCAATATAACCCACCCCGTGCCCATACGAATCCAAATCCATCACGACCTTATGCTCCAGTCTGAACTACCACTCATCGACTCACCTATGCATTCCGACCTCACCTGAATTTTGAAGAAAGAGGTCCTAGAAACTACACCCAATTGCTGAACATTTGTCTCAACTGTTTGAAAGATCGAGGAGAGCAGGCTTGATACATCCAATAGAAGGAAGGGTTCCTGAGTATCCTTCAAAATAATTTGATGCAACCATACAGTGTGTCTACCACTCAAACGTACCAGGGCACGATACCGAGGATTGCTTCAAACTAAAAAATGAAAATAAGTCACTAAGCAAAAATGGAGTCATTCAGTGCTCCCCAACTCTTCCCAATGTGAACTGCAATCTACTGCCAAACCATCGCAATCAAGGAGCTAATATGATCACCTTAGATGAAGAATATAACCTGAAAGGAATCATCATCATAATAGGAAACACTAAGGCTACAAGGGTCCCACCTTGAAGGGCTCCAATGATCACCATACAGTTGAAACCTATAGTAATAGTCCAGACATGGCACCAACAGTCCACTGCTGCTATCAGGGATGAAGAGGATCGGGAATACAAGACAGTCCCGTGGACATATCAGCAGAAAAGGAAAGCAAAGATGATGGATTCTACATCGGCTCATGGAATGACTATGTCATGAAGGTGTTACGCTGCTGAGTATGTAAATCGAGGGAATTCCGGAAGGGAACAAATACAGAGAAGGAATATAATAGATCTAGAGGTCGCAGAATTCTGGAAGAGGATGTCAACCAAAGAATACTCTGTGGAGTAACAATTAAAGAAAACCCTGGTGCAAATATCAGCCATGGATCTACTGATGAATTCTAACAGACACAAAGATGCCCTGATGAAAATGTTAAGTGTTGTGAGCGTGCCAAGCAATACCACCAGCGAGGCACTGGCAGCAACCATCGGGAAGATGGTCGAAGCAAATATGATTACTTTCCGAAGAGATGAACTTTCTATAGAGCTCATGCGTCACAACAAAGCTTTACATATCACTATTAAATGTGGAGATAAGGTGGTGTCCCGAGTACCTGTTAATCGAGGATTAGGAGTCAATATCTGCCCCCTTTCTACCCTATGAGAGTTGGGTATCCATCTGAGAGAATTAAAAGAAAGTCATGTGAGGTAAGAGCTTTCGACGGGTCACAGAAGGACATCATAGCGGAAATCTATTTGGCTCAGAAAATTGGATCAGTTAAGTTTCCAATTCTACTCCAAGTGATTTATATTTCATATTCATACAACATGTTGCTAGGAAGACCTTGGATACACATAGAGGGGGTAGTCCCGTCTATCCTACACTAGTGCATGATGTTCGAGTGGGGTTGCCAAGAGATTGTAATCCACGGCGAGTGGAGCCAATTAGCTTATTTGGAACATGCTTTTCCACTCATAGAAAGATTAGACGGGGTCGCTTTCCATGTAGTTGAGATCATGCAGACCATGGAAATAGAAGAGACCGATCAAAATCTGGGAATGCAGTCACCATACAGATCAAAGATGGCAATGAGAGAAATGATGAAGTACGGATACAGACTATAGACTGGGCTGGGAGCCCAATCAGACGTGATAAAAGACCCGATTGAGCTTAGTGGGCAGAAAGGTAGAGCAGGAATAGGGTATTAGTCGCCGACTAGGAATACTTATACTGGTAGCTTCGGGAAGAAAACTTTTATGTCGGAGTGTGTTTTGGGTACGAGTCAGAGCTTAACACCAGATGATGACATCATCGATGGAATTGGAAGGTTGTTTGTGACCATGATCGAGGAATGCTGTGACAAAGTTGATATAAGGGCATCGACCATTCAGAATGTCGAACCAGGAGAGGATTTGCAGAATTGGACCGCCAATCCGTCTTTGGTTCACTCGGAGTCTTGGTAGTGTGGAATTGTAAAACTTTTGAAAAGAGCACACGGTCAATTGGGGCTTGAACCGTGTCTGTACTTTTTTGTCATTCGCCTCTTGGAACGCTCAGACGTTCCTCTTTTGATGAAATAAAAAAGAAATGCTTTCTTAAAATTATTGTAAATTTATTCATCGCTTCATTTATACTTAGTTTTTCTTTTCAATAATCAAAATGATAAAAACCTGCATTTCGCAATTATGACATGTAATAAAACCCACGAGCAAAGAGATCCTGATTACGAAGAATACGACGAAAGCATGTCGCTAGATAATCTCCCACAAGAAATCGAACAGCTGGAAAGCCAGAAAAAGCCTAACCTTGAGGAGATAGATGTGGTCAACTTGGGAAATGAGGAAGACGTGAAAGAAACCCAAAACAACATCCATCTGGAATCAAAGCAGAAAGAAGAATTAGTCTAGCTCTTCCGACAGTACATCGACGTGTTCGCATGGTCGTATGATGACATGCCTAGGTTAAGCTCTAATATCATTTCGCATTGATTTCCTACCAATCTTGTTAGACCGCTAGTCAAGCAAAAATCCAAAAAGTTCAAACCAGACTTGAGTTTGAGGATAAAAGAAGAAGTAACCAAGCAAATAGATATGACGTAGTGAGTGTCACCAATTATCCCACATGGTTGGTAAATATCGTCCTGGTACCAAAAAAGAATGGGACTATCAATATATGTATGGATTATTGAAATCTTAACAAGGCTAGCCCGAAGGACGATATCCCTTTACATAATATTCATATCCTCATCGACAACTGCGCAAAGCATGAGCTAAAATTATTTGTGAATTGTTTTGCTAGGTACCATCAGATCCTGATGCACGAAGATGATGTAGAAAAGACAGCGTTCTGTACGGCTTGGGGAGTTTACTACTATAGAGACATGCCATTCAGCCTCAAAAATGCTGGTGTTACTTACATGAGGGCCATGATATCCCTCTTTCATGACATTACCAACAAATAAATTGAGGTATATGTGGATGACATCATCATCAAGTCTCGAAAGAGTTCACAACATTTGGACGACCTAAAGAAGTTTTTCGAATGCTTGCGGAGGTATACGTTGAAGCTGTACCCTACAAAATACGCATTCGGAGTCCCTACTGGAATATTGCTAGGTTTCATTGTAAGCAGGAAAGGTATAAAATTGGATCCTTAAAAGATGAAAGTTATTCAAGAGTTGCCACCACCAAAGAGCATGAAGGATGTGATGAGTTTCCTTGATAGGCTGAATTACATCAGCCTTTTCATACCCTAGTCCACAGTAATTTGTGAACCTATCTTCAAGCTCCTAAAGAAGGATGGTACAACAAATGGACAGAAGAGTGTCAAAAAGCCTTAAACAAGATTAAGGAATACTTGTCAAATCCACTAGTGTTGGTTCCTCCCGAGCCCAGGAAGCCACTGTTATTGTACCTATCAGTCTTAGATAATGCCTTTGGATGCGTGTTGGGACAACACGATAAGACCAGAAGAAAGGAGTAGGCCATCTACTAGTTAAGCATGAAGTTCACACCATGTGAGGCCAAATACACTCTAATAGAGAGCACTTGATGTGCCTTGACTTGGATCGCCCAGAAATTGAGGCATAACTTGTCAGCATACACCACTCATTTATTATCCTATCTCAACACGCTCAAGTACATCTTCTAGAAGTCGATGCCTACAGGAAAACTAGCCAAATGATAAATTCTTCTCAGCGAATTTGACATTGTGTACATAATACAGAAGGCCATCAAAGGACATGCCTTAGCTGACCACCTTGTAGAGAATCCAGTAGACAAGGATTATGACCGCTCACTACGTATTTCCCAGACGACCAGGTGTTATTCGCCGGAGAAGATATTATAGAGTCATACCTGGGTGGAGAATGTTCTTCAACGGAGCGGCAAATTTTAAAGGAGTAGAATTGGGGAATTCATAATTTCAGCATCAAGACAACATTACCCGTCATTAGCAAAGATAAGGTTCTCTTGAACCAATAATATGGCCGAGTACTAAGCATGCATCCTCGAGATTAGGATGATAGTTGGCATGAACATCAAGGAGCTTTTGGTAATGGGGGATTCTGATCTATTGATACATCAAGTTCAAGGAGAATGGACTACCAAGAAGGTCAAGATCCTCCTATACCTGCACTGTGTAAAGGAGCTATGCAAGAAGTTCACAAAGATCGAGTTGAAGCATGTCCCCGGGATCTAGAATGAATTTGTCGACGCTCTTGCAACATTGTCATTCATGATTCAACATCCAGATTGGAGTTATATCGACCCTATCGAGATAGATATCAGGGATCAACATGCGTACTATTATCATTTAGACAAAGTATCGGATGGTATGCCATGGTACTATGACATAAAAAGATTCCTTGAAATAATAGAGTATCCAGAGAATGCTACTAATAGTCCGAAGCAAGCACTCAAAAGGATGGAAAATCACTTTTACCTCAACGAGAAAGTCCTATATAGTAGGACCCTGACTTTGGTCTATTAAGATGTGCAGATGCTGCTGAAGCAATCAGACTGCTAGAAGAAATACATGCAGGGGCGTGCGGGCCTCACATGAATGGCTTCACCTTAACGAGGAAGATTTTAAGAGCCGGATACTTTTGGATGACCATAGAAAGTTATAGTATTTTCTATGTGTAGAAGTGTCACCAGTGCCAGATCTATGGGGATTTCATCCGGGTTCGACCGAATGAGCCAAACTAATGGGTTCGCCTTGTCCGTTTGCCACTTGGGGCATGGACATAATCGGACCTATAGAGTTTGTTGCATCAAATGGGCATCGTTTTATGTTGGTAGCAATTGATTACTTTACAAAATGGGTCAAAGCTTCTACATATAAGGCCATCATAAAGAAGGTAGTGAAAGGTTTCGTTCATAACAACACAGTCTAATAGTTTGGGATACCCGAGTCAATCATTACTGACAATGCAACTAACCATAACAGTGATCTTAAGAGAGAAATTTGTTAGAAGTTCAGAATTTTCCACCATAACTCTACAACCTACAGATCGCAAATGAATGGAGCAGTTGAAGAAGCCAACAAAAACATCAAAAGGATTCTGCGAATGATAATGGACAATCATAGGCAATGGCACGAGAAATTATTCTTCGCCTTACTGGGTTATCGGACCACCATGAGGACATCCAGTGGGGCAACGCCATTCATGTTGGTATATGGCACTGAAGCTATAATACCCGCAGAGGTCGAGATACTATCTTTAAGAGGCATTCAAGAAGCCAAGTTAGACGACGCAGAATGGATACGGGTCAGGCAGGAGTAACTCATGCTCATTGACGAGAAGAGAACGGATGCAGTATGCCATGTTCAGTTGTATCAAAATAGGATGGTCAATGCATTCAACAAAAGGGTGAAACCTTGCAAGTTTATACTGGTACAATTGGTTTCAAAGAAAATATTCCCTCATCAGGAGGAAGCAAGAGGAACGTTTGTGCTGAATTGGCAATGTCCTTACATGGTCCACCGAGTGTTGTCGGGAGGAGCTCTAAATTTAGTAGAGATGGACAGAAGATTCAGCACGAAGCCTATCAACTCAGACGCAGTCAAGAGATACTACATTTTAAGACAACAAAGTTAGGTTGTGGTTATAACAGAACTACGTTCGACCTGACATCCCATGGAGGGATACATAACCAACCCACATAGGGTCTGATTTCTCTCTCCTTTTCTTTTGTAATAGTAGATCCAAATATCATTTTGTATGTACTCGAAACTATGCCACGAATTGATTTCCTATGGAAGGAATCTGTAGGCAATCCTCATCGGGTTTAGTCATCTTTTGTAATTGAACTACGTTCTGGCCTGATTTCATTTGGATACATAGGTCGTCTATGTCAGACTCAGCCACTTCATTTATAATCTCATCATTTTGCATCTATTTTAATCGAACTATGTTTTGACCTGATTCCATTTGGATACATAGTCTGCCTTAGTCAGGCTTTGTCATCATCATCATATTTTCTTTAATATTACCCACGAACCATATTCAAACATGATTCCATTTTAGATACGTAGGCAACCTGAAAAGGTTTGGTATTACCCTAGGAAAACCTTTGTAACGCATTAGTTTAGGTTAGGACGCAATCGCAGCGGCAAGAATCCATGCCATCACAAGCATCTTAGAGGATCGACATCAACAAGACAAAGTCTTTCGGAAACAATGCTTGCATTTGAGGAACTTCTTAAAACATGTCATAATCTGGAACAACGGCATTTTCCATAAGATAAAAGATTTTCAAAATGTTTTCTAAAAATGTCGTAACTTGTTCCACCTGCCGAACTTCATGGCGTGACCTCATTAGGACCGGGGCATAGCCAGGACTAAGGTCTACACAAACCAACACCCCCTGCTAAGAATATTTCTTTGAATGCAGGGCTAATAAGACATAAAGAAAGCTGGAACACACTAGGGCAAATGACGGATTCGCCGCTCTCTCATAAACTATCATCCCTCTTTCCTTATTAAAATTTTCCCTTACATATAACTAAAACTAACTCTAAGATACTTTGCAGGTATTTTAGAACCAGGTCGCTGATGCAGGCGATTAAATATTGTATATAGCGAACCATCTGCTCAATTGAATAGAGTATGTTGTATATAACGAGCCACTAGCCCCGCCAACCGAAGCATATTGTATATAGAAAACTATCTGCTAAAATAAATGGGGCATGTTGTACATAACAAGTCATTGGCCCTGGAAACCAAAGAATATTGTATATAGAAAACCACCTGCTCAATCAATCGAATCGCCCTGTACAAAATCGAGTCGTCGGCTTCACCAATTGAAGGCCTTTATATAGAAAATAGTCATCTCAATCAAGCGAAGTGCCATGTACAAATCGAGTCGTTGGCTACGCCAATAGAAGCCATGTATATAGAAAATTGGTCGCTTTGGCAACAGCTGCGTTCAGCACTGCTACTTCACCACATCGGATATTAGAGTAGATAATTGCAAACCTTGTCACCAACATTCTGCTAATCAACGGCCGCAATTTAGTTTTGCAGTCAAGAGTACCTCTTGGGCATGCTCCTCATTTGTTTATTATTATCTCGAATGTTTTGATATTTTGCTCATGTAGCTTATAGGCGTGATTACATTTTTCAAGTCAAAAACTCCCATCATGCAGAGATACATTACATTTCAATGCAACTTCTCCCATTAGCGCAGATGCATTCTACATAACAAGTCAACTACTCCCATCGCACGGAGATACTCCAAATATGAGGAGACTTAATGCTCCAACAACTGCAAAAAGGTACACAACCCGGCTAAATATCGAGTCAAATTCAAGTATCCTATCATCCCAATGCCAAATAACGGCTAGCAAGCAGCCAGACATCATCATTCCTACATTAGTACATCACATCTTAAAATATTCTACATTGCAATATATGGGTATGTGTCTATTCCGTTTTTTGCAGGAACATACATCGCAACATAGAACTCTTTCTAAGCAGCAAACCAAGCTACAACGCTATGAGGGGCAACGAGATCATAAGCGGGCCAAGGATCCAAGATCAAACTCAAACCGATCAGTGGAACTTTAGTTCTTCAAATCTTTCAAATTAAGCCACAACTCAAAGCTATCATGGGTACCAAATCTTTTGTCTCATAGTATTGTCATAATACGATATCGGGGCAATTCTTGCGAGCATCGCCTCCCCAAAATCTTCACTCCAGAACTACATGAGGCTTCATCCTTGCTAAGCCCGAGGTATGTAAGCAATTCAAAGCCAGTATTTGGCCCTAATGTTGACCCTCCCTTTTAAAATTAATTTATTTATACTTAACAATTTGCAATGAATGTATTGAAAGTATTTTCTAATAATACTTATTTTTTACAAAAGAATAATTATTAATGGTTTTTAAATTAATAATTTAGAATTATGATTACCAAATATATCATACTTACTGTTTTAAGATTTTTAAAATAACTTTTATATACATCACATATGATTTATTATTAATTTAATGAATTATTACTTAATTTCTAGTTAATTAGACTATTATTTTTAATAATTCAAAATTTGTGTCACAATATAGAAGACAAGGTATTTTAAAATAATTAATTCAATAATTAGTAGTGTATTTGATAATTTTAATTTTCATTACATTTTATTGAAAACAATTAAGTTTATTTAAATTAATTTCAAAAGGGTTAAAAGCTAAAGGGCTACAATTGCAATTCCTTAGTTAAACGTATAGTGGCTATCATTTAAATCAACGCCCAATAACCAGCCCCAATCCAAAATTTACCCGGTCCAAACACCTCATTCCATTCCAACTTGACAGTCGATGACCTTTTCTTTAATCCAATGAAATCAGGCCACGTCACCCATCTCTAGCACACACAATACAAACACAAATCATCTGAGTCGTTGATCCAAACCATCAACGGTCTATGTTTATTTCTATTTTTCTTTTAATTTTAAACCACCTACTAGATATTATCATAGCCGTTGGATCACAAAGATCTAATGATTCCCATTTTTTCTCATTAAAACTCTTTAATGCCCGATTTATCAGGGTCATTGATCTTATGATCCAACAGCCCAAATCTTTCCTCCTAACATTAACCTTTAAAGACGACCACCCAAACCCGTAACCCTAAATCATTCTTACCATGACCCAGCCGCCCCCTTTACCTTTTCCTTCCTATTCTCTTCAGACCTGCAACCATGATGGTTGATGCTCTGAAATCAAAGGTATTAAAAGGAAAAGAAAGCCAAAGGAAAAATCCCTAAAAAGGCGGAATAAAGTGAAAGGGTCGAAGCCCCACGTGGGCAAGCCATCATGAAATCTTAAAAGTTGAGTCCCTCGGTCTGAAAGATAGATCAATCTTCAGAAAACCACCAAGCAGCAGAGGTTCTCAACAAAAGTTCGGGCCGAGATCGAGTGATAGAGACAATCAAGGCCACAAAACCAACCACCATTTCAAACTAACAATTGTTCTTTGTTTAAAAATTGAAACAGGTGCAGCCCAAGGCAATTGTGCAAAAGCAAGTGCAGCCAACAGAAAAGCTGCGCAAAAGCTAGAAACAACTTCGCAGTAACAATCAACCCAAAAGGGAAGTTTTCCTCCAAAATTCTTTCCTGTATTTTATTAAAATAAAATAAAATGAAAAAGGAAAATGAAAAAAAAAAGAGAACAAAAAGAAGAAAATCAAAACAAAGTGATAGTTCAGAATCCCCAATCTCAATCTTTTACGCCTTTTCTTTGCCAACATTAGGGCTCAAATCTCTGGGTTGAGATTTTTTAGACATAGGGCCTCCATTCCCTAGTCTCCTGTTTGCCAACACTAGGGATCCAATCCCTGAGTTGAGATTTTAGATATAGGGCCTCCATTCCCTAGTCGTCTTTTTACCAATATTAGGGCTCCAATCACTGAGTTAAGATTTTTAGACATAGGGCCTCCATTCCCTAGTCACCTTTTGCCAACATTAGGGCTCCAATTCCTGAGTTGAGATTTTAGACATAGGGCCTCCATTCCCTAGTCGCCTGTTTACCAACACTAGGGCTCCAATCCCTGAGTTGAGATTTTAGACATATAGCCTCCATTCCCTAGTCGTCTTTTGCCAACATTAGGGCTCCAATCCCTGAGTTGAGATTTTAGACATAGGGCCTCCATTCCCTAGTCGTCCTTTTGCCAACATTAGGGCTCCAATCCCTAAGTTGAGATTTTTAGACATAGGGCCTCCATTCCCTAGTCGCCTTTTGCCAATATTAGGGCTCCAATCCCTGAGTTGATATTTTTAGACATAGGGCCTCCATTCCCTAGTCGCCTTTTTGCCAACATTAGGGCTCAAATCCCTAAGTTGAGATATTTTAGACATAGGACCCACATTCCCTAGTCACCTTTTTACCAACATTAGGGCTCCAATCCCTGAATTGAGAATTTTAGACATAGGGCCTCCATTCCCTAGTCGCCTTTTACCAACATTAGGGCTCCAATCCCTGAGTTGAGATTTTTAGACATAGGGACCCCATTCCCTAGTCGCCTTTTTACCAACACTAGGGCTCCAATCCCTGAGTTTAGATTTTTTTAAGATATAGGGCTCCATTCCCTAATCTCTTCCTCCTGAAGGAACACAATCCTCATGTTATCGCTTTCCAAAAAAAATTAGTTACAAATAACTCACGAAATTTTCCTAGTGTAAGCTGGGGCAAAATATTTAGTTCATCTGTTTGTTTTGGTGTTTGAGCAGGTTTTACCTCGAGGCAGAATTCAAGATGACCAAAAGAATGAGTCTCAATCTAGAATAAAGAAAAGAAGAAAAAAGAACAAAAGAAGTGAGTTCAAAAGGTTGAAGCGGAGAAAGATGCGGACTACTCAAGATATGATTGAAGTCACAAGCTTCGCATGTCCCGCCTGATCCAAAGGTGAAGAAAGAACTAACACCTACAGCTGACGAGCATCAAGATTCAGATCGGAGTCCACAGCAAGAACCAGCTAAGACTCAAGATCAAGCTGCAAAAGATTTATAGATAGGAATCTTGTAACTCGTAGTTGATAGGCTTAGCTAGCTTAGTTTTTTATTTTCTATTTTTGGTGTAATAAGGAGTTCGGCAAGCAGTAGCAGCAGCAGCAATAGTCAAACCACACCTTCTCAGTAGACCCAGCTACCAAATCTTTCAGAACTACACTAACCTGATTCCTTTTATAGCCAAGGATATGTAGGCAACCTCTGAAGCAAAGTTCGGTCAGACTTTTTCAAAATTGCTTCTCATGGTGTGTCAAACGGGCAAAAATTCCTCATAATTGCTCATTTTATCTTTGCCCGAAAACTCTTCGTGTCTCCGAGCAAAGAGGGGCAGCTATGAGCAGGTGATTTTTGACTCACATAAATTATTCCTACAGAATTCCCAAAAATAGATTTTTTCCTTTTAATTATTTGTTATGTAGGAATTATTGTAGAATTTTTCTATTTGTTTGCATTTTGTGTGCATGTTTAATTTTGTTTAAATCATAAAAATACAAAAATACATTGAATTTGCATTTAGGATTTAATCTTACATTTTTAGATTAATTATTAAATTAGTATTTTACAAAAAATTAAAAAATCATGAAAAAATAATTTATTTTTGCATTTTTTGATTTTTAGCTTCAAATTTTGGTAGTTTGCTTTTAATTCGGTATTTAATTATTTGTGGTAATTGTATTTAGAATTAATTAATTTAGTTTGGTAGGATAATTTGTGTTAGGAATTAATTTAGATTTTTATTTTTAATTTTGAAAAGAAAAGGAATTTTTTTAAAATAAAAAAGAAAATAAGTGAAAAGAATCAAATTTTGGGCCAAATCCTTAAAATTCCCCAAGCCCAAATCAAATGTCCTCAAATACCCGACCAAACCAAGCCCGGATCCGCCCCAACCCGATCCAAATTCCACTCAGAACCAAATGACCCCGTTTCGATCATTTTTTAATCTGAGCCATTGATTTCCCTTTAATCCAATGGTTGGGAACTAGGGTCTGTTTTAGTATAAAAGTGTCTGAACGTTGCCCCCCCCAACTCATCTCCTTCGTCTCTTTCACCTTCAGAGACGCCCAGAAACCCTAGAGCCGCCCTAATTTCCCACCGACTCAAGCCGGAGGCGGCGCTCCCAATCAGCCCCAAATCAACACCACATAACCCCCATTACTCCCTCATACCAAATCCGACACTCTTTTCCCTCGAATCACTTTAATCCCCTTCGAATATTGAATCGAAGATTGAAACATTGAAAACCTAAAAGCGAATTATGTGCATGCAAGGGATATTTCCTCGATTTTTCTGGTTATTCAAGGCCAATCTATTACGAAACAATGATGTTCGCTGGTTCTTGACAAAGATCAAGCTATCAACATTATTTTTGGATAAATTGAAAGTCCGGTGTTGGTGTTGAGTTTAGTCGGTGAGTTCTCTTCATCTTTCTGTCCGTTTTTGTTTTATTTTGCTTATTATTCCTCTTCTCTTCTTCTCCTTTTCTTTTGTTTAAGTCTTCACTTTAATTGAAACTCGACCAAGTTTCTTGGCCCAGATTAATTTGTGTTCGTTTGTTCCACGTGTTTCCATTTTCATATCTTTAAAACTTTCTCTGATTCCTGGTCTGCTTAGTGTTATTAGTGGCACGTTTTAACCTCTGATTTTCCCCTTTGATTTTAGTCTCATTAGTTTAGTTTAATTAGGTTTATTTTGATTTAATAACCTAGTTTATTCTATGCCCATTTGTGTTCATTAATCAGTCAGTTGATTCAGATTTTAATTGTTGAAATCATTTCTGTGTTTGGGTTTTTTTGTTGCCTACAGAATGTAGTTGGATTAGTTTCTTATTTGAGCTTTAGGTCGTTTCTGGCTCATTTGAAAAAAGAAAGGCAGCCCGTTCATTTTTGGTTTAAGCTGTTGGGTCAATTTGACCCATTTGGGTCCTTAAAGTAAACTAGTAGGGGTTCAAGAGGTAGTCTAGGAATTCTAGGTGAGGGAATCTTTAATAACTGAATGGGAAGATGCCTAGAAGGTGGTGGTTGGGACTTATTTGAAAAAACTGATTTTTAAGGTAGGGATTGAACAGCAAAAATAAAAATTCCAAAAGGGTAAAAAGTGCAAAACTGAATTCATTTTAGGCTGCCCTAACACCTTGCCTATAAAGGTATCCTTACTTGAAGTGCAAGGGGGATGGGGAGGGAAGGAGAGAGACAAAAATCACTGAAAATCTGTAACTGCTGAGTTCTTTGAAAAAACTCTGAATTCCACTGCTGAAAACTACTAAAATTGTAAACTCCTCCTTCTCTCTATGAAGAAGGTGAATAGTAATTCCATCACTATTCATTGGGCCATAACTCCGGCATCCAGCGTTGGATTGTCGCAATTTTGGTGTCAAAAGAAGCATCTACTCTTTGCGCACAATCCCCAATTGGTTTCATCCACAAATTCATAACCAATTTTTCCAGATCTTAATTTTTATTTTTGCGATTACTGTAGCACGTATAATTTTTTGGTTAGATTCTTCTGCTTCTTCACGTCAATGGAGTGTTGAAGAGTTTCATGACTGTTGCGTCCTCTCCCCAGCCTTTGGCTGTGGGAGAGCCATCTATTAAACCAACATATGCTGCTCAGATCCAATCCAAATCACCAACACAAATTGCAACAAAAACAGTTTTGAAATCGATTCAATATGTACATGGCGAACCAACTGTTTGTTTTACCATGGAGGAAAGACGTGAATTTGCAATGGAGGAGGGATTACACCAATCTGTTGTTTTTAAACTCTCCTGAGGTGCACCAGATCTCAAAGAGCTGAGAATCTTACTGCCAAAACATCTAGGGACAAAAGGTCGATGCCTCGTAGGTTCACTCGCACCAAGGCAAATTTCATTAAGGTTAGATCAAAATAAAGATTATGTACAGGCTTTAGCTCGTGCAGTAAATTACTTATCATGGAATGGCGAAGAACACCAGTATAGAGTCTTTCCATGGACAATTGGATTTAATCCAAATGAGGAAAATACAATGGCAGTAGTTTGGATTTCATTGCCGAATCTATCGCCGGAGTTATTTGCAATGCATTCGTTGTTATCAATTGCTTTTGCTACTGGTAAACCTATTGCCATTGATAAAGCGACGCAACTTAAATCCAGACCAAGCACAGCGAGGGTAAAGGTAATCTTAGACCTAATGAACAAGCATCCCAAGCGTGTGAGGATCCAAAGCTTGGATAAAATCTCTGGAAAAATCATTGAAGTGTTTCAGGAAATTGTTTATGACAATATGCCTTTGTACTGTAACTGTTGCAAACACTAGGGCCACGACGAGAAAACATGTCGATATATATCGAAAAAGACTCACAACCCAGATGCGATTGATGAACTTGAAGTTTTTCAAGAACAAACTACTAGGGAAAAGTACACTGGTGATTTACGTCAACTTCTGAATGAGAAGAGGGGAGTGAATGAAGGGGATCGATTTGCTGGAGAACAAAATAGTTTGGCGAAAAAGAAAATGGGTGAAAATTAAACTGGGATTCATGAACATGGTGAAAGTTCAGTCAAGATATCACATATAGGTGGTGTTCCTAGTACCACTGTAGTGCATGTTGAAGCAGCTAATACTTTAGTAAATAATGCTGCTTTGAAAGCAACTTGGGATCGAGCTGCAGTAGTGGAAGCAGTGGAGAAATCAAACGTGCAAAAACTGAGTGATGCTTCAAAATTTGATATGAATCCTGGGCTACAGGGAGGTGTTGAGCTAAATAAAGTTTCAGCTGTTATTACTTCTAAGGATGAAAAATGACTAGTTCATGTAGGCTCACAATTGGAGGGTAAGCATGCAACAATAGCAGTTGTAGAGCATCATAAAAATGCTGGACAAGAACCAGCTACTGTTGGTTCTAAGCTGGAGGCAACTGTTGATCGACATCCTGTTGGGATTGCTAATCATAACGCTGCAATTGGTGATACAAGGTTGAAGGATATCCCTGCCTCTACAGATTTTACAAGGATGTACTCAGCTACTGCTGGTGCGTTGAAGGCTGCTGCCGATCGAGCGGATACTTCTAACAAGCCTGATATGGTTCAACAGCAGTTTGGAGCATCAGGTACAGCTGTTGATGTACATAAGGAGCAACAAGAACTGGAAGGTGTTGGTGTTGAACAAGCTAAACACTCTCCAAAAGGTGTAAGGCAACAACCAGCTGCACACACACTTGTTGATGATCAGCAGGAAACTGCAGAGAAAATCTCTGACAAAACAGCTACTGCCTAGAACTCGGGTAGTGAAAACATTGGGACTAAGAGCGTATTGAGGGAAAATCAAAATGGGAAGGTGATCGGGGATGTTAAGAAAGCTGACATGAACAAAAAGGAAGGATATTGGAGCTTGGTAACAAATAGGAAAACACCCACAAAGAAGCAGGTCTCACCAAAACAACAGAATAAAAATGTTCGAGGAATAGACTTCAATGTTGGTTCCAGCATAAATAATTTCGAGGTTCTTAATGCTGATGGGGACTCTGAAATTGATGCAAAAGGTGTACTTGATAGTTGAATGTCCAAACATTTAGTTCCAACACCCAGTAATGAACGAGGAGGGCAAGACAGTCACGACTTGGCTAAAAATTTAGGCTTTCGACGAAAAGACTCCAACAACAATTTAGGGAATGAACTTATAGGCATCCAAGCTCACAGTTCCAAAGTTCCTACACTACATTTTTCCAATCCTCAGGTAGAACAAATAATCAAGAATGCTCAGAATGAAATGATGAGGAACTCCACAATGGTTAAACAGCCTTTGGTCACATTAAATACCTCTGTATTTTATGTTCCATCACAATCAGTTGAATCCTATGGTGAGTTTGAAGGTGAAGCTGGGCAGCTTATTCTATCAACTGGAAACAATGATGAATTTATCCAAGCAAAGGTGATCAAATCTAAACTTTGGTTACAACAACGTGAAGAGGATGACGAAGACGAGGATTGGGGTGATGGTCATGCAGGGTATTCATCTGAAGAAGCTGATCAGGAGGTCGATCAAGAGAGTGCAGGTGAAGATCTTGACTGTCTAGCAATGGCAAAATATGATGAGGGACCAGAAGCAAGTCATAGGAGCAAATTGAACATCAATGCTCCAATTATTTTGCCCAGAAATTCTCCAACTGGAAGCTTGAAGCGAACTGCAGCAACACATACAAAGCAATTAGTCCCAACTGCAATTCATCAAACAGTAGCTACAATAAAATCTGGGCAGCAGCATACTGTAACAGATAATCCAATATTTGATGCAATGGAGCAGCAGCTTAATCAAAATGATCCAGTTATTAAACCTACTGTTGATCGTCCATCAACAGTAAAAGCAATTTCTGGGCAGCAACAAATTGTGACAATCACTCCTACTATTACACCAGCGGAAAGAAAGCTATTGGATGCAATGGATGGAAACAATGTGGTAATTCAAGAACATGTTCAAGACATGCAAAATCAGGTGCTTGTGGGCAGAGATACATATGAAATAGGTGAGGAAGATGATATTCTAAATCAATGCAGGGCAGAGGCAGCAAGAAAAGGTGATTTGTCACCTATTCATAGCAGAAAAAATAGGAAATCTCATACAAGAAAAAATAGTTGGGACGACAAGGTTAGTGATTTTTTAAATGTTAGGCAACTTCCAATGAGAGTTGACAAACAAAAGAAGGCCGCCCCAACTACATCTACAAAGTCCAATCGTTCAAAAAAGAAATCATGAATTTTGAATACATCTTGAAGAATTGGGATTGTGATGAAAAAGAGTTACAAATTGAAGAAATTACAAGTTCGGACAAGAAGGGACAACATTTTAATTCCTTCATCATTTTATTCTACCATTATATTAGTATTCTTATTTGTAATATCATCACAGAGTATGTTATAAACTCTGTGATGATCATTGAATATTTGGTATTTTCCAGTTCTTATTTTTTTCATGCATGCTAGTAGGTGAGGCTATTTAAAGCCTCAATAGGAATAGTAAGGTAAGGTTTAGCTCGGTTTGTGTTACCTTGGTCCTATGCCTTTGGAAAATATCCACACGGCTATGAGATTATATGTCCTCGTGAGAATTTGCCGGCAGCTACCCCATGAATCCTCTACATGAGGCTGCCATCATAAGGCAATGTGAGGCGCAGAGGAGTGATTATATAGCCAAGGCATATGGGTAACAAAATTGGTGCTATTGTCCCCCTTATTTGTACTTTTCCAAATTGTTGTATTTTCTTTTCTTTTTATTAATAAAAAACTAGCCCTAGGCGCTTGCCTAGCGGATTGCCAAAAAAAACTACTAAAATTCTGTTTTGGTTTTGGATTTCTGAGTCATCTGTTAGCTAGAACTTTTGAAGAATTTCATAATCATATTGTTGGGATTAAGAAATGGTTTGAATCTGGTTTGAGTTTGGGTTTTGGTCTACTGTATATCACTGTACCATTGCTGGTTTGAGCTGGGCTTTGCTGGTTGTTTCCTGTTGCTGGGTTTTGTTCAACTGTTGCTATATATTGATCCCTTACTTCTTTTGTTTCCTTTCTTATTTCCAGGTATTTCTCATTTCCTTGACATGTAAATTGGCAGAACATGGAGTTGTGTGATTGAGTTGAGATCTATAGAATATTAGTTTGTTCAATATTGTTCCTGCATTTTTTAAAATCATCCGATTTTGTAGTTAGTTTTGATTTTCCTTTGTCATGTTTACTCTTTACTGTTTAGTTTTAAGTCTTTTTTTTGTAACATTGGGTGAACCATGGACTTTAGCCATTTAACGAGTTTGAATTTGTGTTAAGGGGTCATTAAGGCTATGGTTGCAGAAGTTTCAGTCAATTTGTTATGTGTTTTAGACTTTGTTTAGTTCTGGCTGAGACCAGTGCTGCTTTCTAGTGTGGAATGATGTTTAAGCTTGTTGAAAAATGACAAGTTTTAGTTTGCTTGTGTAGAGTTTGAAGCATAATCCAATGATTTCTAAATTTATCTTTAGTTTTACCTTTGGTCATGTGATGAGCCCTTTGAACCTTTTAAAGGGACTCAGAAATGGAAATTGAGTTTGATTTGAGTTAACTCTTTACTGGGATTTTTTTTTAAAGTTTCAAGTTATATGATTTTGTTTAAATATGTTTGACTGAAATCAAAGGGTAGCAGGAAAGTTAATCTTTGAACCTTTTTATGTTCAATGAAGAATAAAAGTTGCTAGTTGTTTTGTTTCCTCTTGAGATTTTTCATTTAGCTTGCCTCAATTAGTGAAAAATAATCTTAATTGAGCCTTCAGCATAGGCCCAGTCATGCAAACAATTCCCTCTGCTGATGCTGCTTGCATATTGGGCTTCATGAGGGCCCAGTAGTGCCCAAAGCATTTCTAGCATGTTACGATGTGATCCCTCTAAGCTCAGTTTGTATTGTGGAGTTCAAAATCCCAAGGGTTCCCCTCTGAAGGGATTCGACTCTGAATCCCTGCTCCCTTAGCATTGGTCCTGAATTAGATTTGGGCTCATTTTGGGTTTGAGTCTGAAAACATTTGCAATAAATGGGATTGTTTACGTTTTATCATTTGGTCCCGTTTGCTTTGTTGACTCAGTGCTTTCGTTTGGTGTTTGTTGTGGAAGTAATGTTTTTTCTTTAGATATTTGCCTGTTTGATATGATGCCTATTGGTGGTTAATTGAGTTCGAGCTTTCAGCATATAATGGTAATTAGAACTCTTTAGGGCTTTCCTTAATTTAACTACTCCTTTGAAATAAATTGAGGTGTGCCATGTCAAACAAAATTTCAAAACCCATGGACCTCCATTAATTATTTTAACTCTTTAGAAATCGAGGTGTGCCATTAATTGAATTTTCCATGGCCCTCGCAAACCTTATCAGTGCGTAGTTGCTTTAGGCATGCTATTTTTTAAAAATTACTTTAATAAACTCGGGTGTGCATTTCATGTGACCCAAATCCAAATTTCAACGACGTTAAATAAAATATGTCACGGATCGTGGGTGCATTTCATGTGGCGTGGTCCAAAGACGTGTTTTAGATAACGTTGAAATCTTCCTTAAAATAATTAAAAGCGGCTAATAAGTTAAAATATACCATAGGCTGAAACACGTATTAAAATCAGATAATATGCTAATTATAATAGTTTAAGCGACCGTGCTAGAACCACGAAATTCGGGGGTGCCTAAACCTTCCCTAGGGTTAACAGAATTCCTTATTCATAATTTCTAGTTCGCAGACTTCAAAAGGAAAGTCGAATTTTCCTCGATTTGGGATTTTAAAATAAAATAAAATGGTGACTTGGGACACCAGAAAACAAATCATCCCAAGTGGCGACTCTGAATAAAATAAATAAATAATCCTATTTCGAATAATATCACTTAAAGTGGAAAAACTCTCTTGTGCTACCTTAGGGTGTGTAAAAAGGAGGTGTGACAGTTGGGACCCTTAGTTGTCGTTTCTTGTTGTCATCTCACTATTTTTATTGATATTCCGTACTCAGTCATGTTCATGCATTTTTATATCATATCTTAGTCTCAATTATTTATTGATTCGTCATATCATTGTTCCGGGTTAGATTCATGACATTGTGATCCCGTGGGTGAGACTCGAGAGATTGATGACTGAGTGAGGCCGAGAGCCTGATTATGAGTGACATTTATGGGATCGGGCTACACGCCGCAGCAGTTATATTGATTTGTGATAGCGCTTGGAGTGGAGGAGCTCCTCCAGAGTCTATAACACACCCCTAGTGAGCGCGGATGATATTATTGAGGGATGGATCTTCCCTTGACATGGATCTTGTCCAAAGTACTTGATACCTAGAGATGTATCTTCTCCAGAAGGTTGGATTGCCCTTTTCCTTGGTACTGGATGACTTATAGTCAGTGTTGTATATGTTCCGGGATGGATCTTCCCTTGGTCGGATGGCCATATATAGTACCGAGTGGTTGAGTACTTGAGAGTGGGAGCACATGGTGCATTTCATACAGTATGTGCATTAGCATGTAGAGATAGCGGAGTTATATATCTTACACTATTTAGATCTATATTTACTTTATTGATTTTAGTTGTCTATTTAACTTGAAAATATGCCTACGTTTCTGCACATTTATTTCTATTATATCTGTTGCGGTTGAGTTCGTCACTACCTTTCAGTCCAAAGTTTGGACTTGTTACTTACTAATTTGGTGTACTCACGTTACTCCCTGTCCGTCGTGTGCAGATCCAGGCGACTTTGTTCATGCCGGCGGTTGCCGATTGAGGCCCCAGAGTTTGGAGACTATCAAGGTAGTTGCTCAGTGTTCGCAGACCTTGACTCTCCTTCATTATCATTTGATGTATTTTCAGTTGTTTTCTTTACACTATAGTGGATTGCATTCCGAATAAATGCTCATGTACTCAGTGACACCGCGGTTTTAGGATGGATTGAATCGCACTTTGGGATTTTATTATGTTTTTAAAAATGTTTCTTTAATGTTAACTGTTGCCTTCATTATTTTTAAAGTTATTATATTGTGCTGGGTTGTTTAGTTGAGGCTGGCATAGTTCCACGATAGGCGTCATCTCGACGGTTGACTTTGGATCGTGACACACAAGTTCCTTAAGGTGTTGAAATTAGAACCATGCATTGATTAGCTAATCCTAATAAACATCTGATACTTATATCCACTATTAAACTTCTGAGAACAATCAAAGAACTCTCAAACAATCCTAATAGCTTGTTGATGTTCTATTGGAACTATCATTATTGCAATACTAACCTGCCTTGGGTATTATTTGCATTTGTAGTGATTCCTCTGATAAGCTACACTTAAATGGATGTCAATTTGGTTTGTGGTAAAGAGAAGACTATCATCTTAGTTTGGGTACACCAGCTCATGACCTTTGAACCAACTTCTTCTTTATGATGTGTCTCTATGATTATATTAACTTTTGGAGAGTCATTCATTATTTATTAAACCTCATGATTGTGTGATCACTATACAAACATGTCCAAAACTAATTGAATTTATGTACTATACTTGTGTTTATTCTGATAGTTGCCATACATTTAACTTAAGCTATGAAGCTTGATTAAGATATGCCTATGTTGTTTGGATATCTCATCTATTGTGTTAGGGTGCTGAATTAAGCTTCTTCTTTTTTAACGAAAAACATGAACTTTATATGATAGCTAAATAGGGTTCAAGGCACTACAGCCATAGATAGTGTTACCTAGGACACATTTGTTACCATAGCTTACTAAACTATTACAAACAACATTACTTAAGTTTTTAACAAAAATGACTTCTTCCTTTTGGTCCCTTCTCAAGATTGATTCCACAAAAAGAGGTGGTTGAACAAAAAGCTTTCTCTTAGTTTCTTTATCCTCATTTAGTTTTGTCATCATGTGTGCTACTTCATTCCCCTGTCTGAAGTTGTGCCTCAGGATCACGTCCTTCCTCTGGAGCATTAACAACCTGCATGCAGTTATAATGTCGTTAAAGATGTAATTTCCTTCATATATGCATTGTATTACCTGTATGCAGTCCGTTTCTATTTCGAGAGGAAATAGATTCCATTCTTGAGCAGTGGTGAGTCCCTCTACAAGAGCCAGTAGTTCTGATTCCAGTGCTCCATTTGTATGGATTGCTTTTGTGAAGCCTACTGTCCAACTCCCATTTGTGTTTCTGAAAACACCTCCCAGGCTACTTGGTTGATTTTTATTAAAGCTTGCATCAATGTTAAGCTTGTACCACCCCTTAGGAGGTTTATGCCATTTTACCTTAATGTGTTTCTTCTTTAAAGGGCTATTTATATTATCAGTTAGGAGTTTGTATTCAAGGGCACTTTGTATTATGAGATTTATATTAATAGTGTTGGAGGTATTATTTTAGTTGTTGTTATTTATGGTAGTCCAGGTATTCCATAGGATAAAAGGGAAAAATTCTCCCATCAATCAAAGCATTATAAAGAACATTCAATTTCCTTACTTGGAGAAGCCAGTGGGTGCCGTTAGTATTGTATTTAAATTGCCATCCTGCATTGTCCCAAATAGAACTACTAGCCTTACATTTGAAAAAAATATGGAAAGGTGTTTCTTCTGTCTTACAAATGGGGCACATAGGATCAATGTTTATGGTGATGTGGGCTAGATAGGTTCTACAAGGAAGCCGATTATTAAGGCATTGCCACATGAAAAATTTTATTTTGTTTGGACAGTTTTGTTTTCAAATCCAATAAAAATCTAAGTTACTAGGTTTTGACGCCTCTATTAGTGTGTAACAAGACTTTGTGGAGAATATACCCTTGTTAGTCATTGACCATATCGGCATATCCCATTTTGGCCCATATTTTCTAATTCTAACTTTAGAAATCTATTGCTTTATAGTGTCCGGGAGTGCAAATGAGAGATTGTTAAAATTCCAGTTTGTACCATCATGGATATCTCTAATTCTTATATTTAGGTCTTTAGGAGAGAGAGGTCCCTCAATTAGGCCCCGTAAATTTCTTGCCTCTAGAATCCAATTTGTGTTCCAAATATCCATATTGGTTTTTAAATGAGGTGACCAGGTTATTCCTTTATTGTACACGGTCCACCCCTTTAAAATGCTTTACCAAATAAAAGAGTGGGATTTTATGGCTTTACTATATCCATATGTCGTTGTAATTAAGTTTACCCAAGGAGTTGTAGTATTTGATATAAGTCTCCATGCTAAACTTGATAGTAAGCTTATATTTTTTGTTTTTGCATCTTTAATACCAAGACCTCTATTAATTTTGGTTGGCAAATAGTAGATCACTTTATTAAGTGAAGTCTTTTCCTTTTGGATGTAGTACCCCAAATAAAGTCCCTTTGTATTTTGTCGATATTCTTTAGGATTTTTATGGGGAGGAGTGTATATTGCATATAATGGTTGGGGATAGTATTAAGGCATGCATTTGCAAAGGTTGTTCTGTCAGCTATGTTTACAAACCTAGTTTTCCAATTAGCTAACATGGCTCTCATTTTTTCAAGGATAAAAAGAAAGTCCCTAAGCCTTGGGTTTTTAGTTAGAATTGGAAACGCCAGATAGGTTCCAAAATTATTGCATTTTTTTAAGCCTAGAGTTAATATAATATCCTTAGTCGTGTTTGGATGGCAATTATTGGAGAAGATAATTTTGGACTTAGTGGTGTTTATATTTTGCCCTGATAGCTTGAAAACAAATTCAAGACCTATTTTAATGGCTTGGCAGGATGTTTTATTTGCTTTGGCCAATAGGGTTAAGTCATCTGCAAAGAAGAGGTGGAAGAATAGGGGGCTTCTTCTGCCTATTTGAATAGGATTCTAATTTTTTATATCTACTTGATGGTTAATATACCTAGAGAACATTTCCATGCATAGAATAAAAATGTAGGGAGATATGGAATCGCCTTATCTAATACCCCTACTGGGCTCAAAAAAATTGGTGATAGATTCGTTTACTAGAACCCCTATTGAGCTGGTGGTAATGCAGCTCATTAGAAGGTTTGTAAACTTTGGAGAAAATTTGAAATATCTAAGGGTTCGGTAAACAAAAGACCACTCTAGGCGATCGAAAGCTTTCTCAAGATCAATTTTTAAGATCATCTAGCCCTGCTTCCCTTTTATTTTCCTGAAATTAGAGATTAATTCCTGAATAATGATCGCATTGTCAGAAGCTCTTCTATGCTTCATGAAGTTTGTTTGGAAAGGACTAATAATTTGTTCTAAGAAGGGCTTAAGGCAATTTGCAAGAATTTTTGTAATCATTTTGTAAATTGCATAGGCTAATAGGCCTAAAGTTTTTTACATTATTAGCATTTTGAAACTTAGGTATGAGACAGAGGTAGGTTTTGTTAATGTCAGGTGAAATACATTGGGTATCAAAGACTTTGTGACAAAAATTAATCACTGATTGACCAATGTTATGCCAATATTTTTGAAAAACGAATGGGTGCAAACCATCAGGTCCTGGTGCCTTGAATAATTTAAAGGAGAAGATGGCCCTCTTTATTTCAAAATCCGTTAGCGGGTTGTCCAGAGCATCTAGGTTGTAATCATAGTGACTATAGGGAGAATTTTTAATATCAGTCCAGTTGGTGCTAATATGAGAGGAATTAAAAGCACACTTAAAATAATTGCTAACATGGGCTATGATACTGCTATGGTCATTAAGCCAATTTCCGGCCTCCTCCTTAAAGAAAGTGATTTTATTAACTCTTTTTCTATTAGAGGCCGTTATATGGAAAAATTTAGTATTTGCATCCCCTTCGTTTAACCATAACACTCTAGCCCTCAGCTTCCAGTAATTTTCCTCCATCCTAAGGATATCATTATAGTCTTTTTTTAGGTTGATCTCTAGTTGCTGTAAAAAAAAAAAGGCTATTTGCATAGTTACCAAATTTCTCAATACCCTGGAGTCTAGCAAGAATTTTATTTTTCCTTTTTTAATGTCTCCAAAAGTATTATTCTTCCATGTTTTAATGTTAGATATAAAGCTTTCACTAGCCTTGCAACACTCAATAACCTCCCAATGTTTTTTAACAATGTTTTGGAAGTCCGGGTGCCTACACCAAAACGTTTCCAATCTAAAGGGATGTTTATAATCTGCTATATTATTAGGGATTAATTCTACCAATAAGGGATTATGATCAGAGTAAGTTTTTGGGAGGTGAATAATCGAGCAGTTAAGGAAGATATCGAGCCATTGCTCGTTTGCTAGGACTTTATCAAGTCTTTCCATTATTAAGCTTTTATTAACCCTCCTATGATTTGACCATGTATATTTACACCCCTTATAGCTTCATTATATATGAGTACCCATACTTGATCTGCATAACAGATCCTTAATATAAAGTTATCACTACCCTTTCTCTAAAACTCATGAAGTGACACTTTTAGTTTAATTATGTTAATACCTTATCATTGTATAACTCCTACTAAGAGCCTGTTTGGCTTAACTGATTTAGAGTAGCTGATAAGCATTAGGTGCTAAAAAGTACTTTTAAGTGTTGAAGCTGATTTAATAAATAAGCAGTTACGTGTTTGGATAAAAGTGCTGAAATTAATAATTAGCGGTTGAAGTTGTTTGATTAAAAAGTGTTGATAAGCTATTTTTATGTTAAAATGACTTAAATGACCTTATAACAATTTACACTACTAAAAACGTTATTTTTTCGAAATTTTAGATTCTACATAGATTCAAATACAAAAATGACCTATTTATCATGTTATTTTAATTATAAAAATTATTAGATGATATATAATTTATGTTATAATAAATATAATCATAAATTAGAACGGGTGAAGTATAAATTAACAAAAGTTAAGAAAAAAACCTTAAATAATGCACAGTAGGGAAGAAACATGCACTTAATATAGTCACATGGGGACATTCATGAGAGGTACAAGCTAATGTAACGGTAGATTGTAAAACAAAAATATAGAGTGCAAAACGCGTAAAGGGAACATACAATAGCATGTAACTAATCAGTAATATTTTGAAAGAATATAACTCAACATATTAAACGAATAGTCTGGAAGTAAAAAGTAAAAGCTAACAGTGTGTTACCGCACCTGTGTATGTGTGTTCCCATATAAATCAATTACACCTAGAGCCACGAGCAGAGTCACCAATGGACAATCTACAAGCAGAGAAGAACGAAAGGGAATTCCACGTGATAGAAGAAGCAATAAGATCAACCCCTCTACTGTTGCAGAGGCACGGCTGGAGAAGGCAACGGCTGTTTACGTTTTGAAGAAAACTATACGAAGAGTTTTATTTTAAAAAGAAATATTTTAGGGATAGAATAGTAAATATTTTGGTCAAATCTAAAGTGCTTATAAGCTGAAATTTGATAAGTTGGGGGAGACCAACTTATGACTTTTGGCTTATTTTTGGTTTATAAGCTCTTTTAATTTTACCAAACGTATAGATAAGCTAAAAAGTGCTTATAAGCCAATTTGACCAGCATATAAGTTTAGTCAAACACCCTCTAAATATCCTTCGTGGGTGTCCTCTTTGGATACCTTGCACTTATCTTGTTCTTCAACAATTCTGCTTGTCTTTCATGACCATGTACATGTCATTCACTATCGTAAATAAATGTCATTCACTATCATATATTCAATTCATACATTCATAAATGTCAACCTTAATACACTTTGAAACAAATACGAAATAAAATTGTCTTTGGACATCGTATTCAAAGAACATAGTACTGACATAATCAAGGTTCTCCTTACAAGTTAGAGTTCAAATCAAATGACCTGTTTTATCTCAAATAAAACTTAGTTCTAACTAAATCATAAAAGATAAAGTAATTTTAACATGGAACTATGTCAAATTCACTCTTAATCTTAATGAATTCCCTTAACTTCTAGAATAAATTCTGCAACAAGTTAAGGATTTACGAATTCATCTATCCACAAGTCAAGTATTCCTTGCCAATAATTGATCTTACATCCTTCAGAAGTTCTGCAAAAGAATCACATAAAAGGAGAATTACAACTATGTAATAAAGTTGAAAAATACCATATGTACTGCATATTTTTCCAAACTTACCACTTCTCTTTTGGTCCCAAGTTCGTTAGTTTCGTTTTTTTTTTTAATTTTGTTAACCTGAGAAATAAATATTAGAAAGGTTACTTTGATAGTTTGTAGAATTCAAAATTGAGTGTAGAGTACAAGATACATCAACAAGACAAAGCTTATATAGCCCTAGAATGTTGCACACTTCTACAAAAATAGCATAAGAACTTTAATTTACAAGCAAAAGTCTAGAGGCAACACTGAATACATATGACAACACCTTTATACTAGATTTCCTTCTCTGACAGCATTGTAAAAGTTCTTTTGAACTATAAGCTCCACTATTTATAAATCACAAAGATATCATCCAGTACAGACTCATCAATTCTTAAAATGCTAACACACAAATGAACAATTAAAAGAAAAGGCTAAAATTAAGCATACTTCAACCAAATAGTGACTGAACTTTCATCAAACCAAACCAAAGCAGAAGAGGCAAAAATTATAAAGCAATAAGCCAAGCTAAAATTATCCTACTTATAACTCCCATATCTTGAAAGATAATAACCAGAAATAAATTGAGCTTCACAAAGTTATAAGATATTCTCAAATCTCCAAACAACAGAACATACAAAAATAAATACAACGAATCTGATGATGATATTGCATTTATTGCATTTGTCTAACTACTGAACTGAGGAGAAATAAAGGAATGGTGGAGATGTATAGAAAAGGTAGTTTTTTACCAAATGCATTCTAAGGGAGGTATAAAACTACTGTCCGAAATCTGTTTGCACTACAACTCAATCGGGTTGCAGCCACAGTACAAAATTTTCTGCATATTCGATATATCAACAACTAATTCCCACATATTCTACTTAAAAAATAAGATCACAACACCTGGCAATTAAACTCACAACTTTGATGTTGAACTAGTACACAATGCTAAAACTCACCTTACTTGTGTGAACAACTAAAACCGATGATAATGAGTCATTATAAGAAAGTAAGGATAAGACTATATTTATTTAATGACACAATTCACTGCAAAAAAAAAAAAAAAAAAAAAATACATTAAGAACAGAGATTCAGTGATAAGAATGATAGAGGCCTAAATGGCAACGGAAGAAGATGTTTTATATTTCTGAAATACCTTTGCAGCATTTGAGCTCTAATAATGAACTAATGAACGCCACCACTGATCTTCTTCAACCCTATTCGAATGATGAGCTAAGAGCTCAATATCAGTACCATATGGTTCATAACCACATCTTTTTGCTTCATGCTTCCATTCTTTCCATTTAGATCCAACTGATATCATCAACATATGTCTCATATCATCTGATCAGTTGCATCGGTATTTTTCTATACACATATTTAACACAACTCATTTATGTAAAAAATATAAAAATAAAAACATCGTAGTATATAGTGTTTGGTTTAGTATTAAGCACCTTAGTATGAGCCCATATTATATCCTTGAACATATTAGGCAGAAGCCTCCAAATTCAATGCCACTAAGATGCCATTTCATGCTATGACACCAAGTTTAGAACTCAATCTAAACTCAACATGTAAATTTCTACCATCATTTTCCCATCCTAAGTGCATCATAGTGGGACACCTTGGTCGCTCAGATTTTTCTTCACTCATTAGAATCTGCAAATAATCAAAGAAAAAAAGTAGGGCATTCATACTAGTAAAAATCAACTATATAACTAGATCGAGTCTCATGCTAGAAGTCTACTAATGGGAAAGTATTTAAATAACATTAAATACTCTCCCTAGCAGTGGTTTTATCTGACTAGGACCCTAGCAACTTCATACTACAAACTAAAGATAAGATATTACTTTAGTACCTGAGAGATTTTCTACATCATGTAAATCATTTCTTGACAAGTTACCAGATCGGATAGCTTATCTTTCATTTTGTGGCTAGTTTTGAGGTGGTTAGGGCATTGTCGTACCTCCCATTTGTTGTTCTTGTAGCTCCGAAGAATTGGATAAAAGCCCACCTTGACTAGAATTTCATTGTCTTTTTCTTGTCATCTCAATTAAATTGCTCAAAAATTATGATTCCTGTCAAATTAAAAAATAATTTTTACTATCGAAATGTATGAAATAATATCTAACTACCAAGTTAAACAATAAAATATGTAAGCATAAGAGATTTCAACGACTGAATGGCATAATAAGAAATATCAATCTGTTCTCTATTCAATAACAATCTTTATTAAAATAGAAATAATACAATAATGATATTATGAACTAATTTCATAATCTTCATCAAATGCTTCAGTACTTTTCAGAGTTTGTGGGTCAATTTTTATTCCTGGCACATTTTCCCTAACCTATTCAATATCTTCTTCACTTTCAAATGTAGTATCATCTAGTTGTTGTTCATGCCTTCCATATGCCCAGTTGCTTGTGTGCACCTAAATCATAAAAGTCATTTGGCTTACATTTAATAACACTTTGCCACTCCTCCTCATCCAATAGATGATGGACATAAAACACCTGTTGTGCCTGAGAAGCAAAGATTAAAAGTTCATTTGACAGCTGATGCTGTGTGTAGAGTGTAAGCACGTGATTTTTGCCCTATATGAGAATTACTCCCAAAAAATTCAAAATAAAATGATTTTCCTTGGTGTGCAATTTTGAGAATTTTTGTGACATTTTTGGATAATTATTTGTATTTGTCTGTGCATGTTTATTTGTTAAATTAATAAAAAATACAAAAAAATATGTCGCATTTTGCATGTAAGATTTAATTCTACAATTGTTAGTAATTAAGTTTGTTTTACAAAAATTGAAAATTACAAAAATAAGCATCTTTTTGCATTTTTAGCATTTAATGTCCAAATGTACAATTTTATGCTAAATTATTACTTAATTGTGTGTTAATTGTTATGGGGAGTTAATTTGCGCTTTTATAACTTAATTTAGTTCTATATAATAATTTAAGGATTTTTAGAATTTAGTTTTAGAAAAATAAAAGAAGAAAAGAGAGCAAAAATACAAAAATCGGAATTGGGCTCTTCTTCAAATTCAAGCCACAGGCCCAAAAATTTCCCAACCTTCCCCATGACCCGGTCCATTTTGAACTGGGTCGACTCGGTCCATAACCCAAATACCCAACACCCCATATCTTACATTTGACAAAAACAAACAAAAAAAAAAAAAAAAAAAAAACCTAAAACACTAAAGCCCCCCCCCCCTTCTTCTCCTTCTCCTTCACCTCTGCA
This sequence comes from Nicotiana tabacum, assembly GCF_000715075.1. Taxonomy (NCBI): domain Eukaryota; kingdom Viridiplantae; phylum Streptophyta; class Magnoliopsida; order Solanales; family Solanaceae; genus Nicotiana; species Nicotiana tabacum. The sequence goes on from NC_134080.1 coordinate 137,268,289, forward strand.
AGACTAGCTCCCATGGTTGCCCGGCAACCACCTTCCAAATAGACCCCTCACGTCTTCATCTTCTTCCTCACCTCCAAATGACCCCTCCAATCACCGGAAAAAACCAGCCTCCTCCTCACGTCCGCCATTGACGAGCAACCATCGTTGCTGCGTCAACCATCACTGCTGCGTTCGTCGTCCATGGATGCTCCTCGTCGCTCGTCAACCCATCGTCATGGATGCTATGTTTGGCTTGCTGTTGCTCCATCATCTGCTTCGTTGGATTTCCAGCAGCTTCCTGACGCTTCCACCGGAATAAAAGCGAGTTGTACCGCGTTCCCATGACCATCGCCGACCACCATAACCTAAACCACCACCTTCATCTTCCTCACGACCTGTTGCTTCTTCTGCTTCACCTCTCATGCTGCCTCGTCCAGCATCGCTGCTCCTCCACTACTGCGCCTGCTGCTGCCCGCGTCGCTGCTGCCTCACCACCGTCCGTCGTCTGCTTCTCCAGCTGCTGCTGCTTCTGTGTTCAACCTCGCCTCCCATGGCCGCCTGTGTCGTCGACTAAACGACCATCTGCTAAATAGCCTTCATCGTCGCCATCTTCTCCAAGCAGCCATGAACGTCGCTGCTGCTTGCTTCATCCAGTTCGTGTCGTCGCTAAACACCCCTCCATCGAGCTTCGTCTTTGTTTAAGTTTCCGGGCCAATTCGAATTATTTTGGTGCGATAATTGTTTCCGAGCAGATTTGTTTTCATCCAAGTTCTTCGTCGTTTCGATCCGGTTAGTGGGTTTGAGTCTCATTTATTGTCCGTAATTTGTTTGATATTTTTCGTATCCGAAATCATTAAATGTTTGATTCTTGTTCTTGATTTTTATTTAGTTGTTTTATTTTTCTTGTTTATTTTTAGGTAGAGATTGTTAGTAATTATAATGTTTTTAGTTTTAAGTTGAAGTTCAATGAATTTTCTTTTTAGTTTGTTCTGTTAATTTTAAAAGAGTTTAGTATAGAAGAGTGTTAGATTAAATCATTTGAATCCGTCATGTTTGTTGTTTAAAATAGATTTAATTCATATTCATCTTTGTTTGAAGTTCGTTTTTAATCCAGTGATTTAATGAAGTTATGTTTTGGTTTTTAATTTTTGTTTATTTAGTTTGAATCATGTATCTTTGTTGTATTTTGTTGGATTTTAATTTTAAAAAAAATCAATTGATTATTTGAAGTTTAAGTGATTTGAATATGTTTATTTGTTTTGTTTAAGCTTAATTCAAGTTTAATTCGAATTTGAATAAAACTTGTTTGTTATTGTTGTTGAATCTTTTCATTTATGTCCATACTTTGTTTGATTGTTCTTGAATCCGAAATTAGTATAAGTTTGATTTTCTTGTTTATTGTTTATCATTTATGATTATTTCTTGAGTTTGTCTCACAATCTTGTTTAAGTTTAATATAGGAATTGTTGGTTGTAATGTTATTAGATTTAATTTTAAGTTCAAATGATTATTGAATTTAGCAATCTGAATATACTTGTTTGTTGTTGTTGTTGTTGTTGAATCTAAAGGTAGGTTTGTTTGTTGTTAAAAATATTGTTCAATCAAAATTTTAGTTGTTCTTTGATGTTCATCATTTAGTTTGAATTTGTTGTTGAAAATTGTTTAGAAATTGGTCATATTTGTTGTATTTTGGTTGAAATTGATTAGGTGAATTGGTTATAGCTGATGGGGGTAGTTTGGTAATTTGCAGTACGTTCAGAGGTAAATTGGTAATTTCAGTAAGGTTGGAGGGGTATTTTTGGAATTAAATATTTGAACAATTGTTTAATATAATGGGGGACAAGACATAAATTAGTGGGGGAATAATGTAATTTTTTATGTTAAGCATGGGGGACAAGATGTAATGGGGTGGGGTTGATACATTTGTTTAATGTAATGGGGGACAAAACATTAGGTAGTGGGATTAAAAAGGGGATGAGTGGGAAGATAGTGGGTTTGGTAGGAGAAAGTGGTTGTTTTATTAATAGTTTAAAGGGTTTGGGATGGATATAAATAAAGAGATTTTTTTGATCAGATTTTTAGAAGACAGAATACAGAAGAAAATTTTAAGAGAGAGGAAATTCCGAAAAATACTAAGACTTTAGAAAATAAAAAGAAAAACATTCTGGAAATTCAAAAGAAGAAGAGTATACATCTGATATACAATCCAAATATTCTGATATACGGATTCAGAAATTAAGGGTTAAACACTAACTAGTCTTTCAAAATCTGAAAAGATTCCCTTTGCTTCTGTCCGTTGATTGTTGTTGGTGTTTCTGGATTTTTGTCTTGATTTTAAAATCTGTCACTAAGTTTCTCGTTGCTGGTTGTTACTGGTTGCTGGGGTTGTTGTTGTTGTATGCTACTGAATTTCTGCTGATCTCCCTTTTCTTTTGCTTCCAATATCAGGTACACAACTGACACGCTGATTATTGTAAACTGAAACAGGAAGCATGAATACGAAAAAATGAAGAGTTGAAGTTCTAAATTTATTTTAATTATATTCTGAATTTTATTTGTATATATAAATTATTTAGCTTACAAAAATCAGAATCATGTAGCTATTTAATATATATAGTGGAACATCTGACGATAGCTTAACGGATGAACTATCTATATATATTGCCTAAAAATAAATGAATGGTGTAGTAACTCCGTCTAGTTAAAAATCAAACGAATAGACCATTTCGGAACTTGTAGGAATATTGTTTAGTTAAATAATATTGGTTAATTTCAGCATGTAAATGGTTTAGGATTAAAATTAGATTGCTAAGTTTTTTTTTTAATTTGACAAACTGAGAACATGCCTAGTATAATGTAACTAGGTAGTAACATGTGAATAAGACGGCCCAGGTCTAGTTTTATGTCATACACGTTGGGCCTGTGCCCGCATTGGCAACGGACTGCCCTGCTTGCATTATTTTTAGAATTTATGAATCATATTCGAAACCCAACTATAACAACTCAAGCATGTAAATAAATTAAGACCTTTTCTCTTTCATTTTATAGAGACATAATAGAAAAAATGTAGTCATTGTAGGTTTATCCTTTCATAAAATGAGACGAGCCTCGCCAAATAAAACAATGCAAATTGTGGGGCCCTCAATAACTGGTCATAAAATACTTAGAATTTGGGATGGACTGTTTAGTGAATTTCACTGCCTTCCCCAAAGACAATAAACGCGTTAGACTCTTTAGGCGCGACTTAATTAAATTACATTCTTAAACTCGGGTGCGCATTTATGTGACCCAAATTCAAATCTCAACGGAGTCGAAATGTATTAACAACCATGGGTGCATTGACTGTGACGTGGTTCGAGATGCATTTTCACGACGTTGCAATTCTATAAAAATGATAATAATAAAAGCGGTTTAAACTTAATGAAAGCACATAAGTAATAACATGTATTAAATCAGATATCTAGCCATTATAACAATTTAAGCGACCGTGCTAGAACCACGGGATTCGAGGGTGTCTAACACCTTCCCTCGGGTCAACAGAATTCCTTACTTAGAATTTCTGGTTCGCAGACTTCATTTGGAAAGTCGAATATTTTCCTCGATTTGGGATTCAAGATAAACCAGTGACTTGGGACACCAAAAGCCAAACCTTTCCCAAGTGGTGACTCTGAATTAAATAAATAATCCCATTTCGAATATTGTCACTTAAATTGGAAAATCTCCCTCGCGCATTTTACCCTTCAGGGCGGGCGCGCAAAAAGGGCTGGATCAACACAAAAATGAACAACAATAAGAAGAACAAAAAACTTACTAGAGCCACGAGATTCCCGACACTTGATTTGTGTTGTTTGCCCTTTGTTTGGGTCTTGGATCATGAGAGAATGTTTTTAGTGTTCTAAGTCTGAATACACTGAAAAATAATGACTTAAAATGGGGTTGAGGCATATTATATCTATCCATATGTCTTAAACCGCCTTTGCGGGCCCCATATAGCGTTGTTTGGCGTAGTCTCGCAAAAATGTAAATATCTCTTTACTCCGATATCGTATCGACAAACAGTTTAATGAATTGGAAACTAGATTCATAGATCTTCAATTTTGTTGGTAGATCACCCCGTATTTTCAAGAAAATTGGTATAAAAGCTTAGTAACATTTGACATAAGTCTAAGTAAAACTATGAACCTAAGTTGCGACAACTTTTGTCGACTTTTGTTTCATAACTCGTTTGACTTCAAGACTTATGGTATGGATATTATATGATTCAAATACTTAAAACACAAAATTTTGAGTATATTAAGCACCTCTAGATTTACCCAAAAATACAACATCCTTGATTTGTTAACTTCTAATACTTGTTAACCACCCTTATACACCCTTGTATCATTTAAGACCAATAGGATTAACTTCTTATCATCTTAAAGATAATCTTTTCATGGATTTACGTTAACTACCTTACGGCATGAACTAGCGGGTATTGATTGAAGAATAAATAAACTCAAACATGTAGCAATTATTTGACCGATAACAAACAAGGCATGAATAACAAATAAGAACATGTAGCAATTCAAGACAAGTAATGAAAAATAAAATATAATGAACAAAGATATAAAGGTAAATAGTCTAACCCGCATGCTTTAGCCCATGACAACGCATATGCACTCGTCGCCATGCATATACAAAGTCCCCACACATAGTTCATCTAACAAATTGACAACCAAGCCCTAATTCACTCAAGTCAAAGTTAAACACGACACTTATCTCATTTCACAACCAATCACGACTTTTCCTTACGAACAAACCTCCAACCAACCAAATCTAGCAAAATACTGTTTAAACAATTCCAAATAAGCTTTACAAACTATCCACGAATGAAAAAGGTAATCTTTAACTAAATTGAAAAGGTTAAATCTTTAACTAAATTGAAAAAGTCAATAAAAATTAATCCTGGGTTGCTTGGTCAAAATCCAAGATTCGGACCAAATCTCGATTAGCCATTCATCCCGAAGCTCGATTAGGTTATTCGTTTCGTAATTTGACCTTAATTTAAGGTCTAAATCTCAATTTTATACAGTTTCTAAATTCCACCATGAAATCCCTCGATTGGATGTTAAAAGCTCATGAAAAGCAATTGAAATTAATTGAAAACTAGTTGATGATGCTTACCAGTGAATTTGGGAAGAAAACGTTCTTCAAAAATTGGCTCTAGAGTATTTAGGGTTGAACTTTTTTGTAAAATGAGCTAAGTCCCGATTTTCTCCTCTTTTACCCAGTAGCAGGTGTCGCATTTGTGAACATTTGTTCGCAAATGCGATGTCCGTAAATGCAACACACTGATTGCAAATGGGATCAGTGCATCAGGCTCGAAGTTACAAATGTGACATTTTTATCGCAAATCCGGACAATTGCTTCGCATAAGCAAAGCTATCCTAAATTCTCATTGGCGACTAATGCAACCAAAGTATTCGCAAAGCGACTGCCCAACTTTCGCAAAAGCGAACTTTTCCTCACAAATGCAAGGACACCCAGCCCAGCCCTTTTATTGCAAATGCAATCCATCGACCGTAAAAGCGGGCTCGTAAATGCTAGCCAGACCTCGTAAATGCGAGATCTGCTGGCTTACGCCAGCAAAGCTTTCCACCAGCAATTCTAAACCATCAAAACTCATCTGATACTTATCCGAGCCCATTAGGCTCTAAATCAAACATGCACACAAGTGTAATAACATCCTATAAACTTGCTCGCTATCTCAAATTGTCAAAATAACATTAAATAACTAGAATCGATCATCAAAACTCAAGAATTTCAACTTTAAAACTCATTTCATGGTGAAACGCGCTCGGGTCACCCAGAACCACAACCAAACGTGCGTTCAAGTCCAAAAACATCATACAAATCTATTGGAATTGTCAAAATACTGATCCGAGGTCGTTTACCAAAAATGGTAACCGTGATCAATTCAAGCCTCATTTTAAGCCAAAAATCACATTTTCTACAAAAGTTTACGTAAAAGCTTTCCAAAAAGCAGTACAGACCACTTACGTAAATCAATAAACATCAAATAAAGCTATGAGAGGTATCTGAACATTAAAATTGGGGCTAGTACTCAAACTGACCCAACGGGTAATCTCATTCTCCACCTCTAGAAGAAATGTTCATCCTCGAGCAAACATAAAAAATTGCCTGGACTGGTAAAAAGGTGGGGGTATCTACTCCACATATCGGACTCGGATTCCCATGTAGCCTTCTCAATCGAGTGGCCTCTCCATTACACTTTCACAGAAGGAAAATCCTTCGATCTCAACTTACGAACCTGCCTCTCTAGAATATCCATCAGCTCTTCCTCGTAGGCCAAATTGTCATCAAGCTGCACCGTGCTGAAGTCCAAAACATGTGAGTTGTCCTCATGGTACTTCCAAAATATGGAGATGTGAAATATTATATGTACCCCTGCTAAGTTAGGAAGCATAGCAAGCCCTTAAGTAACCTCCCCAACTCTCTCCAAGATCTCAAACGGGTCAATAAACCTCGGGTTCAACTTGCCCTTCTTCCTAAACTGCATCACGTCCTTCATAGGCGACACTCGGAAAAGAACCTTATCACCCACCATGTAAGCCACATCTCAAACCTTCCAATCCGTATAACTCTTCTTCCTGGACTTTGTTGTATGAAGTCGCTCCTGAATCACCTTAACCTTCTCCATAGCATCATAGACCAAATAAGTGCCCAACAATCTAGCCTAATCATGCTCAAACCAACCAATCAGCGAATAACATTGCCTCCCATACAAGGCCTTGTACGAAGCCATCTAGATGCTCAACTAATAGCTGTTGTTGTAGGTAAACTCCGTTAGAGGTAAAAACTGTTCCCCTGCGCCTCCAAAATCAATAACACAGGATCATAACATGTCCTCCAAGACCTGAATAGTGCGCTCGGACTATCTGTCCGTCTGAGGATGAAACACGATACTCAACTCGACCCGCTTGCCTAACTCACGTTGCATGACCCTCCAAAAATACAAAAGTGAACTATGTGCCTCGGTCAGAAATAATGGAAATGGGCATGTCGTGTGGGCGGATCATCTCCCGGATGTAAATCTAAGCCTACCGCTCTGAAGAATATGAATCATCACCAGAATGAAGTGTGCAGACTTAGTTAACCGGTCCACAATAACCCAGACTGCATCATATTTCCTCAAGGTTCATGGTAAACCTATTGTTTCACCATATATTGCACGAGTCAAAATAAGATTCAACTAATAGTTTTCCTGTTAATGATAAAAGAGAATCGCCACCTAATTTTTAAAGGTATACTAGGGTACCTATTTAATTACTAAGATCATTTCTCTATTAGTCTGCTAACTGGTGAGATTTTGGGTAAGGGTTCTTGTTCTTCTAAGGGGAAGGTATTAGACACCCCTTAAAATCTATCTGAGGTAGCTCCATAGGACTTAGACTAGATTTAAAGAATTGGTTGTCTATGCTCTGCTTAATTAGCGCTACAGGGATGTCATATTGTATATCTAGTTTAGAACTTATTACTTGAAAAGTAATGTATGTAATTTTCAAATGAGGGTATAGATTTATAAGAAAAAACAACTTGTGAGATATGGCTAAGTTCTAAAACATTTGTCTTTAAATGAATGTGGCTATTTATAAAACTCTAATAAAGTAAGGGTTTGTAAAGAAGCGGGCCTTAGATATACCTTGGTTTTCAAATCTCATATTTTAGCTTGATGAAATTGTTAGAAGCCTTTTGGCTGCGCAACAACATTCATTCGATTTTTTTTGTAAAAAAGCTCGATTTTAGAAGACCAATTTTAAGATTCCATTTTCTCTATTCTTTAAAAGAGAGTATTGTCGTCCTTCACTAAGTTTTGGTTTTAAAAGACTTCATAAAAAATCATTAGTAAAGATTAAAAGATGAATAGTATAAATAATTAACGACATAGAGTTATCTACTAATTAGTCTAATACTTCTTTTGATCCTATGTTTTTTAGGGGCTTGCCTAAATAGTACACATGATTCAAAGATATAAAGTAAAGCATTCAATCAAATATTGTAAGTGTTATATATATATAGAAAATAATAGTATACTCAAATAAAGCAGTAGAGGAGAGGAATGGACTTTGGTTTGGGCCTAAAGGAAAGTAGGCCCAGCAGGTAGCGAGGACGGACAACAGCAACTTGAAAATCTGATATGTGCAGGTACAGAACTTGGGCCGGAGTTCTTTGAGAACTCGGCAGGACTAATTTTTACACATGTTCAAGAAAGAAAAGAAGGTCATTAGATATACTACTCAATGTACATAATTGCGCATGAATAAAACTAGTATGGGCCCAAAACGAATTATAACAATCAATAGTAATCCAGAATATGAAAATTAGTGTTGAGTCATAGATGGTAAAGTAATTTACAATGAAAGCCTTTGTTTTAATTGAACACTACACCTAAATGGATTAATAAATGTCAATAAATTGGAGGCCAAGACACTACAAGAAAGTGAGGATACACCGACATTTATTTAGTGGACATTTGAAATAAATATCGGAAAAAAATAAATTTCTCGACATTTATGACAAAATATCGTAAATGTAACGATATTTGTGACAAAATGTAGTAAAAACAAGGACACTTGATTCAAAATGTTGTAAAAATAGTGACAGTCAATACAAAATGTCATTAAAAAACGATAGTTTATATCAAATGCCGCAAATATAACATCATTTTATGCAAGATGTCGTAAAAATAACAACGTTTGATATAAAATGTCACCAAAATTATGACTTTAATTTTAAATATCATATTATTAGTTGGTAATTACCGACATTTACATTAATGCCGAAAATTTCTCTATATTTTTTAATTGCAAATCATTCTCTGTCTAGAAGCAAAAAGGATAGTCATTTTAGTTAATACATGTTTTCAAATATTGTGATAGTTATCACAGAATAGACGAGTTCTCTTATTGTTAATCAATGTTTTAAAAGGCTTTTTGGGACTCACCAGCCCCTGCGCGGGGCACTTGTAAAATGACATGAGGCTCAAATGAGGGGTTTAGTTTTATGAGGTTTATGCCCCAAGCACCCGATTATGCCCTATCGTTTATTGTTTGGGATACGCCCAACAGTTCCTACGAAAATTCAGGCGTTAAATTTCCTAATTACTATTGTTGACCCTCAAAATACTTCAACAAATGAACGATAAATGTTCAATTCATATATAGACAATTGAAGATTGAGACTAACTCAAATAACAAAACCATACTACTGCATATTTACTAAGTGAGAACATCATAGGAACGAATATTATTGGAACACTTCTTGTGAAAATATACAGATCATCCAAAATTTATATCTTCACTTGTAATTGGTCTTAATTTCTTAGTTTTATATATCTTAAAATTATTAGACTTTTATTATTTTACAACTTAAAAGTAATTTTGTATTTATTTATGAAGGAGTAATGTTTTAAATATCTATAATACAATTTATTGATTATTATGTACTTCTAGGGAGGTAATTAAATGTCTTGTTGATAATAATTTAAAAATAATAATTAGTTTTAATTATTTTAAAGTTAAGACATCATAGTTGATTTGTATCTCATAATAATTTTAACACTATTGCATTATTTATATTTGTAAAATATGTCAGATATTTTATCTTATATGAGTTTTTTAATCTTTTTAATTTTATTAAACTTTTAATGTACTTTCTATTGTTCGTATTATTATACTATTTTATAAATTAAAAAATTAAAATATTTATGTTAGTCAATAATGTTTCTAGTACTTGTTAAACCTTGAGTTGAAAAAATAAAGTATACAAAAGAAAAGAATATATATATTCAGACCATATTTATAATTTACAATAGTTGCTAACCAAAAGTTAGCCGATATACTCCAGCTCCTTTATTAGAAGACCTAAAGACCCTAAAATATTGGGAATTCTTAAATTGGCTCAACCTTTTATCAAACCTAGTTCAATTTTAGTCAGGTTTGATTACTGTCTCCGCAGCATATTCCCCCAATGAGAGTATGGGTGATTTAGAAGGAAAGGATTTTGACGGTAAAAATATTTGGTTTCCCTCCTCCTAATTCTAAAATTACAATTTCCTTTATTAGTTAGAATTTTTCAGACAGCCTAATTTTGCATTGCGCTTTGGAGATTGAAAAATACGGGGAAAGGGAGCCAAGATATTGGAAGAACATTGATATAGGGTTCAGACTCTTGGTGAGGCTTTCACAGGTTCTTCTATTTAATTTAGTACTATGTAAGTCTAATTTTTTGTTATGTGATAGTTAAAATAAAGTATTTTTGTATTTGAAGTTCTCACTGGGTTTCTTCCTTTCCTAGTTATTTAGGCTCTTTAAGTTTGTTTGCAGAGTAATGTTTATATTATTTGAACTTCCTATATGAAAAATATGGTGCTATTTGAAAAGGATTGGATTAAGATGATCTCATTTTAATTGTCAGATTTTTGCCTGCAAATATAGCTAAATTTTAGTATTGGATCTTACTATAAGAAAGAAGATTTCACTAAAAATAGGATATAGAACCAAAAAAGATTTTTTTTTGGTTAAATTATGTATGCGATGAGGGTACTAACTTTTCTCGAAAACCTTTGTAATTAAATATTTAGCTATTGGTTCATCCAACCAAGTCAAAAGGATGACCGGAAATATAAGTAACGGGATTAGATACTTAACAAAGTCTCATGATGCCCATCGCAGTGGAATTATAGTAAAGGCTACAACTCAAAGTTACGCAATCGCAAGAGATAAAAATTCCATATTGTCATAAATCTCTTTTTATGGGGTCCTGACAAGCATAATTGAGTTGTATTATTCCAAGAAGCTCAAGTTTGTACTATTTAGCTGTCAATGAGTGAACAATAACAAGGGGCTTTTGGAGAAAGATGATTATGGATTTACTCTTGTGAATTTTAATTATCTACTCTATGTCACACCTCCTTTTTGAGCGCCCGCCCCGAAGGGTAAAATGTGCAAGGGAGTTTTTCCAATTTAAGTGACAATATTCGAAATGAGATTATTTATTTAATTCAGAGTCGCCACTTGGGAAAGATTTGGCTTTTGGTGTCCCATGTCACTGGTTTATCTTGAATCCCAAATCGAGGAAAATATTCGACTTTCCAAATGAAGTCTGCGAATCAGAAATTCTAAGTAAGGAATTCTGTTGACCCGAGGGAAGGTGTTAGGCACCCTCGAATCTCGTGGTTCTAGCACGGTCGCTTAAATTGTTATAATGGCTAGATATCTGATTTAATACATGTTATTACTTATGTGCTTTCATTAAGTTTAAACCGCTTTTATTATTATCATTTTTATAGAATTGCAACGTCGTGAAAATGCATCTCAAACCACGTCACAGTCAATGCACCCATGGTTGTTAATACATTCCGACTCCATTGAGATTTGAATTTGGGTCACATAAATGCGCACCCGAGTTTAAGAATGTAATTTAATTAAGTCGCGCCTAAAGAGTCTAACGCGTTTATTGTCTTTGGGGAAGGCAGTGAAATTCACTAAACAGTCCATCCCAAATTCTAAGTATTTTATTGTGATCAGTTATTGAGGGCCCCGCAATTTGCATTGTTTTATTTGGCGAGGCTCGTCTCATTTTATGAAAGGATAAACCTACAATGACTACATTTTTTCTATTATGTCTCTATAAAATGAAAGAGAAAAAGTCTTAATTTATTTACATGCTTGAGTTGTTATAGTTGAGTTTCGAATATGATTCATAAATTCTGAAAATGATGCAAGCAGGGCAGTCCGTTGCCAATGCGGGCTCAGGCCCAACGTGTATGACATAAAACTAGACTTGGGTCGTCTTATTTACATGTTACTACCTAGTTACATTATACTAGGCATGTTCTCAGTTTGTCAAATTAAAAAAAAACTTAGCAATCAAATTTTAATCCTAAACCATTTACATGCTGAAATTAACCAATATTATTTAACTAAACAATATTCCTACAAGTTCCGAAATGGCCTATTCGTTTGATTTTTAACTAGACGGAGTTGCTACACCATTCATTTATTTTTAGGCAATATATATAGATAGTTCATTCGTTAAGCTATCGTCAGATGTTCCACTATATATATTAAATAGCTACATGATTCTGATTTTTGTAAGCTAAATAATTTATATATACAAATAAAATTCAGAATATAATTAAAATAAATTTAGAACTTCAACTCTTCATTTTTTCGTATTCATGCTTCCTGTTTCAGTTTACAATAATCAGCGTGTCAGTTGTGTACCTGATATTAGAAGCAAAAGAAAAGGGAGATCAGCAGAAATTCAGTAGCATACAACAACAGCAACCCCAGCAACCACTAACAACCAGCAACGAGAAACTTAGTGACAGATTTTAAAATCAAGACAAAAATCCAGAAACACCAACAACAATCAACGGACAGAAGCAAAGGGAATCTTTTCAGATTTTGAAAGACTAGTTAGTGTTTAACCCTTAATTTCTGAATCCGTATATCAAAATATTTGGATTGTATATCAGGTGTATACTCTTCTTCTTTTGAATTTCCAGAATGTTTTTCTTTTTATTTTCTAAAGTCTTAGTATTTTTCGGAATTTCCTCTCTCTTAAAATTTTCTTCTGTATTTTGTCTTCTAAAAATCTGATCAAAAAAATCTCTTTATTTATATCCATCCCAAACCCTTTAAACCATTAATAAAACAACCACTTTCTCCTACCAAACCCACTATCTTCCCACTCATCCCCTTTTAATCCCACTACCTAATGTTTTGTCCCCCATTACATTAAACAAATGTATCAACCCCACCCCATTACATCTTGTCCCCCATGCTTAACATAAAAAATTACATTATTCCCCCAATAATTTATGTCTTGTCCCCCATTATATTAAACAATTGTTCAAATGTTTAATTCCAAAAATACCCCTCCGGCCTTACTGAAATTACCAATTTACCCCTGAACGTACTGCAAATTATCAAACTACCCCCATCAGCTATAACCAATTCACCTAATCAATTTCAACCAAAATACAACAAATATGACCAATTTCTAAACAATTTTCAACAACAAATTCAAACTAAATGATGAACAACAAAGAACAACTAAAATTTTGATTGAACAATATTTTTAACAATAAACAAACCTACCTTCAGATTCAACAACATCAACAACAAACAAGTATATTCAGATTGCTAAATTCAATAATCATTTGAACTTAAAATTAAATCTAACAACATTACAACCAACAATTCCTATATTAAACTTAAACAAGATTGTGAGACAAACTCAAGAAATAATCATAAATGATAAACAATAAACAAGAAAATCAAACTTATACTAATTTTGGATTCAAGAACAATCAAACAAAGTATGGACATAAATGAAAAGATTCAACAACAATAACAATCAAGTTTTATTCAAATTCGAATTAAACTTGAATTAAGCTTAAACAAAACAAATAAACATATTCAAATCACTTAAACTTCAAATAATCAATTGATTTTTTTAAAATTAAAATCCAACAAAATACAACAAAGATACATGATTCAAACTAAATAAACAAAAATTAAAAACCAAAACATAACTTCATTAAATCACTGGATTAAAAACGAACTTCAAACAAAGATGAACATGAATTAAATCTATTTTAAACAACAAACATGACAGATTCAAATGATTTAAACTAACACTCTTCTATACTAAACCCTTTTAAAATTAACAGTACAAACTAAAAACAAAATTCATTGAACTTCAACTTAAAACTAAAAACATTATAATTACTAACAATCTCTACCTAAAAATAAACAAGAAAAATAAAACAACTAAATAAAAATCAAGAACAAGAATCAAACATTTAATGATTTCGGATCCGAAAAATATCAAACAAATTACGGACAATAAATGAGACTCAAACCCACTAACCGGATCGAAACGACGAAGAACTTGGATGAAAATAAATCTGCTCGGAAACAATTATCGCACCAAAATAATTCGAATCGGCCCGGAAACTTAAACAAAGACGAAGCTCGATGGAGGGGTGTTTAGCGACGACACGAACTGGACGAAGCAAGCAGTAGTGACGTTCATGGCTGCTTGGAGAAGATGGAGACGACGAAGGCTATTTAGCAGATGGTCGTTTAGTCGACGACACAGGCGGCCATGGGAGGCGAGGTTGAACACAGAAGCAGCAGCAGTTGGAGAAGCAGACGACGGACGGTGGTGAGGCTGCAGCGACGCGGGCAGCAGCAGACGCAGCAGTGGCAGCAATGCTGGACGGGGCAGCATGGGAGGTGAAGCAGAAGAAGCAACAGGTCGTGAGGAAGATGAAGGTGGTGGTTTAGGTTATGGTGGTCGGCGATGGTCATGGGAACGCGGTACAACTCGCTTTTATTCCGGTGGAAACGTTAGGAAGCTACTGGAAATCCAACGAAGTAGATGATGGAGCAGCAGCAAGCCAAACATAGCATCCATGGCGATGGGTTGACGAGCGACGGGGAGCATCCATGGACGACGAACGTAGCAGTGATGGTTGACGCAACAACGATGGTTGCTCGTCAATGGCGGACGTGAGGAGGAGGCTGGTTTTTTCCGGTGATTGGAGGGGTCATTTGGAGGTGAGGAAGAAGATGAAGACGTGAGGGGTCTGTTTGGAAGGTGGTTTCCGGGCAGCCATGAGAGCTAGTCTTGCAGAGGTGAAAGAGAAGGAGAAGAAGAGGGGGGGGGGGGCTTTAGTGTTTTAGTGTTTTGTTTTGTTTTTTTTTGTTTTGTTTGTTTTTGTCAAATGTAAGATATGGGGTGTTGGGTATTTGGGTTATGGACCGGGTCATGGGGAAGGTTGGGCAATTTTTGGGCCTGTGACTTGAATTTGAAGAAGAGCCCAATTCCGATTTTTGTATTTTTGCTCTCTTTTCTTCTTTTATTTTTCTAAAACTAAATTCTAAAAATCCTTAAATTATTATATAGAACTAAATTAAGTTATAAAAGCGCAAATTAACTCCCCATAACAATTAACGCACAATTAAGTAATAATTTAGCATAAAATTGTACATTTGGACATTAAATGCTAAAAATGCAAAAAGATGCTTATTTTTGTAAAACAAACTTAATTACTAACAATTGTAGAATTAAATCCTACATGCAAAATGCGACATATATTTTTGTATTTTTTTTATTAATTTAACAAATAAACATGCACAGACAAATACAAATAATTATCCAAAAATGTCACAAAAATTCTCAAAATTGCACACCAAGGAAAATCATTTTATTTTGAATTTTTTGGTAGTAATTCTCATATAGGGCAAAAATCACGTGCTTACAGCTGCCCCTCTTTGCCCGAAGACACGAAGGGTTTTCGTGCAAAGATAAAGTAAGCGATTTTTTCCCATCCGAGTACTCCGTGTGAAGCGTTTTTTGAAAAAGATTTAACCGAATCTTTGCTTCAAAGGTTTCTTACATATCCCTGGCTAAAGGGGAATCAGGTTAATGTAGTTCGGGAAATTTCGGTAGCTGGGACTACCATGGGATTGCAATGCTTGTTGTTACTGTTGTTGCTGTTGCCACTACCGCTTTACTGACCTCCTTATTACAACCAAAGGAAATTGAAACTGAACTAACTACTTATGTCTGTCAACCGCTAGTTACAAGATTCCTATATATAATTCTTTTGCAACTTGATCTTGGGTTTTAGCTGATTCTGCTTGTAGACTTCGATCTGAATCTTGATGCTCGCAAGTTGTAGGCGCTTGTTTATTTCTGCAGTATTGAGTGAAACGGGATTGGCGGAGCTCGGGAATTTGATCCAATTTTTGAGCGACCTGCCCTTTGTTTGTTCCAATATGTGGGAACATCTTCTTTTTTTTCTTTTGTTCTTTTCTTTTTTCTTTATTCTGGATTGAGACTCATCTCGTAGGTCGTCTCGATCCATGCACCTCAGGGTCAGACCTGCTGAGACAACAAAACAAACGAACGAAATTTTTCTGCCCCAGTTTCACTAGGAAAATTTCGTGAGTTAATTGCCATAATAATCTATAGGATTGATGAGGGGATGGGACAACTCTAGTCTAAAAAGCACAACTCAGGGATTGGAGCCCTAATGTCGCAAAAGGTAAAAATGCACAACTCAGGGATTGGAGCCCTAATGCTAGCTAAAGGAAAGTTGCTCAACTCAGGGATAGGAGCCCTAATGCTGGCTAAAGGAAAAACGTTCGACTCAGGGATTGGAACCTTAATGTCGGCTAAACAGGAAAAATGCTCAGTTCAGGAATTGGAGCCCTAATGCTGGCTAACAGAAAAAACGCTTAGTTCAGGGATTGGAGCCCTAATGCTGGCTAAATGGAAAAGTGCTCAACTCAGGGATTGGAGCCCTAATGTCGGCTAACAGAAAAAATGCTCAGTTTAGGGATTGGAGCCCTAATGCTGGCTAACAGAAAAAACGCTCAGTTCAGGGATTAGAGCCCTAATGCTGGCTAAAAGAAACTCGCTCAACTTAGGGATTGGAGCAGTAAATTGGGAGGATTACCAGGTTACGCTGGAAACTGTCTGGGTTGTCGGGAGAAAAATGAAAGAAGGCTCCTAGGTTATGCCAGGTAGGTGCACGGGTTATGCCGTGAAGACAAAAGAGGTCCTCGGTTTATGCCGGTAAAGTCATCGGGTTATACCGGAAAAGGTCCACGGGTTATGCCGGGAAGATTCATCGGGTTATGCCGGAAAAAGGAAAGAGTTCTCGGGTAATGTCGGTAAAGTCATCGGGTTATGTCGGAAAAGGTCCACGGGTTATGCCAGGAAGATTCATCGGGTTATGCCGGAAAAGTCATCGGGTTATGCCAGAAAAGGAAAAGAGGTCCCTGGGTTATGCCGGGAAAGGGAAAGAGTCCTCGGGTTATGCCGGAAAAGGGAAAGAGTCCCCGGGTTATGCCGAAAAAAGGAAAGAGTCCTCGGGTTATGCCGGGGAAGTCATCGGGTTATGCCGGAAAAGGGAAAGAGGTCCCTGGGTTATGCTAGGGAGGTCCACGAGTTATGCTGGGGAAGTCATCGGGTTATGCCGGAAAAGGAAAGAATCCTCGGATTATGCCGGGGAAGTCATCGGGTTATGCCGGAAAAGGGAAAGAGGTCTCTGGGTTATGCCAGGGAGGTCCACGGGTTATGCCGGGAAAGGGAAAGAGTTCTCGGGTTATGCCGGGGAAGTCATCGGGTTATGCCGGAAAAGGAAAAGAGTCCTCGGGTTATGCCGGGGAAGTCATCGGGTTATGCCGGAAAAGTCATCGGGTTAGAAAAAATGTAGGAAAGAATTGGGAGGAGACTTCCTTTTTGGGTTGATTATTGCAGCATAGCTATTTCTAATCCTTGCGCATTTCCTTTTGGCTGCACCTGCCTCTCGCAGGGTTGTACCTGCTTCCTGCTTAGTTCGTTTTGTATTGCAACTGCTTCAACTTCAAACAAAGGAAAATTGTTAGTTTGAAATTGTGGTCGGTTTTGTGGCCTTCATTGTTTTTCTTGGTCCCAAGCCTCATTTCTGTTGAGAAAATTCGCCATTGTTTGGCTTCCAAGGCAACCTCCTTTCAAACTGATAAGACTCAATATTTCAGGATTTCACGATGATTTGCGCGTGTAAGGCTCTGTTTCTTCCGTCTCACTCTGCTTGGGAATTTTGAGGTAATCAAACGTCACGATCAGTCGGGATTGGACTGACGCATCACTGAGGCTGGGTATGTTCTCCACCTCTTGCCAGACAGAGCCCTGTGAAACCGGTCCTACCACCTTTTCTTTCTAGCATGTTTTGGGGCTTAGGGTTAAACCGAAATGGAATCCAAAGAAAGGTAAACAAAGAGCGAGGAAATGAATTTAAAAGAGAAGCGTCCTTTTCGGGGAAAAGAAAGACTTATCTGAGGTGCATGCAGGCTTTAAATTGACATAACCTGCTTTTTGGACTGGATGCCCGACTCTCATGAACCTACATTTTCTCACGAACCAAACGGATCTATGTTTCCAAACCAGGGAACCTTGCCAGAACCTTCTGTGGTGAAATCCTCTTTTCGGCCGACAACGCCCTTTGCGAGTTTTCGCTAGCCGAACTCTCTCATTTCTCTTCTTACCGTCGCCTTATAGTGCTCGTCATGAGTTTTCACTAACAAGACTCTCATTTTGATTTCTTTGCTCGCCATCGCCTTATGGTGCCTGTAGGTTTTCACCAATAAGACTCTCTCATTTTATTTCTCTCATCCTGACTGCGTCGGATCCGAGCAACTGCATCCTTTGATTTTGAAGAAACTTTTGCCGATTGATCGGAAGGACTTGCAATAGGTTTGGGGTCAAAAGAACTTGGATCGAATTACAACTTTGGAACCGTCCAGGCGGGATTATCGCCGAATTATTATAACGTCTGCCCCAGTTTAACTTTTGGGGGAAAACTGGATTTTTGTTTTGGTGTGACTGAACCCCATAGAGAGGCTGCCTACGTATCCTTTCAGAATCAAGTCAAACGTAGTTCAGGTAGTCACATTTTTTTTTATTTTTTTTTACTAGAACTTCCGGGTTCCAAAGAGGGTAATGAAAGAAAGGTAAACGACTCAAAGGGTTAGCAAAGGATTTGAGTGTTTGGGTAGCGGTAATGAAAGCCTTCGTCCTCTCAATTGTGCAAAAACATCGTCAGAGCAAGTTCAGACATAGTATCTTTTTACTGCATCCGCATTCACGGTTGTCTCGAGATCTTTTCCTTCAATATCACCTAGATATAATGCTCCCCTGGGCAATATCTTCCTAATGATGTATGGACCTTTCCAATTAGGAGAAAATTTTCCTTTCGCTTCCTGGTGATGTGGAAGAATGCTCCTTAACACCAGTTGACCTACTTCAAAATTCCTAGGTCGCACTTTCTTGTTGTAAGCACAAGCCATTCTTTGTTGGTACAACTGCCAGTGACAGACCGCAGCCATTCGCTTTTCATTGATCAGCGTTAACTGTTCCAAACGGGTTTTGACCCACTCACTGTCTTCAATTTCAGCTTCAACAATGATCCGGAGAGAAGGGATTTCTACCTCTGCCGGTATCACAGCCTCGGTCCCGTAAACCAACAAGTATGGGGTTGCCCCTACTGATGTGCGTACTGTAGTGCGATATCCCAGCAGGGCGAAAGGTAACTGCTCATGCCATTGTCTGGAACTCTGGGTTGTCTTCCTCAAAATCTTCTTGATGTTTTTGTTCGCCGCTTCAACAGCGCCGTTGGCCTTGGGCCGATAAGGAGTGGAATTCCTATGCGTTATTTTGAACTGTTCGCACACATCCTCCATCAAATGACTATTCAGGTTTGCCGCATTATCTGTGATTATAGTTGCAGGAATACCGAAACGACAGATAAGATTTGAATGTACGAAATCCACCACGGCTTTCTTAGTGACCGATTTGAGAGTGACAGCCTCGACCCATTTTGTGAAGCAGTAGATAGCGACCAATATGAATCTATGCCCATTTGAAGCTTTGGGCTCAATCGGACCAATGACATCCATACCCCAGGCAATAAATGGCCAAGGTTCAGACATGAGATGCAGTTCTGTAGGAGGTGCGTGAATTAGACTCCATGCACCTGACACTGATGACATTTCCGGACGAAGCTAAAGCAATCTTTCTCCATAGTTATCCAATAATACCCGACCCGAAGGATTTTCTTTTCCAAAACATACCCGTTCATATGAGGTCCACACACTCCTGCGTGTACTTCATGCATGATTCTGCCTGCTTCTTCGGCGTCAACACATCTTAATAAGTTGAGATCAGGGGTTCTTTTATACAATATCTCACCGCTCAAAAAGAATCAACTTGCCTGCCGCCTAATAGTTCTCTTCTGATCTCCAGTAACATGTTCGGGGTATTCTTGTGTTTTCAAGAACTTCTTAACATCCTGGTACCATGGCTGGACACTTGGTCCTGCCTCGATGGCATTTCAGTAACCATGCCTTTCCCT